>NC_084859.1:324177-635854 GCF_951802175.1 Populus nigra
TGATGGCAAGAAACAGGAAAGAAGGAGAGACCGATGTTTTTGTGCATGATGTGAACAGAGAGGTGGAAGATAAGTTCTCCAAGGCACTTCTTTGTGAAGGATATATGAAGAAACAAGTAGGGAGGTTAAGGCACTTTATCATTCCTAGCCACAGGGATGCCTTGGACAGACCTTTTTGCCCAGAGTAGATTCTTTTCTTTTCTTTTCTTTTTAATCTCTTTTCCTATGCAATTTTTGTGCATCTAAGAACAAACTTGGTATCATTTTCAAAGAACATGCATGGCTTCTGTTGAATGTTGAGTAGGCAGCTAAAACCAAACTGGAAGTTTCTCTCCATTGTGATTGAATTGATATTTGATAAATGGCAGAGCATAATAAGAAGGTACAAAGGATTGAAGTTTCTCAAGTCCAACCAGTGTCTTTTGATAGGAACTCCTCTTATGCCTCATCATTCTCCAAGTATTGATCAAGAAGCTGACCATTTTCAGATGAGACAGTCAACTTTTTGTTTTTCCAAATTCATCCATCAAATAATTACCAGTTTGTCCCTTACAAAACTCCTGTCACAGTAGATTTGAAACTATAATTATTGAGAACAGAACTACAATATACAAACCTGACAGAATCAGTATTTATAGCTGCGATCAGATACATGTAAAATAAAAGTATCAAAAAAGAAATGCATTACAGAGAAAATAAGAGAGTATAGTAAGGAAAATGCTTTTATAGGAGAAAAACTTGACCCTCTCTGGATTTTCAAAACATCTATATCTGGTTTGTAGGAACCAATAAGAGAGAAATCAACATCTTAGCCACCACAGGACGACAGTTAATTCACTGATAGAAGACCTTTTACAACTGCAATCCAGGAGCAGATTTCTCCAAAAGCAAACTGTATTGGAGGGCCATCAACTTTGAAATCAAGTAGTGAAAAACCTCTGTACCATATTTCCATGCAGTGTTTGTAACTACCTGTTACTGCAGAGGAAAAGGAAAGGAGGCAAATTTCAGAGCACCATAAAAATTTTGAGCACATCACAGCCAAATATGTCGTTAGGATAACTTGCATGTATTTTCTGACAAGATAATACAAGAGAAATTCTGAAATGTTTTCTGTATTTTTCACTAAGAGAGTTACAATATATATATATATATATCAAGAAGTATCAAATCCCTGAATTCTAGGATTGAATAAACATAACCAGATCCTTTAAAATACTAGGCCTAGACAATAATTGAGATCTTTAGAGAGAATCAAGGGATATACAGCTATGACATAAATTAAACAAGGAAAGAAGAATATAGTGACAGCTATGAAAGAAATAGAATAAGAAAAGGAAAATATACTGACAGCTACAAAAGACAGCTATTAAAAGAAAAGGAGAATATATTGACATCCCCCCTCAAATTGATGCGGGTAAGTCGAACAACATCAATTTGCTATTGAGAAACTTATGTCGTTGGCGTGTCAAGGCTTTTGTAAAGGTATCAGCTATTTGAAGATCAATATTGAGATGAGGAAGAGTGATAACACCTCTAGTAAAGGCCTCCCGAATATAATGACAGTCCACCTCTATGTGCTTGGTGCGTTCATGGTAGACTGGATTCGCAGCGATTTGAATAGCACTAGTATTATCACCATAAAGTGGAGTAGGAGTAGTTTGGGGAAACCCAAGTTCAGAAATAAGACCACGTAACCACACAATTTCAGAACAAGCTGCAGACATGGTGCGATACTCAGCCTCAGTAGAAGATTTAGAGACACAATCCTGCTTCTTACACTTCCAAGAGATCAAGGCATCTCCAAGAAAAATGCACCAGCCTGTGAGAGACTTCCTAGTATCCGGGCAGCCAGCCCAATCCGCATCACTATAGGAAGTCAAGGTAAGAGTAGAATGTTTAGGAAAAAACAACCCATGAGTAGGGGAACCAATTAAGTATCTAATAAGACGACGAACTGCAGCAAGATGAAGATGTCGAGGTGCCTGCATAAATTTGCTAACTATATGGACAGCATAGGAGATATCAGGCCTGGTAATTGTTAGGTAGATAAGACTACCAACAAGTTGCCTCTATAAAAAAGGATCAGGCAAAAGCTCGCCTTCATCTTTTCGGTGTTTCACATTCACCTCCATTGGTGTATCAACAGCAGTAGCATCCTTTAAACCAGCTAGCTCAATGAGATCCTGAATATATTTATGTTGATTTAAGAACAAACCATGATCTCTAGAGTGAACTTCCAGCCCCAAAAAATATGTGAGATGTCCAAGATCTTTCATTTGAAATGTACTATGCAACATATGTTGAAGCTTGGTGATCAAACCAATGTCATTACCAGTGAAGATAATATCATCGACATAGACTAAGAGAAATACCATACAAGTGGTGGTCTTGTAAAAGAAAAGTGATGAATCATATTGACTTTGTGTGAAGGAGAAGGTGAGAAGAGTGTTGCGAAACTTCTTAAACTAGGCTCTAGGTGCCTGTTTCAACCCATACAAAGAGCTTCTTAGTTTGCAAACATCATTAGAAGCCTTTGTGGACATACCAGGTGGAAGTTGCATATAAATCTCTTCCTTAAGATCCCCATGCAAGAAGGCATTTGTGACATCCATCTGATATAAAGGCCAAGCTTTAGAGGCTGCAATAGCAAGAAGTGTTCTCACCGTAGTCATCTTAGCAACGGGTGCGAATGTTTCTTCATAGTCGAATCCATATTGTTGTTTATTGCCAAGAGCAACCAATCTAGCTTTGTATCTATCTAAAGATCCATCAGACTTGAGTTTCACAATATAAACCCACTTGCTACCAATGGGCTTGACATGTGGAGGACAAGAGATAATATCCCAAGTATGATTGGCCTGAAGTGCCTGAAGTTCTGCCTCCATTGCTTGTTTCCAGCACTCATGTTCGCTAGCTTGTTTATAACAAGTGGGAATGGAAATAGAAGACAGAGTAGTAGACATAGCCACAGGAGTGGAAAAACCATACATTTCAGGAGGTTTGTGAGGTCTAGAGCTTCTACGAGGAGGAGGGGGATCATAGGAAATGGGCAGAACAGGATCAGATGTTGCAGGAAGATGTGAAGGAACCTCAGTGAGACCTTGAGAAGGAGCAGAAGCAGGAGGGCGTCTATGATAAACATAACAAGGTTTAAACCTTTGTACTGGTGCTGGCGACTCAGGAAAAAATGGTAAAACAGATAGAGAAGGAAGTACTGAAGGCTGTTGGGTGCAAAAGAAAGGCTGATTTTCAAAAAATATGACATTCCTAGAGACACGAGTTCGACGTGCATGTGGATCATAACAAAGAAATCCTTTTTGGGTGACAGCATAGCCTAAGAAAGCACACTTGACAGATTGGGCAGTAAGTTTATTTCTCTCATGTGCAGGAAGGTGAACAAAACAAACACATCCAAAAATATGAAGATTGGAATAATTTGGTGCATGTCCAAACAAACGAACGTAGGGAGAATCATTGTTTAAGTGGGGAGATGGTACTCAATTAATCAAATAAACAGCAGTACACAAAGCTTCACACCAAAAATGAGAAGGAACACATGACTCAAGGAGAAGAGTTCGAACAATATCAAGAAGATGACGATTCTTTCTTTCAGCCACACCATTTTGTTGTGGGGTGAAAGGACAAGAACGTTGTGATATGATCCCATGACTTTAAAGAAAAAATTGAAATTCATTTGACATATATTCACCACCTGAATCAGATTGCAGAATTTTGATTTTGGCAGAAAATTGTGTCTCAACTAAGGCAAGAAGGGCTTTAAACACAGAGAAGACCTCACTTTTAGATCGAAGAAAATATACCCAAGTAAAACGAGTGAAATCATCTATAAATGTAACAAAGTATCTGTAATGTTCATGAGAAATGACAGGTGCAATACCTCATGCATCAGTATGCACGATCTCAAAAGGTTTGGTGGTGCGGGTTTTATGCAATGGAAAAGGAAGTGTTTTGCTTTTACCAAGTTTGCAAGATGCACAATCAACAATATCATTATTAGAAGAAGTCGAATTTTTATTTCCTAGTAAACTAGATTTAAACAAGACTCGAAGTACATGAGAATTAGGATGTCCTAAACGTCTATGCCACACCTGATTATCACATTGAACAGCATTACATGCAACATAATTTGACATAGGAGAGGGAGATAGAAGCAAGGGAAATAGGCGTCCCACTTTAGGTCCCTTCGCGATCATCTTTCCGGACACTTGATCCTGCACAAAACAACCAGATTTGGAAAAATGAACATCACAATTGTTGTCAACTAATTGGCCAACAAATATAAGATTAGTGGACAGCTTAGGAGACACAAAGACAGTATTCAGAAAGGCTGAAATATCACCAACAACTGTGATAGACAAGGGATTACCATCGGCAGTACGAATATGAAGATTGCCTTTATATTTTTGAACATTATTTAAAGGTAAGGCAGTGTTGGTCATGTGATTGGAAGCAGCAGAATCAAAATACCAAGGCTTAGGAATAGAATTTCGGTTACCTGAAAGGCCTAAAGCAGAAAGGGCAGAAACTATCATTTGTTGGACCATTTCAGGGGTAATAGAGGACCGACCAGGACTAGGAGTATTTGAGGAACTAACCGAGACATTATAGGTAGTTTCAGATTTCTTTAGAGGCCGGATGGAGCAGTCTTTGATGATATGCCCTGTTTTCTTACAATAGTTGCAGAATGTTTTAGTATATGTAGTGGCAATGTGCCCAAATCCTTTGCAGCTATAGCACTGGACATTTGACATATTTCTACCTCCTTTAGACCTCCCTTGAGCAGTGTATGCAACAGGAATTGGAGTAGAATTTTGAGCTTTTTGCTCCAAGACAGCCTATGTAATGATTCGTTGCTCTTCCCTGAGAAGCTCTCCTACATAGATATCCAAGAAAGGAACTGGTTCTCTATTCATCAGGTTGGACCTGATTGCTTCAAATTCCCCCCTTAACTTCATTAAAAACTGATCACGCTTGCTGGTCTCATGCACACTTTGAATAGCAATAAGTCCTTCAAGAGGTACACTTGCATACACAATGTCTGTGTACTCAGCCCAAAGATTTACAAATGAAGAATAAAACTCTTGTATTGACATACTGCCTTGACTGAGTTGACCCAACTCGAGTTCCAATTGGAACCTTCGTGCTGTATTGCTTTGGTTGTAAACTTTCTTCAGGTAATCCCATATTTCTCTAGAGGTTTTGTAAGGCTTGAGATTGAGAAGCATGGAGTGTTCCATATTTCCAAGGATCCAAGACATAATCTGAGCATCCTTCACCTCCCATCTCACATATTTCTCCTTTTCCTGCTCACTGTCAGGTGCAGGAACTGTCCCAGTAATATGACCCCATAATTCCTTTCCCTTGACAAAAATCTGAAACTGGAAAGCCCAGGCAGAATAGTTCTTTCCAGTGAATCGAACAAGAAAATGTTCAGATCGTTCCAGAGACATGATTTAACTAGAAACAAGAACCAAGAGATCAAGTCCAAGAAAAACATAATAGAAGAACCAAACAAGGAACTAGACACAAGATGAATTGATTTCAGAATTGTGGCTCTGATACCATGACAAGATAATACAAGAGAAATTCTGAAATGTTTTCTGTATTTTTCACTAAGAGAGTTACAATATATATATACATCAAGAAGTATCAAGTCCCTGAATTCTAGGATTGAATAAACATAACCAGATCCTTTAAAATACTAGGCCTAGACAATAATTGAGATCTTTAGAGAGAATCAAGGGATATACAACTATGACAGAAATTAAACAAGGAAAGAAGAATATAGTGACAACTATGAAAGAAATAGAATAAAAAAATGAGAATATACTGACAGCTACAAATGACAGCTATTAAAAGAAAAAGAGAATATATTGACATTTTCAAGGAGGAAAAGCGTTATGATAAAATCAAAATTGAGGTTCATGTATAGAACACTTGCGGAGCTTTTCACTCTGAGACATAATGCTTGCTGTACCATAAGGCTACCTGATTACTTTAAAGAACTAGGTAAGAATTAAGATAATCTACAATCCAGTAAGAATACGCAAGCTATACGGAGACAATATTTAGTTGGACAAAAAAGGAAAAATCTGTTCCAAAACAGAGATGGAATCAAAACAAGCTGATAATGTCAGCACATGCTGAGGAAGGCATAGGCTGAGCTTTAAATTGATACCAATATAATGTTACCATATATAATCTTAGGAATGTATACAATTTAGGACTCTTAATGTTAGCTATAAAGATTATCTTATCATATAAAGATGCTGATTTTTGGGAAATGGGTTAGACTCCTTGTATAGCAAAACCTTCTATGTACAAGGGAACTTGGGGGGTGCATATCCGGGGGACTGCAGTTTTCTTTTGGAAGAAAAACTCTCTTGCTATTTGGTGGTCTGGTGAGTGTATTGACAGAGAAGAGATTCTGCAAAATTACTTGATTCAAAAACTCTCTTAGTACTCTAGTTTTGGCTGGGTATATGATAATATAACTCATAAGAAGAAATTAACATGCATGCTGACAACTTTCTGTACTTATTTAACCAAGAGGGGCGTAAGGTAAAAGCAAATAGAGTTAACATCAGAAAATCTAAAGACAAATCCATGCATGTGATTATATTAATTAAAGGAAACAGCTTGCTGGCAGAAGAAAGACAAGTCTCGCATCAGCTAAAGCCATGTCCCTGAAGATAGATTTAAATTGCAACTGAATGAGTCCTCTCACTGTATCAAGAAGACAGCAGTCGGATTTCCAGGAGAGGGAGGATTCCGATCCAGTACAGAGGACAAAGCACCAGCTTTGGCTTTAGCATCGTGGTCTGTTGCAGACAATATTTCCACCGACCCCAGACCAATTTGCCTCTTGATCAAGTCCACGTTCTCCTGAAGAACCTCAATCTCCCCAAACGGAAGCTTCAGATTCAAGGCTTGAGCCCCGATAGCTATAGCTTCGTCCTTTTTGAACCTCAAGAAAGGCATACAAAGCTTTTGCACTTTCTTAAAGTTAGCATCTTGACCAACTGAACTTTTTTGCAGTGCCTCCAATATCTCCTCATCTGGTGCAAAAGTACCTGTTTTTTTGTCAAATTTACTACGAAGTATATTCAAGCACTCTGCTTTCCATCCATCAAACTCCTCATTCACATATATCAAACTTGTTATCTTCTCTTCAGTTAGTGTAGCAACTGGAGCTGCCTTCTTACTGGATTTCTTTGAACCCGTGATTTGCTTTTGAAGAAGCTTCCTCATCAAAACAATCGAGTCTTGCAAGTACTTGTTGGCAGCCTTAAGAGTTTCATCTGGAGAATCAGCTATAGGCCAGCCTGCATTCACTGCTAATCCATCCTTCATCAAAAGCTCCCTCCAAACATGTTCTGCATAATGTGGGCAGATAGGAGTAATAAGTCGTGTCTGCACATCAATAAAACGCCATACCAAGCCATGATTCATGCCCCCGCTACCACAAGATAACCTGTACTCGTCTCTGGCAGCTTGGAGATCATAGAATCCAGTCTTTAACGCCTCTCTGAACATGTATTTTTCATAATTCTTTCTTGTCGTTTCAACAGCAATATTTATTTCATTTTCAAACACCTGATCAGCAAAGGTAGATGGTGGACCAGTTCTCAGGGATGCCTCTGCAGCTAGAACCTCTTCAATCCATGCAATCTCTTTAGTAAGGCGAAGGATAGCAGCATTCGCAGTCTCAAATACAAAGTTGGCATCGTCCACACCATCTCCAGCATCAGCCAGACTGAACCGAGTAGCATCCGCAGAGAATTCATCAATGGCCTGACGCAGCGTCTTGAAATTTCCTGTAGACTTGGACATCTTCTCAGAATTGAGCATAATGTGTCCATTACACCTGAATCCACGTGGCCAGTGATGCTTAGCCATGATTGCTGTGTGGTTGAAGACGCAGAACGTCAGGTGATTCTGAATGAGGTCCTTCCCAGACACTCGAAGATCAAATGGGTACCAATATTCGAACTCCTTCTTCATCTTATCAAGAACAGACGAATCTATTTTTGATGATGTGGGGTATGGACCATCACAGAAGATGAAATTCCAGACATCATCAGTCATTTCTTCAGGTTTAACAGGATGAGCCTTGTTTGTACCGTACATGTCCTCGTTATGTAGCAAGTGAGCAACAGTGTAATAAGCCATGTAAATAGTAGAGTCAGACAATGATTCAACAAGAAACTCTGGATCCCATGGAATGCGAGTCCCAAGCCCAAAAGATCTTGAGCAAGCCCACCGATTTAGCCAGCCCAGAGTATGCTCAAAGCCATGTTTTGTCTCATCAGAGTAGAGATTCATCTTGGATAAGCACTCCTCAGCTGATTCCTTCCATCGAGGATCATCATAAGTGAGGTACCATTGGTCCGTCAGAGCCACAACACATTCATCACCAGACCTTGACATGACACGCTTCTCAGGCTCACTGTACATGACTGCCTCACCTGTCTCAATGAGCTTGGTCCTTAATAATGACTTTGCTTCTTGAACTTTCATCCCTGCATATTCTCCAACAAGCATTGTGCCATCAGTAAATCCTTTCAAGTACGTCAACCTCTTAGCTTCAGCAAGCTTCTCTTTCTCATTTTGGCTCTTAATTTTCAGGTCCAAGCAAACCTTTTCAGCAGCCTTATCGCCCAATTCTGGAATGTTGATTATAGGTACAATCTCAAAAGGCAGTACCCACTCATCCTTCACGCCATACCTTTCCCTGAAAGCTGGTTTCGCTTTCAAAACCCGCAATGCCATATAATCATCAGGGGCATCGCTAGGCACACTGGTAACAATCCCTGTACCTTTGTCTGTCAGAATGGTCAGCATGGGAAGCGCATAAATGACCTTGTTGAAGGAAAGCGGAGACTTCAATGGCAGACCAATCAGATCATACCCAGTCAGCTCAACCAAGCAATTAAGGTGTTTGGGGGTCTTTGAGAAGCCCTGATAGGCAAGGTTGAGGGCAGCTCTTTCTGTCAGGATGAAGACATCAGTATCATTGACTTCAAAAGCTCCATAATTGCCATCAGGCAGTACCCATGCATTTGTTTGTCCATACATAGTCTCAGGTCTCAATGTAGCAGCAGCTAGAAACACTTTTCTTCCCTCCAATGCTTTGAATTTAAGTGGGAAAGGGGGCAGCACTTCCATCTTGACAAGAGTGTAATCTTGGGGCAACACACCTTCACCGCTTGCCCTGTCATGATCTGCACATGGTTGGTCATCCAAGGGAGAGTATATAGTGTATCTTTTATCTTTGATAATCTTCCCCATGTCCTTCAACTTCCTCATCTGCCACCGCACAAATGAATCAAAATATGGATTCATTTCTGTTGTAATAAATGATCTTCTCCAATCACATCCCAATCCAAAATCCTTCAGATCTTGCATGGCCAGTGGCGGAAAGTAAGTCAGCCATTTTCCTGGTTTCTGGAACTCTGCTATTTCACTGTCAGACAGCCCAAAACTGCGCATAATCTCCCACTGAAACATTTGTCCACCTGATTTCGACACAGCCTTGGACTTTTTGCCCCTGAACTTATCTGGCGTTGGACCTGCACTTGCATCCTCAGGCTCTGGTTGCGATTCCACTGGCTCCTCTACCTCTTTCGAGAACAAGGGTGGATTGCCAAACTCTTCAATCTCCCTTGCAAGCTTATCTGCTGAGGCCTGTATAGGCATACCGGTGCAGTGAAAACCAAATGGAAGGAGCACGTTAGTCCCATCCAATCTATGGAAAGCAGCGGCAAATTCAAGCTTGGAGAGCGAAAACGCATGTCCAAGATGCAAGAACCCATTCATATACGGAAATGGGAAGTTGCCAAAGAACTTCTCGCCTGGTTTAGCTGGCCCAGCACCAGGTTCAGCCCGGAAAACATCTTTCTCATCCCACCAGCAACGGACCTTCTTCTCTATCTCCAACAGCCGGTCCCTCCTTGTGAAAGCTTTTCCACTCTCGGTTGCCATCATCACACAAAATCGACAAGTACTGCACGAAGGAAAAAATAAATACAACACCTCAGTCAAACACCTAAAATCAAACCCCATGAATGAATATCAAATTGATATAAACTTAATTTACCACACGAAGTCAAATCCCAAAATTTCTCAAAAACTACATATATTCATTCCCTTTCAAAACTTAAATTACAAGCACGTAAAGGACCAAAAACATTAAGAAAGAAAACCCAAGCCGGCAATATATTTTCATGGCTCCATCATGCACTTGGAAAATAGCCAGAGCTCATTATACACATCAAAGAAAACGAAAAAAAATAAAAAAGAAGAAGCCAAGCTTCCAATAAACTGAATTAGCCCACAAAATATAAATGATTAATTATACCTTAAAGCGATAAAAATTACAACTTTAGAAGAAATAAAGGAAACCCGGTTCAGCTTTGATCATCCGAGACAAGCATGCACGACAAAATAGAAAGAAAAAAAAAACAGTGAGTACCTGTTTTGCTTCAAGACAGATCGCAGAAACAAATTCCGAGGAAACACTTGAAGGTTTTGCTTATGAAGAGCCAGAGGGCCAAAGAGAGACTTTATAAACAAATGTAGAAGTTGCTTGGAGAGCAAGGATTTGACAGTGGCTTTGCTGCTGAGAAGAAGAATAACGCTGAAGGTTGTCTGCCGGGTTCAGAGAATCCAAGCCGCTCAGCTCACGGAATCTGACCCGAGGGAAAACTAAGTCCACCAAATTTACGTGTGATTTCAATTTAGTACCCAAATTTATACATCACGCAATATATATTGCCTAATGAGCATGATTTTAAATTTTTAATCAGAGAAATTATCACACAATGGATGAAGTTGAAAGAACTTCTATATATCAGTAAATTTGTTCACTTTATCTTTAAAATTAAATTTGGAGTAAGAACATTTAGCCATTTGTTATATAAATGTGCATTTCAAAAAAAAAAACTTTAATTTTTATGTTTTATTATATGAATCGTGATCTTACAAATGGTTAAAATAGCTAAATACCTTTATTAAAGTGGAAAAGTTCGAAAAGAAAAAACAAGGAAGAATAGGATTTCTATGGAGATGCCTCAAATCTAGTCCTATTATTATCCTTTGATAACCAATTAGGTCCTTGATCCAAACTATTAATTTTTTATTCAACCTTGAAGAGATTATAGACTCTAACTTTGATTTATAGCAATAATTACATAGTTTTAAAATCCGGCCCAGCAAGTCGATTAGGAACTCGGCCAACCCGGGCTGAGTTGAAGAAAAAATAAGGAAAAGAAAAACTCGAAGGGTTGACCCGGCAAGATCCGGTCAAAACTCAAATCCGAGTCTAAAAACTATGATAATTACCCTTTCGGTTTCTGGTGTGCAGAAGAATAATATATATTTTTACAATCACAGATACCTTGTCTATGATATGAATCATGACATGAAGAATATATGCTGCAGGAAAATGCATGATTATGCCACTGATCAATCGATCGATCAATCAGGGTTTGGGAACTTTGGGATGAGGTTTCTTGAAATTAACTTTATCCCCTCTCTTTTATTTTTATTCTTTTTCGAGATTCTCAGCTTTTTTATTTATTTCTATTATACTGGTTTGCGGTCAGATAATTTATGCTGCGAATATCGGATTAAAATTGTATTCTGTTGTGATCAACATATTTAGCTGTAAAAAAAACTATTTGATATTATTATTAAATTATTTAATATTATTATTAAACTCATTTTAATAGGTTAATTTTGAAATTTTTTATTTGATTATTTATTTAATTCAAGTTTAAAATTAAACCGTGTAGAAATTGATTCAATATATAACATATTTGACTTAGTCTAAAATTAATTTGATCTATCGTTAAAAATATCTAAAAATAAAATTAAAAAAAAATTATTTTATTCAACTTATTATCCAGCTCAAACTTAAAATTAAATTATATAGGAATTCTTTTAACATGAGCTGTGAGCATGTTGATCAAACCAAAAATAACCTGATTGATTAATAAAAAATATTCAAGGATAAAATTAAAAAATAATAAAAAAAAAAAACTTTTTGGTCGGCACAATCGAATGTTTCTTTCTAAAATGATTGATCTCCATGTTAGGAATTAATGGGCTGAATAGTCTACAACACTCACCTCTACATGATTTCTTATTTGAATTCCAAGTCAGTGGGCTAAGTGAGCCTCAAAGCATGATCAAAGAGAGAAGTACAAGTTTCTAAAGACTTGCAATGCCAAATTTTAGCAAGAATTCTATCCATGGCCTATAGATCAATGGCATTTGTTATATATAATGTTAATTAGAATTATGTTACAAACAATGTTTTATTTTTTTTTATTGTTTTAATATACTGATATTAAATGTATTTTCGAAGGAAAACATCATAAAACTCAAAAGTAAAACATCAGCATGAATTAAGAATGCAAAACCAAGTAAAAGAGACCAAACCAGGATGATTGTCGTGAAAAAGAAGAGAAAAGGCATGGAGGTAATGGGATAAGAATTCGACGAAACCACAAACTGAGCCTAGCAGTACCTGCCATGAAAGAAGGTTTAGAGGAAGGTTCCCCGCATAGACATAATGCAGCAAAAGGAGGTGAATCGAAACCCACCATCATCACCACCTTCCTCGTCAGCAACCCGAGAGCATGCCACTTTTTTCTTCCTGCCACGCCTCCCTCCCTCCCTTTTCATTCTATCCGCTTCGTACTCCCTTCTCTCCTTCCTCTCCCGTGTTATGTTTCAGAAATCAGAGAGGTGACCGAGAAAAGAAGGAAAAAATATGGTTGCCTTGCTTCCACGTCTCCTAAAAGCAGAAAATGTAAAAAATAAAAAAGTTAATAACACTGTGTATCAAATGTGTCTAGGTACACGGTAATTAAGCAACGCCTCTTAGTGTTTTTGTTAATTGTTAATGTTAATCGTTAATCATAGAGTAGTGGTGGGCACTCCTTGCCTCGACATGTGAGACAATCTCCAAAAATCACACACACAGACTCTCTCTCTCTCTCTCTCTCTGCTTTTCCCATTTCTTCATCAAAGAGAAACCCCCAAGAAAGATACCCCCTTCTCATTTTCCATTTCCGTTTGGATCCCAGTTATGAGCAACGAATAGTAAGCCATTTTCTCTCTTTTAATACTTTCCCTTTTCTATTTTGTTTTTGCTTACACAATCTTTTTTTTTTGTAGTGATTATCTGTTTAAGCTTTTGCTAATCGGAGACTCATCTGTTGGGAAATCGTGTCTGCTTCTCAGATTTGCTGTAAGTTGAGAATTATCAATTATAGCTATCGATTATGTAATTTTTTTTTATGAATGTGATTACGAGGAAGAAAGGTTGATGCTTTAGTAAAAAGAGCTTAATTGGGTTGCTAATATGCTGTTAACTTTAGTGGGTTAGAGAGTAATTAGGAGATTATTTATTGTTTAATGGGCTGGAGATTAGTGTTTAAATTTAACTTGGTTTTTTTATTTCATAATTTCTCAGGATGACTCTTATGTAGACAGCTATATCAGTACCATTGGTGTTGATTTTGTAAGTCTCTGTCTACTGTATATGTCTCTCTGGACTTCCATTTTGATGTTTTTTATAGTCTTAAAGTTGTTGGTTATATTGTAGAAAATCAGGACTGTGGAGCAGGATGGAAAGACAAGCAAGCTGCAGATTGTGAGTATAGATAGCTGCTTTTTTCTTCGAATATGGTCTTTTGTCTTGCGGGGTTTTTTGTTTAATATTGAAATTGAGATTAACGGTAATCCCTAACTAGATAGGTGCACATCTGTCTAGTTGGAACAAATGTTTGAAATGGGTATTTGGAAATTTAGGTGACTGATGTTTTCGTGTTGAGGTCGAATGGTTCACTTGCATGCAGGAAATAAGATGTTTGCTATAATGAGCCAGGCAATATTTAAGTTAAACAGATAAAACCCTATGCATGTTGTGTGTCTGAAAAAATGGTGCATATTTCAGAAGCTTCAAGGACTATTGCCAATGTTGTTGGTTGGAATTATAAGATTTATGTAATATAATCATTGTCACAAATACGTATCATCTTTCCTTTTGTGTTCAAATATGTTTCTTTGTGATTACCCTTTAAATTTAACTTTGACATTTAATCTGTTTTTGAAATTTCAGTGGGATACAGCTGGACAGGAGCGCTTCCGGACCATAACAAGCAGTTATTATCGAGGAGCACATGGGATAATCGTGAGAATTTCTCCTATTATTTTGAAATATAGAAAAGCCATGTGCGCCCGCACAACAAACATACTGATTATATGGTCTTCCTGATGAACTGCTTTTACTGATTTCTGAAAGCGAACTCTTATGCTTTGGGACATTGTGCCATGATTATGCGCATTTTATGTTGATACATTTTCAAATCTCACTATGCTAAATGAAGTCATGTTCAAGAATCTGATAGTTTGTGTCCCATGGGATTACAACAGATAGTCTATGATGTTACCGAGATGGAGAGCTTCAACAATGTCAAGCAGTGGTTGAATGAGATTGATAGATATGCAAATGATAGTGTCTGCAAACTTTTAGTTGGAAATAAGTGTGATCTAGTTGAGAACAAGGTTGTGGACACACAAACAGCAAAGGTATATCTATTTAAATTCAGTTAGCTTTGATATGAATCATATGATATTAAGTTTTCCTGAGGGCCTGTCTGCTGTTCCGAGTTTCTTCTGGCCGAGTTTCTTCTGGCCGAGTTTGCTGAACCATCAGGGACGATCTTGTGCTAAGTTAGGACTGATGACCAGCTGTGCTATATTCAATAACCTAGTCCAGCGAATTATTTTCTTTTACTTTAGTGATGCCCTGCATATGCACCGAGGGAAAGTTTTTCTTACCGTTTTAATAAGACAGATAAAAGTTTGTTGAAGTGTGTATTCCTTGAAGGGATGCTTTCATGTAATCTTGTCTAGTTTCAGTTATAGGCAGGCCTGTGTTTTTTGCAAAATCTGAGATTGATGATTCTCAAAAATGTACGGAACTAGAGCTTTCTTGCATAAAACTGGTCTTATCCTTCTTGAGATGATGTCATAATGTTCCTTGACATTGTCATTTTCGATCACATAGCCATATTGAAAGTTTGCTTCTGTGCATGTGTCTTCTAATATAAGAAAAAATGAAAGCTTCCTACAGATGTATGTAAATTAAGCTGTTTCCTTTACATTTACCGGTGATGCAGCGGCAACTTTTCTAGTTGAATATCAGATGGCTTAATGCAATCTTAGCAGCTGAAAGAATAATGATGATATATTGTTAAACTTGAATATCAGATGGCTTAAAGCAATCTTAGCAGCTGAAAGAATAATGATGATATATTGTTAAACTTGAAGGGCTTTCCAAAGGATTTTCTTTGATCGGATAATGGTTTCTGTTTGTAAATTGATCCTTCTTTCTTCTACCTGGATAAACTGCAGGCGTTTGCAGATGAGCTTGGCATTCCTTTCCTAGAGACAAGTGCTAAAGACTCGATAAATGTGGAGCAAGCATTCTTAACCATGGCTGGTGAAATTAAGAAAAAGTAAACCACAAATCAACTTGTTCCTGCTGTTCTTAATTCAAGTTCTATTTTTTTATTGATTGCAAATGCGTGTTCTTAGTGATTAATAATTTTTGTTATACTCTGATGTTATCTCAGTTAGCTATTTTAGATTTCTTAATTTTTCCTCTACTTTAATCGGAATGAATCATTATATGTAGAAGATGCAATCTTTTGACACCCTAGCCGTTGCCGATAATGTAGATGTCTTGTTCTATGTGCACCCTTAAACTGGAAAGATCAGCTATTTTAAGATATCCCAGCTAGAAGATATTAGATTCTTTCTCAATCTACTTTTCCTCACTTCTGTTTTGTTGCATAGATAAACTGGGATGGTTGTCATATTATTAATCTCCCATGCATTATTTCTGCCAAAGTTGCTTAGATTTGGTTGCTGTGATACAGTGTATGTTGCCTGTGTGATTTCATGGAATAAAATTAAACAGTGTTCTTTTACTAATAAACATTCTTCTTCTTCTTTCTTTCCACTAACTCAAGATTTTTTGCAGGATGAATAACCAGCCAACTGCTAACAATTCAACAGGAACTGTTCAGATGAAGGGGCAGCCAATCGAGCAGAAGAACAACTGTTGCGGTTAGCTATTCGCGAGTACTTTTAATGGTGTCCCAAGGTTTTTAGGCAAAAACATGCTGTTGACTTGGTAATCATATGGATCTCCCAGAAACTGCCA
The DNA here is from genome assembly GCF_951802175.1 of Populus nigra. NCBI lineage: Eukaryota > Viridiplantae > Streptophyta > Magnoliopsida > Malpighiales > Salicaceae > Populus > Populus nigra. The sequence goes on from NC_084859.1 coordinate 340,445, forward strand.
GTTATGATGTGCTTGAAGTTGTCTGTCTGTGAAAATTCTGAAGTTTTATCAAAGGGATCTGGATTCTATTGAAATGTAACCGAGATGTTAAATATCTGAAAAAAGGCAACTGTTTATCTATCAGAAACAGGAAAGTGACTGCAAGGGAACGAATGACATGCAAATTGGTTGGGAGAAATCTCAAGCAGTGTAAATGGTATTTATTCAAATGCAATTACATGTATCTTATCAATGCCGAATCTCCAGATAAATGTTCTAAAAACTAGAGCTATGGCTTCTTAAGTTTTGTAGAATTGAACAGCAGGGCAGGCGCAGTGGAACAGTTGGCATCTAAACGTCCAATGTGTGCAATTATCTCAGGACTATGCATCATTTGTGCTGCCATTCCCTTCCTCGGCTATTGCATTACGAAACGATGGAAATGAGCAATCAACTGCTGGGGAAGAAGAAGAATTCAGTTTACGATTGGATGTTGGCTTTGCCATGCGCATTCCTCTCCACGGCCCTGCTTCTATAAAGATGCTATGGGATGTCTATGGTTGCAGAGCAATGCATTCTCTTCGTCTTCGAAGTCGGAATGCCCAAGGAAACCACAAAGTGCTCAGTTGCATAAGCCATGAAGCACTTATTAGGTAAAATCATGGCAATCAACAGCTAATGCACTGATCAACCATTGCATTCTCCACGATCATTAACAAAGAGATCTTGAAGCAAAACACAAGACAGTAAAAAACTAAACTTTCAATATATCATGCAAAGGGATATGAAATTCAACCACAACAAGTTCAAAAACAGAAAAATCAGGGGAAAAAAACAAGGGAAAGCCGACGTAAATCAAATGAACAAGAAGAGGTGGGAAACTGCCCACAACCACACATATCATCTTCACTAAGAAGAAGAGCAGCAGGTGGTCTTTTTAGTGCTGGGATCGGGTCCTCCAACTACAATGGTCTTCCCATCTTTGACACTCACAGGTGCTGCTGACTCTCCCGAAGAAAGTGTCTTCTTACTAATAATCCTATATATCTCAGAAAGAATTGTTTGAAAAGCCTTGTCAACATTGGTGGCTTCAAGAGCAGATGTCTCCACAAAAGCAAGCCCTTCTTTCTCAGCATAACTTTGAGCATCCTCAGTAGCTACTGCTCTAAGATGTTTAAGATCAGTCTTGTTCCCAATTAACATGATCACAATATTGGAATCTGCATGATCCCTCAGCTCCTTCAACCACCGACTCACGTTTTCAAAAGTCGTTGGCTTTGTTACATCATACACCAGAAGAGCTCCAAGCGCGCCCCTATAGTAGGCACTCGTGATCGCTCTGTATCGCTCTTGCCCTGCCGTGTCCCATATCTGCGCCTTCACTGTCCTTCCTTCAACCTATCAAGCACAACACACAAGTAAAATTCCGATCTAAATTCCATTGAAACTAACACAGATCAAAATGAGGGCTTGAAGTAGATCAAGAAAAGTGTGTTAGTAGAATAGGAGTTAGGGTTAGTTACTTGAAGAGTGCGAGTGGCGAATTCGACGCCGATGGTGGACTTGGACTCCAAACAAAACTCGTTGCGAGTAAATCGGGAGAGGATGTTCGATTTTCCGACACCGGAATCGCCGATTAACACTACCTTGAACAGGTAATCGTACTCCTCGTCGGGTCTCCTCGCCATCTCCTCCTCTTTCTCTGTCTGTAGCTCTGAGAGAGAAGAAAAGGGTGAGAAAAGGAGAAGACGATGCCTGTTTTATTATTGTTTGAATGAAATATCAAATGTTACATTTCTACCCTTATAATTTTAAAATAGTTTAATTTTACCCCTTTAGTTTTTAAAAGTTTCAATTTCTCCCTAGAGGTGTCATCTTAATAGATCATGCATGGTGTGTTTGGTATTATGATTGCACTGCGGTTTAAAGTATTTTTTATTTAAAATATATTAACATAATAGAAAAGGTTATTTTTAATATTAGTATGAAAATAAAAAAAATATTCATTTTAAATAAAAAATTAAAAAAAAAAAAAACAATTTGCTTCCGTTTCTACACACACCTTGCTTTTAGTTGTTTCAAAAAATAAAGAGAGGACACTAAATAGCATGTCTTCCACGTTCTTCATTTTTAAAAGGATAAAAATTTATTCTTAAACTATTATAAAAATAAATTTATTTTATATATTTTTTTCCAAACTCTCTAATCAAATATGCTTACATGTGTTTTTATGTTCCAATGCTGTATGTATTAAGAATATGTTTGGTAGTGTAGTAGCGATTACTTTTTAAATAACTTTTCGTGCCGAAATGCATGCAAATGATATTTTTTTTATTTTTTAAAAATTATTTTTGATATTAGCACATCAAAACGATTTAAAACATATAAATCATATTAAATTTTTGTAAAAAAAATTGAATTTTTTGGAAACACGGTTTGCACCGCGTTCCTAAATAATTTATAAATAACAAAGAGTGTATTTTTATGTTTTTTATTTTTCCTTAATTTTCTCTCATACTTTACTCTCGAAGCCAGGTGTACGTTATTGATGCTATAAACAAATTAGAAATCTTAAAAAGAAAAAAAAACTTGAAAAAAGTTTAAGAAAAAAAAAAGAGGCTATTTAATGGTTAGAGATGATATTGTTACTTTAGAAAATTAAAAGGGTAACATTGAAAAAATATAAAGAACAAGGGTTAAAATTGAATTGTAACAATAGTAATAGGACGAAAATGCCCATATTAGTTGTGGTGCAGATTCACATGGTAACATCTGTTTAACGATGACGGATTAATTGTTTTTTAAATTCAGAAACTAACTGGAAATAAAGGAAATTTTATATAAAAAAAAATATATCGTGTTTTTAGTTAATTACATGATACCACTAGCTTTGATCCTGGACCAGGCTGTATCATTAAAATAATCTGGATTTTTTTAAAAAAAATAATGTAATTTAAGGTAAAAAAAATTTGGGTTTACAAAGTTAACTTATTTAATTTTAAATTTAAGCTTTATTGAAGAATTTTTTAAATCTAAAAACTTAAACTATTATTATTTATATTATTTTGCTCTTTGAATTTGAAATTTGCATAGACTCAAACTACTTTGTGTTATTAATTTTATCAAATACGATGAAAATAGTGAGATTTTAAGTTGTAACCGCTTAATTAATAAAACTCTAATACCATGTTAAAAAAACATCTCAACTCAAAAGGTTAAGTTGAGGTTGACATAAATCAATTCTTATAAGGCTTCGTTTGGGATTGGGATTGAATCGGATTTTCATCAAATTTTAATTTTTTTCTTGCTTTGAATTAATTTTGCTTTTAGTATTTTTGGATTATTTTAATATGATGTCAAAAATAAATTTTAAAAAATAAAAAATATATTTTTTTAATATATTTCCAAGTATAAAACCCTTTGAAAAATAATATTTACTACATTCTTAAACAGACTCTAACTCTGAATTACTTATTCTGCATTTTATTCTTAATTATATTTTTTATTTTATGTAAACCTAAGGATAAATTATAATAATTATTTTAATTTATTCTAGAGATATTTTAATCATTTTAATTACAATGGTAGTCGATAAAAGTTCAATTATTTTATTTCAGATTTTTTGTAACAAAAAAAAGGAAATTATCCTCTTGAATCTCACCAGTAAAGTTGAGAATTCAAATCTTACTTACATATTAAATAATCTTTTCAATTCAAAATAATGTTAAATAAGATTTTATATTACTCACAAACATATAAAATACTCATTAAATTTAAAACTTGGATAAACTTATATTATTTTATATTTAAGTTTATTAATTAAAATAAAAATAGTGAAATTTAAACTAATAAACTTATATTTTCTTATATTTAATTACATTAATTAAAATAAAAGTAATAAAATTTGAATTCATGAGTAGCTATTTTTTTGAAGATCTTAAGCTTCGGTCTCTGTGAAGGTGCAATGAGAGTCCTCCCAGATAAAAGAGTGGTGTGATCTTAAGCAACCCTGTAAAGTTGCTTGCGAATTCAAAGATAAGATTATGATAATTTCTAGTAATTTTAGTACTCACATGTACCAAAATGAATCTGAAAGTGAAACATTCAAAAAACAGAAAATCCTTGGATAGATTATTCAAAGAGTGAGAAGAAAGATATTATTTCCATTGATTACAAACAAAATATGAACACTCCTCACACAAGCTTGCCGGCTGCTTCCACCATCACCATACTTTATACATGCTGAAACATTTATTATATACCAGAAGAAGAAGCAGAAAACTTCAGTACGTATTACATGCTGTTAACGATATTAATGTTCGTTTAAGCCAGAACATCAAGGAAAGGATAGTCAGTGTAGCCAACAACAGGATCAGGAATGTAGAAAGTGTTCCTGTTGTACCTATTAAGAGGAGCATTTAACTCAAATCGTTTTGGCAAATCTGGATTAGCCAGAAACAATCTTCCAAATGCCACCAGATCTGCGTAATTCTCAGCTATAGCCTTGTTACCATCATCTCTACGGTATCCTCCAGCAGCTATAAAAGTCCCTTCAAAGGCATTTTTCATTGGAAGTAGACTGTGAGGAGTTTCATATATGTCGTTCGCTTTAACCATTCTTGGCTCAATTACATGGAGATAAAGAATCCCAAATTTGTTTAATGCATTTGCCATGTAAAGGCCAAGTTCTTTTGGGTTTGAATCAACGGCTTCCATGTAGTTAGCATACGGAGATAGTCTCATGCCAACTTTATCAGCTCCAACTTCATCAACTACAGCTTCCAATATTTCCAATGGAAAGCGGCACCTATTTTCCAAGCTCCCACCGTAATTATCAGTTCTGTCATTTACTTGATCTTTAAGGAACTGATCAATCAAGTAACCATTTGCCCCGTGAATCTCAACTCCATCAAATCCTGTCAAATACATACTGTTTTTCATCATGAAAGTACTTGGATTTGAATAGCTACACATGAACAATTCTGATGATCCCTTCAAGCAATAGTTTTTATGCCTCATAGTACTCATCATCCGGAGACATTATGATACGCGGCTAACATGCTATAGTGTGTGTGTGTGCGTACACTATAGCTAGCCAACAAACACACCAGCTTCAATGGCGTTGCGGGCAGCGAGTCTGAAATCATTAACAATGCAAGGAAGTTCGTCGGCTCTTAATCGACGAGGAGGTGACCAGTCTTCTCCGTCAAGACCTGGTGTCACTCCTTTATCAGTGCATGATATGGGAGCTTCCCCATTCGGCTGAAACTCTGTATTGCAAAAATCATGCTACATTTGTCAAATAAATTACAACTCTATTTGGCTCATACTCTTGAAATTAACGGATACGATGAAGAAATTAATTCAAAAAATGGTTGGATTATGATGGAGCTTTCTTCTTTTCTTTGATTTCTTGTGCATTTTGATAATAGATTGAACCATGGGACTTGAGATTTTATATATATATATATAGAATCATATTTGAAATCAGCTGAAGTGAAAGCACATACCATAAGTGGAGACACGACCCACATGCCAAATTTGGCAAAACAAAATGCCACCTTTCTCATGAACAGCATCCACAATTGGCTTCCATGCTTTCACTTGCTCTTCAGTCCAAATTCCAGGAGTTTCAGGATATCTTTAAATCAAATAAGAAAAATAAATGAAAATCATGGTAATATGTTAAAAATTATATATATATATATATATATATATAAATTACAATAACCTAAGACTTATTTTATGTCTGTCTTCGTCCCTCTAATAAAATGCATTTCTATCCCTTTTGTTCTAAAACACTAACCAAACACAAAACTAATAATTTCTATATTAGTCCTCTTACACATAAATCTTTATCTGAAAGTTCTTGTATTTTACAATAAATATAATTTAAAGTCAATTCAATCACAAAACAGTACTACTTGAACCGAGCCTGTACAAAGAAATTTATATTTTTCTTTAAACTTTTCCATTTTATCTAATTGAACAAGGCGAAGCACTTCTGCAAGAGGTACTCCTTGAACATCTAGATCTAGAGGATGATATAAATAATCTACACCAAAAACTGACTGACAACAAATACTTGAAAAGAGTAATTAGTAATGAAGTTCAGCAAGGTAAATCTAACAATAGAAACACCGCTTGAGTCCACCAGAACGCCTAACTTTAGCTACCGCGGCTGACTAACGGTCACCGCAGTTTACCAACATTGCGAAATATGCTTTGACTAAACTTTCTTATTATTAACAGCCTAACAAGGTTGTGATACCACTAAAAATTTTCAATCAGTTTGAATGAAATTTTGATAAGTTTATAACTGAATTTAAATAGGTGTAAAACTAAAATTATACGATTACTATTTTATTTTTATTTTTTATATTCCACATGTATCATAGTATATACATATAATATTTTAGATGATCAAACAATTCCAATGATTCAATGACCTGACAATAGCTTCAACTCATTACCTTAATTGATTCATAGATTAACAACTTAAGATTTGATGGTATGCCTTATTTTCTCGAACAAGTACAGAATTAGTAAGGAAATTCCTAAATGTAGAGTAAAAGTGGTGAAATAAGAGAAGTTACCCTTGAGCTGTGTCAGAAACCCCAGTTGCTTCGGAAATGAGGAGGCCTCCATTGGTAGCGCGTTGAGAATAGTATAGGATGGCATGTGGTTGAGGCATGTTGTTGTAGGATCTATTCCTTGTTAATGGTGCCATAACAACTCTAGCAATTATAAAAGGGCAGAAAAACAAGATGATTAACAAACAATAATAACCCATGATTCGGCTCCCCATCGAAGCGTCAATCATACAGTAGAAGGAGGAGATGGGGGCAAGAGGGTTAGCTAATACACACGAACCTGTGAGAGAGGTTGAATTTCCCCATTTTGTATGGAGCGAGTAAAGGGATGGGGTTGGTGCTGGCTGCCATTTCTTTCCTTTCCTTCGATCTCTGCTTTCTATCTTCTCTTCTACACCCTGTATTCAACTCGGCTTTGGAGTCATGATACAACGCTGTTATTTATACACACAAACACACAACCACACAACCGGCTCCCTCCTCGATTTTTTTTTCTTTTTAAAGGGCAATAATTGAGATGAAAAAGAACAGGTGGGGTGTTGCTGATGCAAGGAGAAAAGGGAGCTCGTGTGGGTTCTTTAATATTCAAAGCAAAAGCCATCAAGAACAACAAGAGTGAGCTTCGCCGGCAGTATCTCATGGCCGCCTTGAAGTCAGAGGGAAAATCTTAAATATATCCCTGAATTACTGGGGATTCACTTCTGACTCCCAACTTTTTTTTTTTATTGATATTATTTTTTGTTTGTTATGATTTTTATCTATAAAAATAATTAAATTAAAATTTTAAAAAATATCAAATATCAAATTGAAATCGGTTTCCAACAACCATTTTAATTTGGTTTGATTTAGTTATTTATATTAAAAATCAAAACTCAACTGACCAGTTTCGGTTATATTTGATTTAATTTTGATTCGGTTAATTTACATTAAAAACCAAAAATTATATTATTTTTTAGGTTTTTTTAGACTTTCTGATGGGCTTGGTTTCAGTTTGGTTTGGTTTTTCAGTATGGTTTGGTTCGGTTTAGTTTTAATTAAACCGTTTCAGTTCAGTTGAGGTTTTTCGATTTCAAACTTATGAAACCAAACTGAACTGAATATTTTTTAAAATATTTTAATTGTTTTTTTTTTGTTTTTTCAATTATTTTTTTATTTTTTCAGTTTAATTAATTTGCAAATTTTTTTAATTCACCCCTAATCTTACCTCTATTATTTTGATTTTTTAATTAAGAGAGTATCATGTTTATCTAATAAAAACCATCAAGTTTGGTATAGTTTACTATATATTAAAAAAATTGTTTGGTGATAAGACTAATCGAATTTTATTATCTTGATTTCTCGATCAAAAAATTATTTTAACATAAAACATCAATTTAGTTTAGGTATAAAATGATGAATTTTACCATCAGAACTACAATAAAAAAGTGTTTAAAAATATACGTAAGTTTTCGGGTTCATTCGAAAGTATAATGAGATGAGATTAAAACTTCATTTTGCTTTTATTATAGTTTTGAAAATGTTTAGTTAATCAATATATATCACGGTTTTATATAGATCCTATTAAAAAATAAAATAAAATTTTAATTAGAAAAATGCTATAATTTATAATTTTTTTAATTTATATTTTTAAATCACAATCACAAAAGTTATCATAATACTCAAGCATGTAATTTCTAAAATTCTAGAGATGAAATTAATATAAAAAATTGTTTGGGTATAAAATTGGAACTTTTGATATAATTGGAGGGCATGTTTTTTGGCATTGACTAATTGTGTTGCCTCGCTATGTGGATTTTGACACATTTATTATATATAGAGGACCGGTGGGACCACCGTTGATCAGCACCCAGATGAATCCTGCTGTTTGATGTCATGGTGTATGTCACATGCCAACCAATTAATATAATTTAGACTGTACTGTATTGTTTTTGTATTAAAAAAATATTTTTTGAATTTTTTATTTTAAATTATCTATATTAAAAATAAAAAATTATTTTAATACAGTAAAAAATATTTTATGAATCAACCACCCCCACAATCTTAAATGTTGACAAAATAAAAAATGCAACGTTTGCTTTTGATGTCACTTTCCATTTTTACTTTTGATTTTTTTATTAAAATTAATTTATTTGGAATAAAGAACATGGATTTCACGACAAGATGGATTTGCCTTTTTGTATGAATCTAATTGTTTTTATCGAAATGAAAATGAATCTTCATTTAGTACGAGAATATTGATGATAAAAAACAATCTTTAAAAAAAATATGTACATCTTAAGTTTAATGGGAGTTGTACTAAAAGATTCAAAGTAAGGATCTCATATAATTCAATAATTTCTTGATTTTCATGTGATTCAAAGTAGAGATGTCAATAATTCATTATTTTTTATAAAAAAAATTATATGAGTTTCACTAGCTTATTTAACAAAAAAAATGATCCATTGAAAATGTAATTGAGATGAAAAAAATAATACTTTTAAAGATTGGGATTGGTTTGCCAATAAAAAAATGAATATTATTAAAAAAAATTAAAAGACATTAGTGTTTTACTATAAACTGTAAGTTATTTTACTGTGAATTATATTATTTGAATTTATTCTCTCTAAAACTCTTTCATACTCAACTTTTTCATCAATAAAACATTGGACAAGTAGCTCTGAGTTGTTTATTACATTACATTCTAAACTAAAAGATATCAATGCCCCTTTACTGTTTACCTAGATATAGTTCATTGTAGATTGGAGTAGTGTAATGACAGAGTTGTCATTGCCACATAAACTTGCAAAGCATGCAATGGGGGTGTGGTGTTGTCTTTCCATTCAACATTGAAAGAATGGTTAGGGATAAAATAGTCAGTTCGAATTTTGTTGGGCATAGTCAGGTTACGGGCCCCAGGCGTTGAGGCATGACATGACTGTCCCTTCCAGACTTTTGACACTTGGGTTTGACATCCCCTTCCAAACCCAAAACACTTGAGTCTGGAATAAAGCTCCTGATCTAAGTTGCTTGGGTGTGGCAGGAGTGTAGATTCAAGTCCATTGGGTCTTGCAGCCTTGCCTAACCCAAGATTCTTAGGTTCGATGTTCAAACCCAATGATCTTGGATCCGATGCCAGGACTCAAGGCTCTTGAGTACAACGTATGACCCAAATCTAATAGGTACGGCGTTGCAGTTGGATTCTAGGCTCTTGAGTCTGACATTTAAAAGAAACTCAAAGCTCTTGAGCCTGGTGTTGCAGCCAAACCCATTTAAAACTTGAGTAAATTTAATATTATTATTTGTATTATAAATATTGTTATTTTTATTATAATTAATGTTATTGATATTAAAAATATTATTATCTGTATTGAAAATATTATTATTATTATTATTATTATTAAAAATATTATTTTTTGTATTATAAAGATTATTATTTTTATTATAATTAATATTATTAATGTAATAATTAATAAATTTGTAAAAAATATTATCAATATTGAAAAACAACCATAAATTTTATTTGAAGGGTAAAATTAAAAATTATTATCGTCGCCATCGTCGTCATCATCATTAATAAATTTTTAAAAAATATATTATTATTATCAAAGAAAACAATAAATTTTATTTGAAAGGATTTAAACTATAAAAACTTGGGTCGGACAAATTTAATATTACTATTAATATTATTAAATTCATTAATATTATTAAATTTGAAATAAATTTTATTACCATAAAAAAAAACATAGATATGATTTGAAGGGTAAAATTAATTATTATTATTATTAACTCGTATTTGGCATCCCCTTCCAGACCTAATAAACTTGGGGCTAGAAAGAACACCTGACTTAAGTTGCTTTAGAATGGCAAGCGCGCAAACTCAAGTGTCTTGGATTTTACAACTCCGCCTAGTCCAAGACATTTGAGTCAGGCGTTCGGACCCAAAGCAAATGGGCTTGATGTTCTAACCCAAGTCTAATAGGTCCAGCGTTGCAGCCAAACCCAAGGCTCTTGGGTCTAGCATTTAAGAAGGGCCTAAAGCTCTTGGGTCTAGTGTTGGAGTCAGACCCACTTAAACTTGGGTAAATTCATTATTATTATTAATATTAAAAATATTATTATTTGTATTATAAAGATTTTTATTTTTATTATAATTAATATAATAATTAATAAATTTGTAAAAAATATTATTGATTGTAAAACCATAAGAGAGACACGCCCCCCCCCAACACACACACACACACACACACACACACACACACACACACACACACACACACACACACACACACACACACACATATATATATAATGGTGAGTATAATAATAATAGTGTAATTAAATAAAAAAGAAGAAGAGAGTCGACAAGCCACACAAAAAGAGAAGAGAGATTTAGAGACCTAAAGTGGAAGAAACAAAAAGGGGAGGATCAAACTTTAAAAGCATGAATAAATGAAGGATATACACAAAAAATAAAAGTGAGAGAGAGAAAGAAGAAAACCGCCTTGAAAGAGGAGGCTAACGGCAGAAAAAAGGAAGAGAAGAAGAGTCACCATTGCCTTTTCATTTTCTCGTAAGAACAAACAAGAAAAACAACATGCAATCCACCATACGAGATGAAACTAGAAGGGTGGGGGGAGATTTAGACATAAAAAAAAAAGAGACAATAGAAGAAGAAAGCAAAGAAGGAGTTGGCGGCAACAAAGAAAGAGAAGAAGAAGAACCGAAACAATTTTGTTTCTTTTATTTAAAATTATTCTTCCCATTTTTTTTTTCTCTTTGAAAAATTCTTACTCATTTCACATAATAGCAATTATAAACCTATATCTTCCCACATTTTCCAAACAACTATATTAAAATCTTAAATCCCATAATTTTTTTCTCTTTTGGCTGAAACTTCAATCAAAAAGGGGAAAATAATTTTGTTTTTTTATTTAAAATTAAACACTTATCCAATCATAATCCATGCCTTCTAATATGGTTCAATCATAATTTGCATTATTTTCATAATTTAACATAAATTCATAATTTCACATAATCATAATTTTACATAATCACAATTTTACACAATTCTTCATCAAACATAAAATTAGAGGAATAAATCACTTGGAGCATGTTATTTAACTCACTTTGATAAAGATTTAAAGAAAGAATACAAGAAAAATCAAGTTTTCTTCTTCTCCCTCTTCAAACTCTAGCTTGAATTTCTTCTTCCAAAGAACTTACTATCTTAAAATCATTTCATTTTGATATTTAACTAAGTTAATCATTCTAATTACTCATTTTTATTAGCGAAATCAACAATAACTTAAGTAGAAAAATCACACAATTTCTCCCTCCTTTTTTTATTTCAAACTATCGGCCAATAGAAAAAAAAATGGAGCATTTATAGTCTAGTTTTTTATATATTTATAGATTGACCCTCATTAACTCTTTTTTATATTTTTGTCCCTCAGTTCTTTTTTTTATTTAATTTACACCATAACACCTTATTTTTTATTTGATTGTATCAATTTACAATACCTGAAATCTTTTTATTTAATTTGTTCGGTATTTTATTTATTTTGATCAAATTATAATTTATCGAATTTTCACACATTAGGTCTTGCAGCTTCGCCTGGCCCAAGATACTTGGGTCAGGCGTACGAACCCAAAGCAAAAGGGTTTACGTCAAGATCTAAGGCTAAGGGATCCAACGTCCTAACCCAAGTTTAATGGATTTAGCATTGCAGCCAGACCCAAGGCTCTTGGACCTGATGTTGCAGTTAGACCCACTTAAATTTAGATAAGTTTAATATTATTATTAATATTAAAAATATTATTATTTTTATTATAAATATTATTATTTTTATTAAAATTAATATTATTAATATAATAATTAATAAATTTGAAAACAATATTATTAATATTCAAAAACAATCATAAATTTTATTTGAAGGATACAATTTAAAATTATTATTATCATCATCATCATTAATAAATTAAAAAAAACATTATTACTATAAAAAAACCATAAATTATTTTTTAAAAAAAAATTAAAAAATATATGAAATTAAACTAAATAAATTATATATTATTATTAATATTATAGATATTATTGACCCCACACTCGTGTACATAGTATTATAGTCCCATCCAATGGTTTTTTTGGTCAAACTACAAAGTTGGCCCAAAAACATTGAATCTTATATATTTTTTTAAAAAAAATTTATGAAAAAAAAAAAGATTTACCCGTGAGATAGATAGACAACCAGGCTAAATTCCACGGCCTTCAAAAACCCTAATAGCACTTCCCCATCTCGCTCGCTCGCTCTTTCTCACTTGCCTCTCGTCGCCTCTTTCAGCTCTAGCGCTTAACGCCTGTACGCGCATCTCTTTCTCCCTTACTTCCTCTTCACCCACACACACTCACGGATGTCGGTCTTTTCCTGTAAAAGATAAGAATCTTACTGTCACTCTTTAACTCTGTTATTGTTGTTTTCAGATCTGAAATCGGAGCTTCTCATTTCCTTTTTCAGCCATGGCTCTCGTAAGTTCTTCTTGGCCCACTCTGTGTGTTATGGAATTGGTGTGTGCAATTGCATGTTGACACTTGATTTGTTGTTTCGGGTTTAGATATTGTATGCTGGCAAGACAAACAAAAATGCATACAAGACACTGATAGCTGCAGAATACTCTGGTGTGGATGTCAAGCTTGCTGAGAATTTTGAGATGGGTGTTACCAACAAGACTCCTGAGTTTCTCAAAATGAACCCAATTGGAAAGGTGTGATTTTTTATGTTAACCCAGTTGGAATTTTGAGATGTGTATTATCAAATTTTTTTTTATTTGATTTGATTTCTTTTAGATTTCTAAAAGAGATTTGTTAATGGTCTATTAGGTCCCTGTCTTGGAGACTCCTGAAGGTCCCGTCTGTGAGAGCAATGCGATTGCACGTTATGGTAAAAGACTTTATGCTTGATTCGCAATGTGTTAAGTGGTATAGATTATTATAGATGATAACTGTAATGGATTTTGTACTTGCTCTTGCAGTTACTCGCCTGAAGGCTGACAATCATCTATATGGTTCATCGTTGATTGAATATGTAAGATATTTTTGCAATGGTGAAATCTTTTTTTGAACCATGCTCAAATATCTGTTTACTTGAACCCAAAGAAAGTTGCTCCTGTTTGCACCATTTATGTTATGCTAATCTTTTTGATATTTTTTGTGATCCTTAGGCCCGTATTGAGCAGTGGATAGATTTTGCGGCAACAGAGATTGATGCCGGTATTTCAAAATGGCTTTATCCTAGATTGGGATATCAACCGTACCTTCCTCCAGTAAGTTGTCTATTTTTTTGTGCTACATGTCTTAGAACTCTTAAATTTTTCTTTTCCTTGATGTCTTTGAAATGAATTTTTTTTGTTCATAGTATGTTAAATTTAACATTGGTTTTATATATCTTTTGTTCGGACTTGGTCCAGTCACCCCTGATTGCCAATTGTAAATGTTGAGTCATATAGGGCCAAGTTTTAAAAGAGAAATTCCTGTCTCATAGATACATGTTGGACTGCATTTAAGAGAGAATGGGATGATAAGACATAATATTTTTACACAACTTAGCAAGTCTGTTTGCCATCAACAAATGTGGCTTTCATTTTGTAATGGGAATTGAATGCACATGCTTGCAGATTGTATTCTTGATAGGGTATAGAACGATTATAATGTTTTAATTAATTGATTCTTCAATTTTTTGTTTATTCTGTAATAAAAAGCTATATTTCATGGTTCCCTTGTATGCTAGTTCTGCTTTTATAATATTGTTGCTGGCCCATTAATGTATACATTTTATGGATGTTTCTTTATGAAGGCTGAGGAGGCTGCGATTTTTGCATTGAAGAGAGCACTGGGTGCCCTGAACCTGCATCTTACCTCAAACACCTACTTGGTTGGGCACTATGTGACTCTTGCTGACATCATCATGACATGCAATCTTCACACAGGATTTTCATTTGTCATGACCAAGAGCTTTACCTCAGAGTTCCCTCATGTTGAGAGATACTTCTGGACCATGGTTAATCAACCAAATGTCAAGAAGGTGGTGGGTGAAGTTAAGCAGGCTGAATCAGTTGTGCCAGTTACAAAGAAACCTTCCCAGCCAAAAGAACCTGCTAAATCAAAGCCCAAGGATGAACCAAGAAAAGAAGTCAAGGAAAAAGAGCCAGCAAAGCCCAAAGCTGAACCTGCTGCAGAAGAGGAAGAAGCACCAAAGCCGAAACCCAAAAATCCTCTTGATTTGCTGCCTCCAAGCAAGATGATATTGGATGATTGGAAGAGGCTCTACTCTAACACCAAGACTAACTTTCGTGAGGTTGCTATCAAAGGTACTTTTGCCCTTTTCTTTTCACCCTTTCCTGTTCTCTTACTTTGAGCAGTGGAATCTGCTCTTTTCAAATAGCCTTATATATATATATATTTATGGGAAAAAGTATCAGGGAAGATTCAGAATGCGTTTTTTTTTTCAAAACTGAAATTTTTTTATTGACATTAATTTTTTGTTGACTCTTGGGTGGTGCTAGTTTTTCTTCCCCTAAAAGGACTTGGTTTCTATTTTCTTAACACGTGGTAAATCTGGATTTGTTTTGTTATTAATGGAGTTATGTTCTGTCAACTTTAACTTCTATTGTAGGATCATGGGAAATCTGGATTTGTTTTATTGTTATTAATGGAGTTATTGTCTGTCATCTTTTACTTCTATTGTAGGGTCAAGGGAAATCTGGATTTGTTTTATTGTTATTAATGGATTTATTGTCTGTTATCTATAACTTCTACTGTAGGATTCTGGGAAATGTATGATCCCGAGGGATACTCCCTGTGGTTCTGTGACTACAAGTACAACGATGAGAATACCGTGTCATTTGTCACTCTGAACAAGGTCGGTGGATTTCTTCAAAGGATGGATCTGGCTCGCAAGTATGCATTTGGGAAGATGCTTGTAATCGGCTCAGAGCCTCCATTCAAGGTCAAGGGGCTGTGGCTTTTCCGCGGGCAAGAAATTCCTCAGTTTGTCATTGATGAGTGCTATGATATGGAGCTGTATGAATGGACCAAGGTTGACATCTCAGACGAAGCTCAAAAGGAGCGCGTCAGTCAGATGATCGAAGATTACGAGCCTTTTGAGGGGGATGCCCTTTTGGATGCCAAGTGCTTCAAGTGAAACAACTGTAATCCGTCAAGGCCATGTTTGTGGCCGCAACCCGTTTTTGGTAGTGAGTTTGTCTCTTGTTTCAGACATACTGAAGTCTAGACATTTAATGATTTGGACAATATAGTGTTAAAGTTTTTTTTTGCATTTTCCCTTCTCGAAGATACCTGCTCGTTTGCTGCTGGCATTTTTTTTGCCTGTGATTACTAGGGCACTTGTTTTAACCTCTCGCGCTCAGTATTTGTGGTCATTTCGGCTCCATCTTCCTGAGTTCTGATTGATAGGGCAAAAGGTGCTTAATTTACCGTTATATGATTTGTGTAAGATGGATAGATATATGATTTCTATGATGAATTTGATGTGCTAATGAATTTATCAAAGTAAAAATACACATAATTTAGCATTATATATGTATATCTTGTGAACCCCTGGTTGGGATCATGAGAATAGCCCAAATTAAAATAGAAAATTGGGCAAATAAAAAACATAAAAGTTTAAGTGGGCTCAAGTTTTAATTATGAAAAGCTCAGGGCAAGATTATAATAAAATGTCCTTCAAATTTCTCGTATATAAGAGGTGAGAAACTTGAGTTTACATAATGAAATATTACATTATAGATGAAATATACAAGATAGAGATTTGACTTCGAATGGAAAATTGTTTAAATTGATGATATTGTGTTTGAATTATATTTTTTTATCATGAAATATGATTAGGTAATAACTAAATTATAAACTTTATAAAAAAAAAATTAAAATTGTATTTAATATTATTATTTGATTTGATCGACTAATTGGTTATGTAACCAATCGATATCATTATAACTAATAGTGAATTAGAATCATTACAAAAGAAAATTGAAATATGAATTTGTTATAGTATTTATATTGTAATAATGATTAAATTGAAAAAAATCAACTTACATTATATTATGTGAATCATTACAAAAGAAAATTGAAATATGAATTTGTAATAGTATTTATATTGTAATAATGATTAAGTTGAAAAAAATCAACTTACATTATATTATTATTATGTGAATTGAACATTGAATGAAAAATGATAGTACATACATGATATATGATATATGAGAGGTTGTATCAGCTTTACACCAATAAAGAGTTATATCTAGAGTCTAGACAACAGATAAGTGTATACCACCTTCTAGTATTAAGATAAATAATTTTAATTTCACTGAATGTATCTTATTTTATCTGAATATTGTTGTGAATAGAACTGGTTTTCTGATAATAGAGCCAGTGCCTCGTAATGGGTGAAGAAATTAATTTCTTGGTAATAAAACTAGTGCCCATTAATAAGTGGAGAAAATAATTTTCCAATAATGAAACTACTATCCAATAATAAGAAAAGAAATTGGCTTTTCATTGTTGGGGCTAGACCTCAGTAATGAAGCTAAACACCCGAAAATTAAGAAGGAGATTATGTTCAATAGTAGATTAGAGACATTCAATCGACGATGACCAAGACATGTGACTTGTCATGATAGTTTAATAAAACACACAGAGAAAATTGATAGAAAATAATCTATTAAGATCAAATGTACTATTATAATTGTTATATTGATTTGATCATTCATGATGCAGCTATATTTATAATGCGTAATAAATTAATTTCATTTACCTCGCAACCTCGTATAGAATTATGAGTAGATTAGTAAGAATTTTTTTTTGTTAATTAATGAAGATATGATCTTTATTACATGTTAATCTTTTTGTAATGAAAAAGATTGTATGTAATTAATGTCAAAAATGTAATTATCCTTGTTCTATTCTGTTAATGATTTACCAATGAACTTTTTATGATATGTTTCATTTAGTGCTTTAGAATTTAGAATTTAAATCGTATAAAATTATATTTTGCCTTGTAATTATCTATTAATCGTGGAATTTTGAATAATGAGACATGACATAAGTCGAGAATATTTGGATTGTAATCATAGTGAATTTATGGGGTTGCTCTGCCGGAAAATGTAATCAAAGACCCATCTGTGTTAAGCTCGAAGTCCAGTCAAACATTGCAGTCTGTGTAGCTAGAAAACTCGTTTTCAAAAAGTTCCCAGTCAAACATGAACGTAAAGTCGCAACACAGCCCACTAGTCAAGAGTACAGTCTTTTAGAATTTTGCTAAATATTCAAGCTCTATGACTCGAAGAAGTAGCCAGGAATGTCCATGGCAAGACTCGATCGAGCAAGCTCAGAAACACAATATCCAAAACGATCATTAGCCATTTATGGGAGATGCACAGACACTTCTCATGTGTATAGTGTCCTGGGCTTGGAAAGCATGCATGCCGACTGAATTTTTTGGAAGGCAACTTGAGGTCGAAACTTGGCAAGCATTGTTCGTGTTGATAAAGACAGTACTGGTCATGCTACAACTTTTTGTGCTCTTACCAAAATGAGTTTACTTTGAATCAACTCTAAGTGAATTCAACCCTTGCGCATGCATATATGGTCGCAGAACCACCTTCCCACCCACCCACCCACGAAGGTTCAAGCCTGTTTACAAATCCCGACCATAATACCCTTCAATGATATATATAAGACATGCTGTGATCTCAAGAATCAAGAAATTCTACTCCTCATATTGCATTGTTTTCTTGAATAATCTTCTTCTTTGTTAGTGTGATTCTTAGTTTGATGGAGTGTGTGGAAATCACTGTAGAGGAAGAGCAGAGAGATGAATCCCAGGAGTTGCTTCAACACCTCCCAACAGAAATAGGTATGGGAGGTAATCTTCTCTATCTATACCAAGGCTTCTGGTGTCCACAGGTATCAATCAAGGGCATGATGTTGTTTCAACAACACTTCAAGGCACAAGAAACTGACCTCATACTTGCCAGCATTCCAAAATCAGGTACCACTTGGTTAAAGGCCTTGACTTATACTATAGTTAATCGCTTCCATCACTCACTTGAAAAGAGCCCTTTGCTCACCAATGGCCCTCATGGGGTGGTGCCCTTTCTTGAGTTTGATATCAGCTCCAGAAAGCAGTTTCTGGAACAAGACAAGCTTCCCGAGCCTAGGATTTTCGGAACCCACTCACCTTACACGGCACTCCCGTGTTCGGTCAAAGATTCTGCTGCTAAGATTGTGTATGTGTGTCGGAATCCTCTGGACATGTTCATTTCCTATTGGAAATTCAGTGTCAACATCCCGAAGGAGAATGAGAAACACCTTTCACTAGGAGATGCCTTTGACAAGTTCTGTCAGGGACTTCATGGCTACGGTCCATTTTGGGATCATTTATTAGGGTATTGGAAGGCAAGCTTGGAGAGACCTGATAAGGTCTTGTTTCTGAAATATGAGGACATTAAAAAGAACAATGTCCCTTGCATCAAGAAGCTGGCTAACTTTTTGGGGCTTCCTTTCTCTGTGGAGGAAGAGAAGCAAGGTTTGATAGAGGAAACATCAAGGCTATGCAGCGTTGAAAGCATGAAAAACCATGAAGCAACCATGACAGGCACAGGCCCTCTTGGGATCCCAGCTAGTGCCTTCCTCAGGAAAGGAAAGGTGGGAGATTCACTGAATTATCTAACACCCTCAATGGTGAGCCGTGTCGAGAATCTGATTCAAGAGAAGCTCCAAGATTCTGGTCTCTGCTTCTGTCTGTCTAGCACTTTCCAAAATAGTGCTTGACTTGAGTTCAGATATACAGCATTAATGTTATTGCTGTATTGATTATATTTAATGATTGAAAAAAAAAAGAAATCTATAGAGAATAAGTGGTGAAAGAATTGAAATGAGAAGAGAGAGAGTCAAATCAACGATCACTTGTTTTATTTTCTGGATATGCATGTGGAAGGAACCAATGGAGAGAATTGAATTAACTTTCCGTCACTCAAAGAACTTTCATCTGTTTTTGCATGGTTATCAAGCCTAGCCAAATTCATGATTAGATCAATTCAGCATAATTTCTAAAAGAATTAAAAGTAGAAATGGCTTCATTTTAATTTTTCTTAAAAGACAAACATGTTCTTATTTGATTTTTAATTAGATCATGGCTAGATTTATTAGGTTGACCAAATCAACTCTTCTAATTTATTTTAATATAAAATCATATTCGAATCAAATCTCATACTCACAAGTCATTAAACTAATTGATTATGTTAAGTTTTATAATTATGTATTTTTATGGTAAGCTATATTTTTATTTAAATTTATAATTTTAAAATTTGATCTTTTATAGATTAAAACTAGATAAGTGACTCATATTTTATTGCGGGCATGCTGGTTTTTCTATAATGTTAAAAATTGATTCTCAAGCGTTGCCAGCGTGTTTAAAAGAAAGGGAAAAAATTAATATTTCATTCAATTATATAATAAATTAAACAATAACAATAAACGAACTAAATCTTAAAAGAAAATGTGGTAATGATAACCAAAAGAAAAGGAACCTTTCTTCATGGGAAAAAAATCATAAAACCAAATTCCAAGATAACCCTTAAAGGACAAAATAAGAAATGACAAAATAAAGTGCAGTCAACCCAAGTTGGCATGCTAAACTCGTAACCCTAGTCATGAGGTCTCTCCAACCTCAAAGAAAACAAATTGAAAAAAATAATGAAAAGAAACCTAAAAAAAATAAAACATTTGCAAAACTGGGTAAAGTAGCCAAAGCTCGCATGTAAAACCTCTGGGTGAAAAATTATAAATTAACTAGTTTCATGTAAAACAAAAAGAAAAACATTTGTAACTCTAGGTTGCATTGGCTATTGATAGAGAATAGCCGGATGTTGGGTAATTCGTATGGAATTACTAGTTTGATTGTTGGCTATTTAAGAGGGTTAGCCGAGTTTGAGGTAAAATTGTGAATTACCAAATATTTAAGCAATGAGTGTTGATTACAGAGGTCCTATAAGTAAAGGATTAATACATTATGAATGGGTTATTAATGTTGATATATAGTAAGTTGGTGATGAAAGATAATTTGATATATTTTGAAGACTTGTGAACATAATAGTTTTATCATCTTTAATGTATTATCTTCCTTATTTCTTATTAATGTTATGTATACAGGTTTTTCACGAGGTGATGTGGAGCGTTAAATATAGGCTTTGTGTTTTAATTTGTTTATTTTATGGGATGTAATATATTTGCTTTATATATAATTTGTATTATATATAGATTGTAATATATGTATCATGAAGATGTTTGCTTTTGGTACTTATACATTTAAAATGTATGAGTAAGGAATTAATATTATTAAACTATTCAAAAAAAAAATATTTAGTAATTATAATCATGCATGTTAATGTAATAGTTAGTTCAATATGAATCTTTTAAGTTTATAATTGTTTGTAGTGAATGTGTTATTTATTGATGATGTAAGGTTGAGAAAATACAATTAAGTATAGTTATGTGAATTATTATTTGATGAGATGGGATATGATCCAGGATGGTTGGATCAAAGTGGAAGTTTTGAGTATTGTGATTGAATGAAGTCTAGTCGATAACATGGTAACATCAAAAAATAAAAAAAACTCTGCCGAAATTTCAAAAAAAAAAATCTAATAATCTTAGACATACTATCCAATACTTGACATATTAGTAAAGAAATGTTTGATATTTCATGACATTATAATTTGAGGGTGTTACTTCGCAAGCTGGATCATGCAATTAGGTTAACCTAATAGAAGGCAAAATAAGAAAAATGATGAAGATTAATTTTAAATTGAACCCAATTTTAAAGGACAAAGTCAAAAAAAGATTAAAAGAAACTCCAAAAAAATAGTTGGGTTAATCAGTTAAACCTGCTGCCTGGATCATGAGATCAGAATAACTTGATTGAAAGAAAACCAAAGAAAATCATGAGGTCCATTTTTCAAAATAATCAACATCAAAGGATGAAATTGAAAAAGAAATAAGTGAAAAAGATGATGTTGATCCAAGTTAACCTTTTAAACACGTGACTTAAGTCACTAAACCAGAAGCACCTCATTTGAAAAATCATGAAGTCTAATTTCTAATAAATAAAATATAAAAGGTTAACATATCTTAATTTTAAAAAGAACCCAGTTTTGAAGAATGAAATTGAAAAATGATATAAAAAGAGATTTTAAAGAAATTATCGGGTTAACCGACTAAACTTATTGACCAGGTCATGAAACTAGAATAACATGATTGAAAGAAAATTAAAGAAGATCATGAAGCCCATTATAACATCCCCCATTTCTGGGATAAAACCACAATCTCATGTCAATAGAAAAATAGAGTAGTTAAATTTTTTTATATATATATATACATATTCATGGTCTTCGTATTAACATCTACCGGAATTTCGACGGAGTCCCCCCTATACCGGAAGGTCCCAAGTTATCGACATGTAACCTGTTTACACTTCTAACAGTTCGCATCTCATAACTTAATTCCCGACCCAATCATCCTGGGTTTCAATTCCACAATTATACTCACACCTATCAACCATAATATTTATGATATGCATTATATAACAAAAATATCATTATGGATGGATAATTTAAATAAATATAAATACATAGAAATGAAATATGGTTATATAAACTACAATATTAAATTCATCCAATCAAGTTTAAACATTTATTATACAAATTAAGTTATACAAACATTTTCATGTTTACAAAATACAAGGGTATACTCCGTAGAACCTAGATTTCAAAAAGGGAACATAAGCTAGGATCTACTCCTGTCGTGCATGCGAAGATCCTAAAACAAAATACATATTATTGCAAGGTGAATATCACAATAAATATAACAATATGAATATCTAATAATTTCAACAGGGTAACATGCATTCATATTTCATTTACTTCTCCCTTCTAGTTTTTTTTTAATTAAAATCACTTCCTTATTCAAACTATTAATAATCGTTCCCTCTGCCACTATCAACCTTCATTTGAGACCTTATAAGATTAACGTGATTACTTTTGCTTATCACATTACCGATACCAATTTCACTGGTATCGTCATCATCACCCCATAGGAGTCGATATAAGGCGATCCCTTTACCCGGAATCCTAACATACACTAAATGTATGTTGGCCAATACATGGTGATCCCCTTACCCGGGATCCTAACATACACTGAATGTATGTTAGCCATTACGTGGAGATCCCCTTACCCGGGATCCTAACATACACTAAATGTATGCTAGTCCATTCGTGACGATCCCCTTACCCGGGATCCTAACATATACTCAATGTATGCTAGACAATACAGGGTGATCTCCTTACCCGGGATTCTAACATACACTCAATGTATGCTAGTTTATGCCTCAAATCACACTTCTCATATTTTCTTTGTCAGTGATAATTTCATCACTTGGCAATTCACATAACAACTTTTCACCTTGAATACACATACATTCAGTAATTCACATTTCACATCAAAAATATATTAAATCATGGAATTTAACTAGAAAGCATAGGTGTGAATCACCTACCTGCAATAGAAGCTCTACTCGTGCTCCCATGCTGCTGCTGTTGCACCACGTCTGTGGTCCCTCCTGCAAATCACAGGTTTATCTCATAAATTTTCCTCACTCAAGGATATGTTTTATAATAACCATATTAACAACCAATAAGTCTTTCTTTCAGTCATTTCTTAGTACTTTATATTTTTCTCATTTCACTCATTATTACTGTCGTTCTTTGTCCAATCCTAGTTATCATTCCTTTCTTTATATTTGGACTATCACCGTCCAACTGTTACTGCCTCGTTTTTGAATTGTTACTGTCTAACCTCTCCTTATATTTTTAACTATATCTGGAGTTATAGAACTCCGATTCAAGCAAAATTTATGGCGTTGGAAAGGTAAGACATGAGGCTACAAGTTCTATGTTTTGAGAAGAACCCGGTTCTGCCTCTAAGATAGTCAAAATTGCTCATTAACAAACACTTGGACTGTTACTGTCCAACTGTTACTGTCCATTTTTGAACTGTTACTGTCTGACCTCTCCTCATATTTTTAACTATATCTGGAGTTATAGAACTCCGATTCAAGAAACATTTATGGCGTTAGAAAGGTAAGACATGAGGATACAAATTCTATGTTTTGAGAAGAACCCAGTTCTGCCTTTAAGGTAGTCAAAATTGCTCATTAACAAACACTTGGACTGTTACTATCCCTTTTTGAACTGTTATTGTCTGACCTCTCTTTAGATTTTTAACTATATCTGGAGTTATAGAACTCTGATTCAAGTGAAATTTATGGCGTTGGAAAGGTAAGACATGAGGCTACAAGTTCTATGTTTTGAGAAGAACCCAGTTCTGCCTCTAAGGTAGTCAAAATTGCTCATTAACAAACACTTGGACTGTTACTATCCCTTTTTGAACTGTTATTGTCTGACCTCTCCTCATATTTTTAACTATATCTGGAGTTATAGAACTCTGATTCAAGTGAAATTTATGGCGTTGGAAAGGTAAGACATGAGGCTACAAGTTCTATGTTTTGAGAAGAACCTAGTTCTGCCACTAAGATAGTCATAATCGCTCATTAACAAACATTTGGACTGTTACTGTCCAACTATTACTGTCCATTTTTGAACTGTTACTGTCTGACCTCTCCTCAGATTTTTAACTATATCTGGAGTTATAGAACTCCGATTCAAGTGAAATTTATGGCGTTGGAAAGGTAAGACATGAGGCTACAAGTTTTATGTTTTGAGAAGAACCCAGTTCTGCCTCTAAGACAATCAAAATTGCTCATCAATAAACCAGACCTACTACCCTATAGGGTCTGTCATGACCCAGTCTCGGTTGGTGACCCATAACTGGAGTTCTATGACTCCAAATTGAGTAAGACCAATTTCATTAGTTAGTAAACATCCAAAACTACAATTTCTATGAAGGAACTTGATCTTAATTCCTTCATTCTCCTACCTAAAATCTCTTTGAAGGTCAAGAGACGAAACTGTCCAGATTCATCAACCTTTCCATTTACACACAACACATGAAGTTCTTTACTTTAACAACTCTTACTTTTTCCTCAATTCAAGTCTAAGAACTCAATATATAAATTAACATCCAGGCATCAATTCATAATCGACTTGAAATGACTCATAAGACCAGGTTTAGAATATCTTACCTGATGCGAATCAAGGCTTCGATCCCTCCTTTTCTTTCTAATGACAGTCGACCCTCCCCTCTTCTCTTCTTGTTCAATTTTTCTTGTTAATCTCTTTCCCACCAGGGTTTATTTTACCTATAACCCTTAATCTGGGATGGGTTTTTGAAATTTTGGTGTTTCTCTCTTGATTTGTAAAAATAGATATAAAAACTCCCTCTTTTCTTTCTTTACGTAGTTGCAGATTTGTTTTTCGTGAGAATAAGAGTATTTATGCTCTATAATTATTCTTATTTGCATTTAGGCCCCATTTTCTTTAAGTGTATTCGTTCTTGCCCCCACTTCTTTTTAGTTTAGTTTATTTTCTTTAATTTAATCCAGCCTTGGTTTTTTTCTCGGGATTTACACCCATGTTTCAAAGTAAGCAACTTCAGAGGATAAATTGAAAAAAAAATAAGTGAAAAAAATGATGGCATTATGTGTTGACTTTTCACACTCGTGACCCAACTCACTAAATTGGAAGCACCCCATTTAAAAAAAATCATGAAGCCTAATTTTTAATAAATCAAATGTTGAAGGATGAGAAAGCTTAATTTTAAAAAGAACCCAATTTTTAAGGACAAAATAAAAAAAAACATATGAAAAATGACTCCAAAAAAATAATTAGTTTAAGTAGCCAAACGTTCTGCTTAGTTCATAAAATCAGAATAACCTGATTTAAAGAAAACTAAAGAAAATCATGAAGCCTACTTTTCAAAATAAATAACGTCGAATGATGAAATTAAAAATTAAATACAAAACCTCCATGTTAACTTTTCAAACTCGTAACCCAAATTGCTAAATCAGAAGCAACAATTAAAAAACCATAAAATCTAATTCTCAATAACTCAGACATCAAAAGATGATATTTTAAAACAAAAATTATAAAAAATGTCAAAAAATAAAAAATAACAATTAAGATAAGTGGTGAAAGAATTGAAATGAGAAGAGAGAGAGTCAAATCAACGATCACTTGTTTTATTTTCTGGATATGCATGTGGAAGGAACCAATGGAGAGAATTGAATTAACTTCCGTCACTCAAAGAACTTTCATCTGTTTTTGCATGGTTATCAAGCCTAGCCAAATTCATGATTAGATCAATTCAGTATAATTTCTAAAAGAATTAAAAGTAGAAATGGCTTCATTTTAATTTTTCTTAAAAGACAAACATGTTCTTATTTGATTTTTAATTAGATCATGGCTAGATTTATTAGGTTGACCAAATCAACTCTTCTAATTTATTTTAATATAAAATCATATTCGAATCAAATCTCATACTCACAAGTCATTAAGCTAATTGATTAGGTTAAGTTTTATAATTATGTATTTTTATGGTAAGCTATATTTTTATTTAAATTCATAATTTTAAAATTTGATCTTTTATAGATTAAAACTAGATAAGTGACTCATATTTTATTGCGGGCATGCTGGTTTTTCTATAATGTTAAAAATTGATTCTCAAGCGTTGCTAACGTGTTTAAAAGAAGGGAAAAAAATTAATGTTCATTCAATTATATGATATATTAAACAATAACAATAAACGAACTGAATCTTAAAAGAAAACGTGGTAATGATAACCAAAAGAAAAGGAACCTTTCTTCATGGGGAAAAAATCACAAAGCCAAATTCCAAGATAACCCTTGAAGGACAAAATAAGAAATAACAAAATAAAGTGTAGTCAACCCAAGTTGGCATGCTAAACTCGTAATCTTGGTCATGAGGTCTCTCCAGCCTCAAAGAAAACAAATTGAAAAAAATAATGAAAAGAAACCTTAAAAAAATAAAACATTTGCAAAACTGGGTAAAGTAGCCAAAGCTCGCATGGAAAACTTTTGGGTGAAAAATTATAAATTGACTAGTTTCATGTAAAACAAAATGAAAAACATTTGTAACTCTAGGTTGCATTGGCTATTGATAGAGAATAACCGAATGTTGGGTAATCCGTATCGAATTACCGGTTATATTGGCTATTAATAAAGAATAGCCAGATGTTGGGTAATTCGTATGGAATTACCGGTTTGATTGTTGGCTCTTTAAGAGGGTTAGCCGAGTTTGAGGTAAAATTATGAATTACCAAATATTTAAGCAATGCGTGTTGGTTACAGAGGTCCTATAAATAAACGATTAATAAATTATGAATGGATTATTAATGTTGATATATAATAAGTTGGTGATGAAAGATAATTTGATATATTTTGAAGACTTGTGAATATAATAGTTTTATCATCTTTAATGTGTTATCTTCCTTATTTCTTATTAATGTTATGTATACAGGTTTTTCACGAGGTGATGTGGAGCGTTAAATATAGGTTTTGTGTTTTAATCTGTTTATTTTGTAGGATGTAATATATTTGCTTTATATGTAATTTGTATTATATGTAGATTGTAATATATGTATCATGAAGATGTTTGCTTTTGGTACTTATACATTTAAAATGTATGAGTAAGGAACTAATATTATTAAACTATTCAAAAAAAAATATTTAGTAATTATAATCATGCATGTTAATGTAATAGTTAGTTCAATATGAATCTTTTGAGTTTATAATTGTTTGTAATTAATGTGTTATTTGTTGATGATGTAAGGTTGAGAAAATACAATGAAGTATAGTTATGTGAAATATTATTTGATGAGATGAGATATGATCCAGGATGATTGGATCAAAGTGGAAGTTTTAAGTATTGTGATTGAATGAAGTCTAGTCGATAACTTGATAACATCAAAAAACAAAGAAAACTCTGCCGAAATTTCAAAAAAAAATCTAATAATCTTAGACATAGTATCCAATACTTGACATATTAGTAAAGAAATGTTTGATATTTCATGACATTATAATTTGAGGGTGTTACATAGCAAGCTGGATCATGTGATTAGGTTAACCTAATAGAAGGCAAAACAAGAAAAATGACGAAGCTTAATTTTAAATTGAACCCAATTTTAAAGGATAAAGTAAAAAAAAGATTAAAAGAAACTCCAAAAAAATAGTTGGGTTAATCAGTTAAACCTGCTGCTCGGACCATGAGATCAGAATAACTTGATTGAAAGAAAACTAAAGAAAATCATGAGGTCCATTTTCAAAAAAATCAACGTCAAATGATGAAATTGAAAAAGAAATAAGTGAAAAAGATGATGCCGATCCAAGTTAACTTTTTAAACACGTGACTTAAATTACTAGACCAGAAGCACCTCATTTGAAAAATCATGAAGTCTAATTTCTAATAAATAAAATATAAAAGGTTAACATATCTTAATTTTAAAAAGAATCCAGTTTTGAAGAATGAAATTGAAAAATGATATAAAAAGAGATTTTAAAGAAATTATCGGGTTAACCGACTAAACTTATTGACCAGGTCATGAGACTACAATAACGTGATTGAAAGAAAATCAAAGAAGATCACGAAGCCCATGTTTCAAAATAAGCAACTTCAGAGGATAAATTGAAAAAAAAAATAAGTGAAAAAAATGATGGCATTCTGTGTTGACTTTTCAAACTCGTGACCCAACTCACTAAACTGAAAGCACCCCATTTAAAAAAATCATGAAACCTAATTTTTAATAAATCAAATGTTGAAGGATGAGAAAGCTTAATTTTAAAAAGAATCCAATTTTTAAGGACAAAATAAAAATACATATAAAAAAATGACTCCAAAAAAATGATTAGTTTAACCAGCCAAACGTGCTGCTTAGTTCATAAAATCAGAATAACCTGATTGAAAGAAAATTAAAAAAAATCATGAAACCTACTTTTCAAAAGAAATAACGTCGAATGATGAAATTAAAAATTAAATACAAAAACTCCATGTTAACTTTTCAAACTCGTAACCCAAGTCGCTAAATCAGAAGCAACAATTAAAAAACCATATAGTCTAATTCTCAGTAACTCAGATATCAAAAGATGATATTTTAAAACAAAAATTATAAAAATGTTAAAAAATAAAAAATAACAATTAAGTTAATGAAGATCAAATGTGAAATAAAAAAAATGAGATGACAACTTAAAAATTTGAATTGAAGGGTAAAATAAAAAAAAAAGGTTCAATTCATAAAAGAATCTAAAAAAAATCAAAATCAAAAGAATAATGAACAGATTTGAAAAAATAAAAATTCACAATTATAAATTCAATGAAAAAATTGAAAATAAATTGAGATTTGACAAAAAACATTAAGAACAAGAAATAAAAAAAAGGATCAAAATTAAAATATCAATAAATAAAAAAACAATTTTGAAATTTTAAATGAGAAACATGGGTTTCAACGGGAAAAAAGAAAAGCGAAAAAGAAAAAAAAATATTCCATTGGCAGTACACCGTGGCCTAAACCACCACAAGTATCGCCGCATGTTAAAGAAGCCATGGCGCTTCCAACGCGGTTGTAGAAAGCGATATTTAGGTGCAAGATGACACCATAAGCCCAAAGGGCCAGGACATTCCCTCACGCCACCTTTGTTTTAAATGTATTTATACTTGTTAAACTACTAAAATGCCCCTCGATTATAGCCATTATAACAAAAAACAATGATAGAATAAAGAGATTTTGTTTTCAGGAATAATTTAGCCATTGTAGCTAAAATGCCCCTCGATAAGCTAGCAAAGTGATTTTTTTTTTCTTTTAAGGAGGTGATACACTGATTACATTTAACCGGAACAAGTCCCTGGCCGCAGATGCTATCTCCGACCGAGCAAAGGGCCTTGTTAATAAATACCTAAATAGGCGTGTTCTTAGTCTAGCCAAGATTGCCCATTCCCTGTCCTTGAAGTTGCGCTACGGAGCCCCCTTAAGATTCAAGAAATAACGGATAGGTCCAGCAGAGAGCTTTCTACTAATAGCTAGCCATTGGTGTTTTTTTTTTAATAATTACTAATAGCTAGACAGAGAGCTTTCTACTAAAAATTTGGATAGGACTAACAGCAGCTGGGAAACGAGAGAGAAGATGCAGCTAGCTTTTCAGGATCTTGATATGGTAAATACCTTTCATATACTCTTGCATGGTTCATAATCTATGCTACAGCGGGTTAGTCCAAGACGATTCACTTGGTTCATATGATTAACTCTCAATCTAGTTTGATATAAAACTCAATTTGGGTAAGCCCCGAATTAGCAAATTATCGGATTAACTTGCTGGGCTGAGGATAAATTCTATAACAATGTATTTTTGTGATAAATTATATTTTTGCTTACACATATAAATTAAAAAAAGGTTCAAGATTTGATCTCTTATAGATTAGAATAAGTTGTCGATATTTATTTTGTCGAGGTCGCAACTTGGCAAGCATGATCGTGTTGATAGAGACAGTACTAGTCATGCTACCACTTTTTGTGCTCTTACCAAAATGAGTTTACTTTGAATCAACTCTAATTGTGAATTCAACCCTTGCGCATGATCGCAGAACCACCTTCCCACCCACGCACGAAGGTTCAAGCCTATTTACAAATCCCGACCATAATACCCTTCAATGATATATACAAGAGACATGCTGTGATCTCAAGAATCAAGAAATTCTACTCCTCATATTTCATTGTTTTCTTGAACAATCTTCTTCCTTGTCAGTACGTGATTCTTAGTTCGATGGAGGGTGTGGAAATCACTGTAGAGGAAGAGCAGAGAGATGAAAGTACCCAGGAGTTGCTTCAACACCTCCCAACAGAAATAGGTATGGGAGGTAATCTTCTCTATCTATACCAAGGATTCTGGTGTCCACAGGTATCAATCAAGGGCATGATGTTGTTTCAACAACACTTCAAGGCACAAGAAACTGACCTCATACTTGCCAGCATTCCAAAATCAGGTACCACTTGGTTAAAGGCCTTGACTTATACTATAGTTAATCGCTCCCATCACTCACTTGAAAAGAGCCCTTTGCTCACCAATGGCCCTCATGGGGTGGTGCCCTTTCTTGAGTTTGATATCAGCTCCAGAAAGCAGTTTCTGGAACAAGACAAGCTTCCCGAGCCTAGGATTTTCGGAACCCACTCACCTTACACGGCACTCCCGTGTTCGGTCAAAGATTCTGCTGCTAAGATTGTGTATGTGTGTCGGAATCCTCTGGACATGTTCATTTCCTATTGGAAATTCAGTGTCAACATCCTGAAGGAGAATGAGAAACACCTTTCACTAGGAGATGCCTTTGACAAGTTCTGTCAGGGACTTCATGGCTACGGTCCATTTTGGGATCATTTATTAGGGTATTGGAAGGCAAGCTTGGAGAGACCTGATAAGGTCTTGTTTCTGAAATACGAGGACATTAAAAAGAACAATGTCCTCTACATCAAGAAGCTAGCTAACTTTCTGGGGCTTCCTTTCTCTGTGGAGGAAGAGGAGCAAGGTTTGATAGAGGAAACATCAAGGCTATGCAGCTTTGAAAGCATGAAAAACCATGAAGCAACCATGACAGGCACAGGCCCTCTTGGGATACCAGCTAGTGCCTTCCTCAGGAAAGGAGAGGTGGGAGATTCACTGAATTATCTAACACCCTCAATGGTGAGCCGTGTGGAGAATCTGATTCAAGAGAAGCTCCAAGATTCTGGTCTCAGCTTCTGTCTGTCTAGCGCATTCCAAAATAGTTCTTGAGCTTTACTTTTTCTTTTTAAATCTTTGATGTATTGATCTGTATTGATGATTGAATCTATACAGAATAAGTGATGAAAGATATGAGATTAGATGGGAGACAGGCAAATTAATGATTACTGATTTTATTTCTTGGATATGCATGTGGAAGGAACCCACAGGGAGAATGAAATTAGCTTTCCTTTGTTCCTCTCTTCTTCTCTTTTTTTTTCCTTGCATAGCTATAAAATCCGGCTAAATTTATTATCGAAACTCCAAGTTAAACGGGTTAGTCCAAAGCAATGCTTTTTCAAGATTCATCTTAACCGGTAGTGGTTATAATAACGTATTTTTGGGATAAACTATATTTTTCTTACATTTATAAATTCAAGAATGTTCAAAATTTGGTCTGTTATATATCAGAATGATCAGTTGTCAATATTAATTTGACCGGTGCGAATGGATCCCGGCTACTCAAGATGTTAAACATGATCGATGTCTTTAGACAGCCATGGTTACCCTCCGAGATGCAGAGCATGAGGGGAAGAGGGTGAGTCGTTCGACCCCAGCTATCGAGGCTGCTAGGGAACGCGAGGGACCTACCTAGTCACTTGGTGTGCAGCTAGGCTCGTTAGGTCACCTGGGATTCGAGTTGTACAGCCGGGGTTACAGGTTGCCTCCTCCCCAAGTCTTAAAACGTAGAAACGGACAAACATTTACACACTCTAACCCTAGAAATCAATTTATGGAATTGTTGAATGCTTTCCTAATTTGGAGTCATGCTGATAATGGTATCTTGGTGAGATGGGTCCACGCCACGAGTAACAACTTGTGTCCACTCACTTTGCTCTACTTTGGTGGCTTTGTAGGCAGGATAAAGGGTCTTGGGCTCCTGTTTTTTCTCGGATTTTTCATTGATATCGTATTAAATGCCATTGCCCCAGTTTACCACTAGCGAACCTGTAGCCTAAGCCGGTCTAGATAGAAGAACAAAGTGACCTAGTCTAACTCGACAAAAAAACCTCGAGTTGATATGTGGTCGGTATAAAATTCTATTAAATATCAACCAAAACATAGTTACGTCGAAGATTTTTCAAATCTGTGTCGAAGTTTTGGACTTGTTATCTGCTTGAGGGTCTTGTAAGGCTGGTGATGGAGGCTCTGGTTTGGTCGGACTGGAGGCATGTTGCTGGTTTCCATGGCTACTTTTTGGTGAAATGGGTCCTTGAGTACATGCACTGCTTGCTTTCAGCTCCTTCTTTCTTCTTTCCTGTTGCTTCCTTCTTCCACCATTGAAGTGTCTCTTGCTTCATAGAACCACCACTGCAACAACTTGAGCCGCTGCTATCATCATCGTTGGTTTTTGAACCACCACCGCTCATGCACACAATATACACGAAACGCTTCTGTTTAATTACAAAACAATATCTATCTATTAGCTCGAAATATTTGTTTGCTCGCTGTATATGCCACGGACGGCGGGCCTAATTTCTATTTTAAAAC
Source organism: Populus nigra (assembly GCF_951802175.1). Taxonomy (NCBI): domain Eukaryota; kingdom Viridiplantae; phylum Streptophyta; class Magnoliopsida; order Malpighiales; family Salicaceae; genus Populus; species Populus nigra. Next base: position 373,332 of record NC_084859.1, read on the forward strand.
ATAAAAAAAAAAAAAAATCTTGCTCTCTGTAATTTTTTGATCATCAAACCTTGAAATATATTTGTTTTAATAAACATAAAAAAAATTATCGACATATTTCTTATTTATTTTAGCCAACATAATATATATAAATTCTTACTTGCAAGCATTATTTTTTTTCTTTTAAAAAATATGATTGTTAAAACAAGCTTTTTTTAAAAAAAAATATCAAGATAGTATGTTCATATATTTATGTGATTGAAAGATGAAAAGATTAAAAAAAAATTTAAAGTGGTAAAATCATGTTTCAAATCTATTAATATATTTTAATAATAAACAGCTGATTTCAATCGAATTATTTTTATAAATAATTTATTATTAGTATTATTATTTTCGAATCAAATACATAATAACTAAAAAACAATTTACTCGATCTCAAATAAAATTTTATAATAGTATTTAAGAACCATGTTAAAACTGAAAAGGAGGTGAATCTTATAAAAAAATTTCAAAGTGTCAAAAACAAAAACCAAAGAGAAAACAAAGGCAAAGAAAGCAAAGAAAAAAACCATCAAAGGGTCAATCTCGATGCTTGGCCCTATTTTTTTTTAATTTAAAGAGCGAATGATATGTTGTTCGGCCCTTATTTTTTAAAACAGAAAAGGTGACATACGACAGTTCATTTATCATAATTTAGAAAATAAACATGTCTATTAGCTCTCAAAACCCGCAATGTTGTGGTTGTCACAATTAAGTTGTGACTTGGATTTGTTATAAAATTACTAAAAAAATATTTAAGGTGAATCCCGTAAAAAAATTTAGAATGTAAAAAAAAAACAAAGAGAAAACCATCAAAGGGCCAGCCCAAAGTCTAGCCTTGTTTTTTTTTTTTTTAATTGAGGGGGAATGACTTATTATCTGACTCTTATTTTTTTTAAAAAAAAGAGAGTAAGAAATTACAAGTTTTTTATTATAATTTAGAAAATAAACATGCCTAACAACTGATCAAGACCTGCAATGTTGTGGTTGTCACATGTCTTAACCAACTAAGTTGCGACTTGAATTTATCATAAAATGAATAAAGTTTTTTATAAAATGTTTCATTGTTTATATGAATAGTAAAACATCATGAAAACCCTAATTTTTTAAACATTTCAAGTAGGTGACTCGCTAATGTAGAGCTAGAATCGAGTTGGGTTTTATTTCGCATTGAATTGACAAAAACAACTTTTTTTATTTTAAAAAAACAAAACCTAATTATTTTGATTTAAGGTAGGTGACTCGCCAACCCAAAGTTTTTAAAGTTTGAATAAAATTTCAGTATGTTAAATTCCAAAAATTATATATCAAATAAACAAAACTAGCTAATAAAGTACTAAGATATTTGTTTATTTAATTTGACAGCCTCGGTTCAATTAAATCTCTATCATTTAATTATTATTTTTTCTTCTATCAAATGAGTTTGTTTTCTCTACTTCTCAGAATATCAACATCCCTATGATCACCCACTGAAATTAAGGGGAAAAAAACCACCATTATTTAATTAAATATGATATGGCCGGACAAGTTTAATAAAAAAAATTAATTTAAATTTAATTTGTTTGTTGAAAAATAGTTTTTTATTGATCAATTTTTTTAATAGTAAATATAAAAAAAATTAAAAATTATTTTTTAAAAAGTTACTTTTTAAGAAATAAACATAATCTTTGCAAAGGTAGAGTAGCATGCACCACACCCTTCGAGATGACAGCCGCCGTCGCAGCAACAGCAGCCACCACCACAGTCATCGATATCAAGGATATATAAATTGCTCATTGCCTGTGATTTTTGTAAATGAGACGATTCTATGTTATTTGTGATTTTTGTGGTATTCAAATATAAAAATAGAATTAAATAAATTTTAAGTATTTATAATTAATATCTCTTAATTAATATTTTCATCATTCTTATTTTTAAGGAGAGATTTACATATTATATCAGTATTTCTATATGTTATAATATTAGAATTGTATTAAAAAAAAGTATGATCGTGGCTATTTTATTTTATTTTATTTTATGTTTTTGGGATTTGAAGCACAAATATTTGAAAAAACCAAACAAGTTATACAATTTGAAAGAACAAAACTCAAGATTTGCACGCAATATTTGAAGCTTACCAGAGGTCACATCTCTTTGTTCTCTTATCTTCAAGGTTTAATTTGCTAGAGATATGCCAAATTTCCATGGAGGACTCCAGCTCTATTTATAACTTAATCATAATTAATTAGTGTTCAATCCCAGACTTCAGTTTTATTAATTATAGAATATTAATAACATGATTTCTTAGGTCAAATAATTAATTCAATTTAAGGAAAAATAATTATGGATTCCTCATTCATTTAATTTGTGGTAAGTCAACCTTATTATTTACATCTATATATATATATATGCTAATTTAATTAATTTATATCTGATTTATTTAAAACTTCATGCTTATTTAAAGATGTGACAAATTAACTAGATTCTTATGAAAATTTAATTTTTTTATTATAAATTAATTTTGTAGTATTTTTTAAACTATTTTATATGTTAATATCAAAATAATTTTAAAAAATAAAAAATATATATTGTTTTATTAAATTTCTAAAAACAACACTAATATCAAAAAATATATATATAAAAAATTCATCTTAATATATTTATAAAAACAATCGTTACCCCCCACTCGGTAACACCCCTTTCTTCTTTCATTCATTATAATTATTATTTTGCACACTTCGCTTTGAGGCAGGGAGGCAGAAAGAGAGATATGAGTGGATTTTTAAGAAGAAGAAACAGATCTTCTTTACTTTTTTCGTTGTTCTTCCTCTCTGTTCCTCTTCCTTTCTTTTCAGGTTTGTTTCTCTCAGATCTCTCCTTCTCCCTCTCCCCTTTCCTTTCTTCTTTACCATATTTACTCAAATCTTTCATCACCAAACGAAAAATAAATGCTTCTATTTCTCTTAATTGGGAATGATTTATTTATCTTTTTAAAATAAATGATAACGCTTCATTTTCCCATAGAACCTATTGAAAAGGGAAAAAAAAATGAAGGCAATGCACGTAGCTTTCAGGGAATTCTATCAGGTTTTCAGGTTTTTGTTTTTTTTTCATGTTTACAGGTATAGCCGATGACTCGTCTGGGCCAAAAAATGGCACTATGAAGTCTGATAAGCATGCTGCTTCTACAAACAATACTGGGATCCCCAAGATTGCCATCATTTTTGTTTCCGTGGTGGCAATAGGGTTTCTCGCTTTTTTCCTTTTCAAGTTTTGGCAAAAGAAGAAAAGAGAAGAGCAGTATGCCCGTCTTTTGAAGTTGTTTGAAGAGGATGATGAGCTTGAAGTTGAACTTGGCCTTCGGGACTAACTCTTTTATTGTACTTAAAGGTGTCTCTATTATTAAAGCTTGATTTTTTTGGTTCCCAGTTGGAGAGATTTTACTGCATTTTTCCTAGGTTTCGACTGATTGCTTAATGTGTAAAATGTTGCTCAAAGTTCACATCAAAACATTAAGCTATTTAGCTAGCACTTGCTTTGAATGATAGTATTTGTCTTGATGTTGGGTGCCCATCAACCTTATGTTCTGACCTTGGTAATGTTGTGCAGGCTTGAAAGAAATTTGTTCAGAGGAAAAGTTGCTTCTCTGTTGCCAAGATTGGGCTGTGGTGATCCCTGTGTAGAGGTTAGATGATCTTCCAATTGAATTGCGTAATATTTGTCACTTTTCATGAATTTGAATTCTTTGATTACTTAGAGAAGATTAGATTCTTCTTTGAATAAGTTCCGAGGGTCTCATTCCCAGTTTGTAAAAATGATTCTTTGTTCTGATGGACATTGAAGTGTATAAGATCATGCATTTTGATGCAAAGCATCTTGAATGCATATATTCAATGTTACTAGAAAGGATGAGTGGATGTAACTTCTTCGATTCTAGCTGCTATTTCGAGCTATTTTTTCTCCCATAATGGATGTGTGTGCCTGCTGATAATGGATGTGTGTGCCTGCTGATAATGGATGTGTGTGCCTGCTGCTCTCTGGCTCTGGACTTATTTAGTTTCTCTTATAAAAAACAATGAAGAAATATGCCTCAAATGTTACAGCCTTAGATGCTTGCTGTGAATGAATATAAACTGTGCCAGTGCTGTTCATTTACAGGGATATGCTTCTAATGAGCTTGAAACTTCATAGATTCGAATGAATTTGTTTTTTATTTGCTTCCTTTTCCTTTTCCATTTCTTCATGATCTTGGAACTTCATGGATTCTGAAAATTCTCAGGTGAGAATGAAAATGCTTGTTGACTACACACATTGTCGGTCCGGTAGGGAACTTGTTCTTTGTGGTTGAAATTTCCCCTGTACACATTTTGTGTCTCCCATCAGCTGCTGAGCAAATTTTTATGAATTTACCGGGCAGCATTTGGTTGCTGAATTTTTTTTACCTTTGAAGCTTTTTTCTGCTTTGCATCCAACCCAAGAAAATGACTTGGATATTCTTGGCCTTGTTTGCAACTAGCGACAGATTGAAAAGGTGGGCATAAATTTTTTGGTAAACTGTATATTTTTTTCCCTGTAGACTCATCAATTCCCCATTTATTTCCTTATAATTTAAAAATTCTATTTGTTAGATTAAAATTTTGAAAAACCCCATTGTTTTCCTTGACCATTTTACTTAAGTTTTAAGCAGAGGGAATGAAGGTGAGCAAGGCCATATTTTTTTCAATTGGTTTGATTTTTTTATATATTTTTTTTTAGGTCTTGAGTATTTTTTTTGTTAAATATTATCACATATTTCAAAAGAATTAAGAGAAGATACGAGAAAATAAGACAAAAGGAATGGAAAAAAAAAAAGAGAGGAGCTTTTCCTTAGATTTGTTAGAATTTTCATATTTAGGGATTAGAATTCCACATGTTTCACAAAATAATAAATGTGGTCTGTTTTCTTTAAAAGTTTCTCAATCATGAACAAAAAGCTTACTCCATTGTTTACCCTTGAAAGAGAATTTCTCAACACATGAACCCTCAAACCTTCCTCCCCCTAAAATTGTGATACACATGGTTCATTTTCTTAAAAAAAAAATTGCAATTTGGTTGCAACCCCAGAGGGGGTGGTGTTAGTTGTGCTTATAGTTGTCAGATTTATTCGAGAACTGACTTGAAAAAAGTACCAAGTTACCAAGTTACTTGGTCACAAGGTCAGTTTTCAAGCATGTTAACTCAATCAGATTCGAATCTATATTATCCAGTTTAATTAAAAACTCGAAACTCCACAAGTATGCTTATACCAATAGCACATTCCTTTGTCAAACAGCAATATTAGAAAACCTTAATGTTTTATGCGTCATCCGCATGTACAGACCTTAATTGTCATCCTACATGCAAGAATATCATCAGCTATTGCAGCATCGGGTGAAGAGATAGGTCAATTTGGAAAAGTTATTCCTTATAAAATTGCTATCGATGTTAAAGCGCTCTTCATTTTGCAGAGAATTTAATGACCTGTTAGGATTTAAAAGCTTACTCACCAAGATAAGGGTGGAAAGGAACAAGCACTTAGTTTGTCTCAGCAAGACAAGACACTGGTAAAATAAATAAATAAAACCCCTCAAGATTGATCATATTCTTCAATCGAAGGAAGAAAAGGGCCTGTGAAATCAATGGATTCCTCTGATACAAAGCATAGCCAAAGATTGATAATGAAGCCATTGTAAAAGTGTAAAGATGCCTGCTTTAAACATTGTCATTCAACTGGAATCTTGTTGAGAAATTGAAAGCAAATAAAACATAAAAAATTCTATCACTAGAAATTTAAAACCTTTCACCGTTTCTCTTTCTTGGTTTGCTTCTTTTAATTCATTAGATTATAACAAGAATATATTATCTATAGATTATTTCCTTAGAATTTCAAAACGAATAGCTCGGGATAAAGGTAAAAAATATAGCAGTAACATAGAACTACAAGCAATTGTGATGATATGGATGTTACTTGTGCAAAAAGTCTTTTCAAGTAAATTTAAAGTTGCATCACTTGAAATAACCTAACTGAATTGTTGATTATTAGTTTATTTAACTAATGAAATAGATAATTCCATGCTCAAAGGAATAATACATGAAAAGAATAGAGATTATTTGATATATGCTAGAGCACATTGAACAAAACTAGTGAAAAAAGATAACCTATGGAAGATTCCAAGCAATCATGCCCAGAAGAGAGGAGCTCGTTTGTGACGGTCAAATGCTCAGCCTCCAAAGCTCCTCCCAGCTTTCTGGGTATAATGCACCAAGAAGCCATTAGGGCTCCAATCAATCAGTTGCTGTCATCAAGCAATGAATAAACGGGGTTTATCTTCCTGTCTTGGCTCGTTTCATTCCTGCAGTGTTGAAGGGTGACATGCTTGGGCTCATGCTAGGACTCATGCTAGGGCTTTCCTCCCTTAGTGTACCATTTAGCAAAGCTAGTTCCCTTAATTGTTGTTTCTTATAGTTATCAAAGGATTCATCCTGCAGAGAGAAAGCATAACAGTCAGAAAAATCAGAAAGCTGTGGCGGGGCCAAGAATTTAACAGCAAAATCAATTAGTCATTCGTGTCCATACCACAGGCTTCAGGAGGCTTTCTAATATTGTTATTGCATGGTCCAAGCGGGCATTCATTATATCCTCTGGAAATTCAGCCTCCACCAACACATGCAGTGGTTCATTAAGGTGTTCATATCCAGGTTTATCTTTAAGTTTTTCTTCCTGGACAAAACTCATAGTCAATCATTGGACTTCCTTGTGCAGTCAACAAATCATTTATCAAAGGAAACCATGACTGCTACGAAACAAAAGCTTTATCTTTCAAGAGAGTTGAGAAATATTAACTGAAGTTCCCTTCTGTAACACATCAAATAAATGGTATGCTTCGAGGCCTTCAAAAAGTGACTACATTAAATATTGTGATTCCTAAATACGAGTAGAATATCTTTACCAAAGAACACAGATGAATTAAAAAAAATAATAACATATGAAACTGAATCATGGAAGCTCCATCTCGATTATATTCATATTTCTGATCAGCTCATTTATAGTCAGATTACCACTCCTCGTCATCTGATCAACTCATTTATCGTCAGATTACCACTCCTGGCCATCATCATAAAATACGAACTCTCCTAAATGAGATGTGAAATCCTGAATACAGATGACACACACTCGAGCATGCACAAAGCTCAAAGTAGTAGTATTAGATATTCTTTAATGGAAACTGGAACTGTATACAGCTTTAACCCAAACAAAACCAAAAGCGGGAACCAGTTCAGCCCATAGGCTCAACCTTCCAGCCTTTGGACCGAGTTACCAGCAGAAACTGAGGTGCTAACAAGATAAACATTGCATTTACATCTTCCTGGTTTTTCAGTACTAAGTGGCCAATTTACCATACTCGGGCATCAAAAACCAACAATCAACCGTCATATCAATTCATCATAAAGTAAAACACAGATGGTCATTGTGGTAGTTTACAGTGCAAAATGGAGGAGAATATGAGTAAGAAACCAAATTAAATCTCCTTAATATAATTTCAACAATCCATACATAATGAAATGTGAAGGGGGAAAACAAGACAGAACAGCCATGATCGAAATAGAAATAAAGGCTAAATATTATACCAGGAAAAAAAAAATTGTGTTTTATGACTCCTTCTATGTACACTAACACGAAAACCAAAACCAACCACAAACAACATCAATATCCAGTTACAACTAGATGTGTCACATTTCTGTCATGGCAACCATGGCTTGACTTAGTAAAACCTATGACTAAGGAGCAAATACTGATCAAAACTTTCATAAATACGAATACGAATATAAATATTCAAAGTGAAAAAGACATCACTATTAAACAAACTTCGCAAAGAGCTATTAGTTGGATCACAACAAATTAACATGTCCCTTTCAGAAAAATTCCATTAGGAGAAAAATAGGATAATAAGACACAGCTACCCATTTCAGTAAGAAAACGTGGAAATCAATGTTACGTGAAACACAAACAGAAAACAGAAATTTCAATTTCAAACATGATATAGTACATGCAAGTAGCAGCTATAGAGTCATTCACCAAGAGTTCACTTCCGATTCTCCGTGAAGTGCAACCTAACCATCTAACTAATGTAAAACGTACTTCTTTGTCAATTGAATTGAAAAGGGTAAAAAACCATAGTCAATCATACCTTTAGAGAATCCTTTACAGAGCCCTTGCCTCTTATATACACCCTACATTCTGTCAAGGCTTCAACTCTTTTTAAGGAGTTCCCTCGTGGTCCCAAGATTCGGCCAACAAAATTATACTGCCAAATTTGGGTTAGCTAGAAATTATAATTAATTCCAATCTCCATTACTTCAAGAAACATCTTTGACTTACATTTGGATATTTGTCAACAGGAACATCGAGTCTAATTACTCTCTTCACAACTGGCGTACTTGAAATTCCAGGGACCCCGGGCCAACCCATTGAAGCAGCTGGTAATGAGGCCATTCTTTGAAGATGCCCATTCTCCTGTAGTAAGACATGACATGTTGGTTGAAGTATCAATTATTTTGTTTCAGAAATTACAACTGGGATGTCTTAGTTTGCCTGAAGTGAGATAATTTGGGGCATGGGGAGAGGAGAATTGTTTTTCTCAAGCAAACAACAGAAGGGTTTTGTTCAAGATGGGGCATGGAAGTTAATCCAATCCTAAACAACTCCCTCCCCTCAATGAAATACCATGTTTCTTTTCTTCTAACAGGTGGTAACACCATAAGTCAAATAAAATTTCCTCAGGAGATGCACTTAGACAACCAAAAAGGGTAGTCCAGGACATTTTCCAAGTGATCCAGATATCTGGAAAAAGCAGACAATCATTGAGTTGCTAATGATATTCATTTGCAGAAATTATATGATGGGGTTCAGGTTATCATCCTTAGGACGACACAGACATCAGTTTTATAATTTTATCCAACATGGGTACCCCCAGTAGAAGTCACCTACTCATACGATGGAACTTCAAAGAATTTTCTTGCAAGTTCAAACAATTTATAGTTTCTCAAGGACATATGTCCGAAAGAAACAATATAGTACACTGCTTAAAGAATCAGGAGAGGGTAAGAAGTAGTTGGATACCATTCACACATTGATAAATTTCAAGCTTATTGCTTTTATGTCAAGCACTCAAGGTCAACAAACCATCCCATGTGATCAAAAGATGGATCAAGTAGTTAAGATTTGCTTCCTAAAGGGTTTTTCTAATTCCCATAAATCTTCAACAATTTCTAGTTCATTGAAGATGACTTGGTGGTATTACCTTCTGTACAGTCTTATGTTTGCACATTTTCTTTAGTTTCTCAAGGAGAAATGCACGTTAGAGAAATAATGAAGGGTCAAACTACCAATTACCAATAAAATTGGAGGTAATATGATAGCCAAATAATTGATATATTAGAACATTCGAAAGAATGACACAATCAATAATTGATATGGGCAAATATTTACAGGAATGAGTTAAATTGAATGGCTTGAAAGCAGAACATCTCGAGCACTTTTTGTAAGTTTGGATTCAATAATGCCAAGTGTTATGCTCCCAACAAAGTTAACACATACTGCTAACAACCCCTGCAGTAATAGGTAGTAAAAAACGCAAGAATGCAAGATAGCAGGATCACCATATGGCAGTTAAAAAGCAAGTCAGGTAAAATTTATTTCCTGTATAGCATACCAGGAGTATCCAAGTCGGGCACAAAACCACAAACTCGCATTACCTCTTTTGGCATAGCAGACCATCCCTCCAGATCCATCGGCCTTCCATTTGGATGCTGACCTAATGACCTAAATGGACTCTCATGTTCATATCTTTCATGATCTACAAAACCTTGATTGTAAGCTGATGCCCGTCTGATTTCTGAATTGGAATTAAAGTATAGCAACTAAGTGTGTAGTTTAAGAATTTCTAGCAGATCAACTATGGAACTATGATGTATCACTCAAACATACACTTGATGTTTCCAACAGACAAGAGCAAGCGTGTGCTATAATAAACACCATAAGACAAAGCTATGAATGATGTCTGATGTGTTCCTTAAAAACTGATAGTTCAAGAATTTCCAGCAGATCAACCACAGGCATCGTGATTTATAATTCAAACATATACCGAAAATTCTAAGCAGACAAGAACAGGCAAGCTGATAAACCAAAACCACCAACTTCAAGGTAACTATATATTTACCAAAAATCCATTATGCAATGGCCTTCGTGAGACAGTATTCAGTTTTTCATCAATGGACTGTTGCAAGATTTCCCTTCCCATTTGTGTGTAAAGTACCCAATCTAGGCCCATCCATGTAACAAAACAAATATCCAGCATGCAATCATCTACTTAAAAATCATAAAACAAACAAATAAATGATGATTTCATGTACCAGTATAGCATGCGCATCCACATGCAGGTATGTATGCAAACCATGCACATTGATATAGAAATTGCCAAATTCAAAAGATAAGAACACCTGTGATGCTAGCAACAAGAAATCATGTATATACAGCATGTATCATGTAAGATAAGTTTGATTCAATAACCTTGATAAAGAAGTCTGCAACAAATTGGTAAAACTTGCACAAATGGCCCCAACTTATGCTTCTCTGCTAACAACTCGGCCAAATATCTGCATCAATATACTACTCAAATCACATATGGAAATACTTGCAAAAAAAATGGTCATGGAAAGAAAATAAGCATCCGAGTATTTACAGCAAGATTAGCATTGTGGGTATGGGCAAACTTATGATGAAAGACATACCACGATTCACAATGAACATAACAACAGCTATTTAGATAGTAGTTTTTTTCACATTTGAACTGCAGTAGTTGATGTATATTTCAATGGCATGCAGACAGATACTCTTACAATCATTCACAAGCATGAACAGATATAACAATTCTAATACAAGCTCAGCAATCATGGTTTTAAATATCAGCCATTACATTACGCAACCACCAAATAATTAACAGAAAATCTACATTAGTGGTTTTCAGTGTTAATACTCATACACACTGCATCACATACTTAGTGGCCTATATCCACCGGCTGATATATTGAAATATTCTGAGACCAGCAGGTATCCAATTATTCCAACACCTATTTTGTCAGTTTATGTTCCCATCATCCTCTTTTTTAGTTTTTTCACCTCTTAGCTCCACACTGGGGTCTCCATCCAATTATTTCACCAAAATTTGTTATTCTAGGTCTAAATCAAGTTTGAACCTTGAAATATTAGCTTAAAAAGTCAAAATATAACTTCTTTTGTTTCTTTCTTTTTTTGAGTTGAAGATTTGAAGACTTCTTCATTGGTACAAAGTTGTTAGGACTCGCATTTTTTGGCATACTTCATAACTATATGATTATAAATGAAATTGTTAAGAAGTTGATTTCCAGCAGTGATGGCCATGGCAGTTATTTATGCCTAACAAAGGCATCTTCAGCGACTGTCCCTAATTTAACCATGCTACTAACAGCTTCATATTGTTTTGCTTTGGTCATGGACAAATTTAACCAGGCACTATGCTATGATTTTACTTAAATCTATAGCTCCTAGTTTCAATCTCTTCACTGCACTCGAGCACCAAAGCACCCTGCAAATTTAGGGTTGTAATTATTTTCTGTAATTTACTCAAATCTATAGCTCCTATTTTCAATTTCTTCACTGCATCTGGAGCACCCTGCAAATTTAGGGCCTTTATTTGGACTGTGATACATATAAGGATGATTGTATATCCTAATGGCCACATAAGATCTTGTCCCCTGTAACTGTTTCATGTGTGGTAATGACGGAGAGATAAAAGTATCTTTTGTTCGACCATTTAGTAGCTTTATATATGTGGAATAGGTTTTTCACTTAATCAAGACCAATTACAGGTGGAGTGGAGGATTTTTCCATTGTTCAATGATTAAGGGAGGATCTTCTTCTTCCATGGAAGGATTCTTATCCTGATTATCTCTATAAAAATTACATTTTATCTTGCATCATTCTTTCTCTCTTCTAATAATATATTCTTCTCTTTACCTGACAAATAGCTTGAAGAAGTTTAGTCATATTAGGAAATAAAGGTCCATAGAATGAGCCTAGCTAGAACATAAATGATACTTTATTCAGTTCAGTTGAGTAATTTGATTCCAAAGAAAGCAGGCAACTCAACTCAATCTAAACAAATAACAATGGACTTTTCTTTTTAAGCCTGAAAATGATGAAAATGATTATTGTTTTCATACGAAGCAAAGTGATGTGAGGAGAAGAATAGCACCATAATGACTTGAAGATGCTTGCAACTTAAACACCAAAATGAAAAGAAAAAAATCAACTTTTAAGAAAGAAAGAGCGAGACATGTCAATTAGAACAAAAGGAAGAATAAGACATTTTCTCAAGAGCAAGATAAAAAACAGAAAACGTAAGAAGAACCATTTGAAAAAACATCAATGTATGGCGATCCTTTTGACAATAGAGAGTGAAACACCACGACAAGATATATTCCCCTAAATCCCCTAATCACAATGTGGTTTTGCAGTAAAAAAAATTATTTCCAAAAGTTCACTCTCAAAAGAGAACAAAAGAAGGAATTTTTCTTCAATTTTGATAACAAAACTTTTTCAAAATAGAATTTCCAATAAACAAGAATCAAAGACAAACTCTTTCTCTTAAATACCAGCATGATAGTTTAAAAAACCATAAAACTCCTTCATTTCTGTTCCTTCTTTCCAATCCCATTATCAGATACCCACAAAATGAAAAGAAACACCTAGAAGAAAGAACCCTGAGCACAATACCAACACCATGATCCACATAAAATAAGTCAAAAATTAAAAAAACACTAATGATAGCAAACCCCATATAAAGGAGGACTCAAAAATCCATGTATGCAAGCAAAGGAAAACAAGCAAAAGAAACAACCAATAACAACAAGAGAACAAAGATCAATTAGCACGACAATTAAACATGAGGAGTGAAAAAGCCAAAAGGGCTTAAAAAACTAACCTTTCAAGATCTGAAGGAAGAGAACTGGACCTCTGAGGAGTAGCATGGTGGACTCCAGAGGGAGGGTACTGAAAGTAACTCCCGGATGGAATTCTCTCTCCCATCGCACAACCACACACACATACAGAAAAGGAACAATATTACAAAGTGTGAAGCTGTTTAAATACGAGAAAAAAAAAAACATCAGGACAACTGTGACACTGTGATAACAAGTCAAGACATAAATGAAACAAAAAACAAAACAGAACCAAGAAATGAAAAGAAGAGAGAGGGCTTACTGGATGTCGATGGGAGCAGAGAGGCAGCTAGAAAATGAGTGCTTTGCTTTCAGCCTCTCTCCTCTCTTGCCTCTTTATTGTATTGTTGGTTGTTGGGGATGAGATGGAGGAGAGTATGAAAGGGCTACAGTTTGTTTTTTTTAATATATTAAAATATTTTTTTATTTTTTATATTAATTTATTATAATCATTGGAAAAATACTAATTTTATATTTTTAAAAAAATAAATATACTTTTAAAAATATCTAAAGACAGAAACTATAGCACTTTTCAATGGTTTTTATTAAATTATATTTGATTTATGATAATTTTTATGATTATGATTCGAAGAAGCAAGTTTAAAACATAACTAAAATTTATGATTTATACAAAATTATAGTATATATTAATTAATTAAATATTTCTAAAATTATAATTAAAAAACAAATAATTTCAACCGCCCTTCTTGGCTTTATCAAATGGATCCGCGTTGTTGTTTTTGTTGGTGGATCTTTCCACATGCGGTGGACCTTTCCTGTTTTCTTTTATTTTTTCAAGGAAAAAATCTTTTATTTTTTATATATATATATATATATATATATATATATATATATATATCCTATCATTTTTATGAATTAATAAGTTGATATAAGTCGATAGGTAGGTGTAATATTAATGTTATATTAATATAATACATCAATATATAAAATGCATCAATATAAATGTTATTGTAAAATAATATGTCAATACCAATAAAATATTGGTCTAACAGTTAATGTATTGTTATATTCATGCAAGAATGAGAATATAAATTTGATTTTCAAAAAACATACTTATTAAAAAGGGCAGTTACGAACCCCAAACATAACTAATCCCATTCTTTAAAAGTTTGTGAGAATATCTAAATAAAAAAAATAATATATGTCAATATATTGATGGAAGAAAATTCGAGTCGTGTTGATGTTATTGGAAAACATAATATAAATATATACAATGAAAAGGAACATATCAGTAAGATAATATGATGTATAGAAAAGGAGTATTTTTTAAAGCATTAAACGATGGAAAGTGATATAACATGGTGTTGGGTCGGTCTAGTGGGTTGACAATTCATGTCTAAGTCTGTTCAACTGTCATCGGTCTCTCCCCCCGTTCATTGGGCACCTCAATCCATGAACATGTCTGATCATTAAGGTTGTAAATTTCGTTACTGTTGATGTTTTGTTTTTTTTAATTCAAATTATAAATGTTGATTTTAAGTTGCACAGTTCACACACATCGTGTTATATATATATATATATAAGAAAATTCATGTGTTACACTATAGGCTGGATTAATTTTTTTAGCATAAGAAAAATATTTAGGTGTAGCTAATATTTTATTATAGTATAAAAAAATTAAACAATGTAAAAGTTGATATAATATGACCTAATTGACTTAACAGGTTTAAAAACAATATAGACTATTAATAAAAACATAATTTCACTTAAAAAAATCAAAGACAACATTATTTTTAAAGATATTAAGATGATATCACATTAGATTGACTTAAGATAATTTTTTAAATTCACAACCTGGATCATTAGATCATGAAAATCCCAGATAAAACAAATTGAAATAAATTATGAGATTTGAACCTTAATAAACTTATTATTGAGTAATTGAATTAGAAAAATAATCAATTTAGAAAAATGACACATAAAACGATTCAGGTCTATTTGAGTTAACTCGCAAAATCCGTTATCTAAACCACGAGACTAAGATAGCTTCATAAAAAACAAATCAAAATAAATAGCAAGGCCTCGCTCATATTTAACATAATGTTGAAAATGTTGAATGATAAAATTTTTAAAATATAATTTAAAAAAATAGACAAAAAAACTTTAGTTAATTGGGTTAACCTATCAAATCTATGATATGAGTCATGAGACTATGATAACTACAAAAAAAAAACCATGATCAAATTTGAAGCTCGATACTCAGTAAATCAAGTGTTGAATGATGAAATTAAAGATAAAATACATTGATTTTTTTAAAAAAAAGGTGGAATGAAACTGAAATATCTCGAATGAATTTTGAGTGGTAATATTTGGAGTGTTTGTTTCTATGGTTGCTTCTGCTTTTGAAGCAAACCACAACAAAATTATGTTTGGTAATCGAGGAAACATTGTTTAGTGTTTGCGGGACTCATCATTTTTTGCATTTTAAACGCAGGGTAGCTGATAGCAGCTACACGCTGCTTCTCCCATCAAAATGTTCTCCATGGTAGAGAGTGAATTAATTCACTTCCCATTGTTCGTTGTTCTAGCCGGACCAGGTCCGGTCCAAAGCTAAATGCATTGAATCGTGTCCGACCCAGTAAAAAAATTAAATTTTATTTTTATTTTTAATTGTGTTTTATTCAAAAAACTAGTGTTTAACATTATTCAATGACACTACATAAATTAAAAGGAAATCGCTTGATAACGTAGCATTTGTAAAATTTGATCACAATTCCAATTTTGTTCATGATGATATTTTACATAATGTTGTTGCACGCTTAAGAAACCAAAGAAACTATAGTCATTATCGGATAGATTTTGCACGTGATAGAATTATAGATAGTTTAATGCAATAATAACAAGTACTTTATATGAAGTATTATTTATTTTATGATGTAATAGCAGTGGTTAAATTTACAATATTTAAATTAAAAACCTTCAGTATTAACACACACACACACAACTTTAATTTGAAAAGTATTCTTAACCAAATACATTAAACTATTTTTTATTCAGTCTCAATTTCAACCATAATTTTAATTAAATATATATATAAATATCATATCTATCTTAATTAAAATTACAATATGTTCAAAGTTGAGTGCCATTTTATTTTTATTTTTCTAGCACTCAACTTTTTTTATTAATTTTATCACTGCTGTGATATTTTATTTTCTTTGCATATTTTCAACGAATCAAGGTATTTGATCATAGTTTATAATTTAATCAGAGGCCACTGTAATAAAATATAATTTAAATTTGTAGTGTAAAAAATAACTAAAAGAAAAGAGACCAACATAACAATAAAACAAGGTTTTTTTCTTTAATTTATTTTACATTCAAGTCATATTTTTTTATAAACTTTAATTATAAATTTGAGAGATGAGAGGGAGTATTACTAGACAAAAAAAAAAAAGAAAAAAAAATATATTGACTACATAAAACAATAAAAAAATCGATCTTAATAAAGAAGCACTATTAAGGTGTTTTAAAACTCTCTTCAGAACCTGAGTTTTTTTATTTGATTTAATTTTAAATTTTTGGACTTGTGTTTTGAAGTTAGAAATCCACGACCCAGACTAACCCAACAAATAAACAACCCGAATATTAGACCAGACCAGACCAGACCAGACCAGCCCAGCCCAGCCCCGGACCGGGTCGGTTAACTATGCACCCAACAAGGAAATTTTGCGTGAAATATATATATACACACACCAACCCCTCTCTCCTCTCTCTGTCTCTCTCTCAAATTCTCAATCCCCACACAACACGCGGACGACAGTCTTTCTTTACCTCTTTACCAGTCCTACTGCATGGCGATTAGGGCTCGATCTCAAAATCAGGGCACGTAATCCCCCTCGATCGATGCGATTTCAACTCGATTAAGATGTAATCTCACACTGATTTACGACCTTTTTAAACCAATTTGCAAGCCAACTGAGTTTTTTCCATTTTCGATTCGGTGATTTTAGATTTCTAGGGTTTGTTTCTGTTCCTTTGGTTTTCTTTTCGTCATGAAGGTTGGTCAGTCTGACAAGACCAAGGTGGTGGTCCGCCACTTGCCACCGGGGGTTTCTCAGCCGATGTTCGTCGAGCAAATCGACCTTGCTTTCTCTGGCCGCTACAACTGGCTCTCCTTTCGTCCTGGCAAGAGCAGGTTAGGGTTTGCTTGTTTTTTATTTTATTTTACCTGATTTAGGGTTTTATCTGACATTTTAGTTTCATGTAGTGTGGTCTAGGGTTTTCTGTGCGTGTAGAGCTTAGGTTAAATTAAGGTTTCTGTGTGCGTGAGGCAGTTCTGCTCATGTTTTGTTATATTAACCATGATCCGTGTAAGGTAGGGTTTGATGGTTGCTTTGAATGAAGTTGGATAAACTTGATATTTTAAAATGGGCTGTTGCTTTATGAATCTTAGGCAATTGTTGTGGATGGGGGAGTTGGGAACTTGAATGGGTGCGAATTTGGAATTAAAGACATTGAGATGGCTAAGAATTACATCCAATTACAAGAGTTATTGCTCGCTTGAATTGAAGTTGTTTCCAGAAGCACGGGGAATCTGAAATGACGGAATGTGTTGGGGCCTTAATGGACAATCAACTGATTTGTAGAACAAGACGCTTCTGGGTGTTTGTTTTAATGTTTTAGAATTTCAGAGTTGATTGTCTTTGTTTAATTAAACCAGGAAAAACAGAGAATGCTAGGTTTTTTTTGCCAATCCTTTAACTGCTGTCTCTCTCTGGTTGTTGGTCGTTCATGCTCTTTAACTGGTGTTTCCTTTGTTTGATTGTGATGTCTGGATTATCTTAGCATGAAGGAGTTTGTTTTTCTCCTAACTGTAGAATGTGGTGCAAGTAGCTATTTTTTTTCTTATTCTGTCTAAAGATAGTTTCGAATTGAATATAGGCTGTAACTGTTTTTTGTATTCCCTCTTCATGGGTAACCAGCATTGGAGAATTAATGAAACATTTTGATTCACGAATGGAATTTTAGTTATGGCATTTCTCCTTTTGACTGTTTTATAGTTTCCTTTTCAAAATCTTGTTTGATTTTAGACAGAATTGCAGTACTGCTTTTCTAATGAGTTGATTCCTGTGGAAAGTCCATCCCCTTCTTCAAGTTACTAATCTCTATGATCTAATTATGACATGTGAAGATAGATGGTTTCAACCCAAATTCGTGTTTTCAGTGAAGTGTGTGATTGATAGTATTTCCTTCTGATTGTTTCTTAAAATTGTTTCCCAGCCAGAAGCATCAATCCTGTTCTAGAGCCTATATTGACTTTAAAAGGCCTGACGATGTTATTGACTTTGCCGAGTTCTTTAATGGCCACCTATTTGTTAATGAGAAAGGTAAATCTTGAATACTCAAATCTTGCTGCCATATATAAATATCTTTGTATTTAAACCATGGTTTGTCATTGCAGAATCTGATGTCAGATAAAATTTTCGTAACTTATTATTCCATCTATTGTTTAGGCACTCAGTTTAAAGCTATTGTTGAGTATGCTCCTTCACAGCATGTCCCAAAGCAGTGGTCTAAGAAAGATGGTCGTGAAGGCACCATATTGAAAGGTATTTGATTGTTTTTTTTTGTGGAATGAAATTGAAGAATATTTGTTCCAAGTGAACTTAATATGCCATCACTTTGATATCTGTAAATACAATCATTTCCTTGTTGACATATAGATCCTGAGTATTTGGAGTTCCTTGAATTTATTGCAAAGCCTGTCGAGAATCTTCCAAGTGCTGAAATACAATTGGAGAGAAGAGAAGCTGAAAGAGCTGGTTAGTCACAAAGATCTTGGAATGCAGCATGTTGAAATTATAGTACTAGAAATAGGGAAAAAATGAATGATTGGATTGTTTAAATTGGAGATAATTTTTCATTTAATCTTGCTTGATGTTTTTCCATTTAACTGGGGAAAAATGAATGATTGGACTGTTTGAATTGAATATCATTTTTCATGTAATCTTGCTTGATATTAGTTAGTCACAAAGATCTTGGAATGCAGCACTTTGAAATTATAGTACTAGAAATAGGGGGGAAATGAATGATTGGATTGTTTGCATTGGATATCATTTTTCATTTAATCTTGCTTTATGTTTTCCCATGATGTATCTACAGGTGTTGCAAAAGATGCTCCCATTGTTACCCCTTTAATGGACTTTATTCGACAGAAAAGAGCTGCTAAGAGTGGACCTCGGGTATTGTTTGAAATTGAATATTTATGACTGATGTGAACTTCATCAATTAATTTGAAGCTGCATTTTTTTTTATCTCAATTTATGTGCTATTGTGAAAGCTGTAGTTTAAGTGAATTTAGAACAGTTTTTTTGTTAATTACTATAAATTAATTTGCAATGGATTCGTTTGGCATGTATGATTGCTTCAATTGGACAATTTTTTTCTTGGATTTTAGTAGCAATGACTTTATTTCAGAAAAAAAGACAACTGTAATGCAAAACTCAAAAAATGCCTTAGCTTGAACTTGGGGCTGGCTAATTTTCATTGTATTCACACTGGGAAATTAGCCTGTTAGCTAAGAGTTTAGTCCTTGTGTTAGTTCATATGCTAATGTTTAAAAAACATGTACCATTTATACTCCTTGCTGCAGTTATAAATAAAGGCATGGTGAAAGTAGCTGAAATCTGGAATTAGCATTGCTGTAAGAATATCTTTTCATAGAGTGATGCACACAGATCTTTGCTCTTGTTTCAAGGTTTCAGATGAGTTTAAATTTGTGAAACTGATTTGATTTGATGTGTTTTTCCTGATTGTGTGGCTGTTCGCTTTGCGTAATTTTTCTTTGTTCTACTTGTTATCTTATTTGTAACCATAATAATATAAAGTAATTCTGATTTTGGTGACAGAGGATTTTGTCCAATGGGAAACCGAGCAGAAGGGCTGGTGGCAGTGGAAGTCCGAGCTCTTCCTCATCAAAACGAGGTTCTGAGAAGAAGAGAGCTTCAACAACAATGGTACATGTTTATAATGATGTTTTATTCCTGAAGCCACATAGGGGAATGCTTTTCTGAAGTTATTTTACCAGCTTGGATGTTGTCTGTGATTTACATGATTTTCTTTCAATAGAACTTTGAGCCTGGTACATTCTGCATCCCTTAGCAACACTTGATAAGTTATTAAATGGGCCATGATGATTTAAACAAGCTTTGCAAGTGGTTGAAGCTTAAATTAGTCATATTTGTGGTGTTTAAAAGATGATGAACATCTGATGTCTTGTTTCTTTGGTATTTGCTGAGCTACTGTTCTGAAATGCTCTGCTAGTTGAAGATAGTGCCTTGAACCTGTCTTGAGGTTATTGTGCATTTTGGGATCATGTGTTCACCAGAAATTGTAAAATGCGAGGAATACGGAAAACACTTTGCAGAAAATTGAACATGGAAAGGTGGAAATGTTGCTCTATGTGCTTGTTTTCTCGATCCAAACCACAAATTGTATGTGAACGTTTATGTTTTCTATTAGAAAATATCTTGGTATTAATTACCTGTAAATAAGAAAATACAAGCCCAGTAGAATTTTGCTGGTTGTTTCTTGCTTGGAACTTGTTGCTTTATTTGTTGAAGGATTCCATTCCATTTTTCTGTCCTTTGATCCTCACATGCATGCTTTTAGATGTCCTAATTTAAGTTTGTGTAATCATCTAGAAGCCATAGTTAGTGAATATTGAGATGTTATATTTTTTAAATTATTAATACTTTCCCTTGTCTAATGGGCAGTATGTTTTAAGGGACACTGTGAAAGGCACAAGTGGAAAAGACAAATCAATTTATGCGCAGGTTCCCAAGCTAGATGATCGGCAACTATCTAAAGCTGTAACTTTAGGTTCTGGATTTGGGACTGAAGTATCAGAAGAGGAAACTGGTATGATGTGAAACTGAATTTTTAGGTTTTCAATGATGCTTAGACTGGCTACTAAGCTCTTGCCTGTTTTATGGTTTTAAACCTGTATGCTATTACAAGTTGCATTCAGCTTCTTCACAATTTGAGGGAATGCATTAACACTCGTTTTATTTTTTTGGGTTAAGCACTCTTCATTCTCTTTCATATAAAATTGTAATTTTTTGTTCTTGATCTTTCTGAGTATCTTGTTTTCTTTTTGGAAGAAAAAGCTGCTGGTTATCATACAACTCTTCATGGAAGAGAACATGTTCCCTACTTGTCTGAGATTGTTGGCTTTTACCTTGCTCTGTTATTCATATTTCAAAAATCTGCTTTTAATAATCATTAGATATTTAAATGAGTCTTTTCTCTTTAGATTACATGTGTATTTTTTATGCTTTCTCCCTTTTATTTTAATATACTTTTATTCTCAGTGCTGTAATTAAGCATGGTTTGTTATCAATTTTTTATTCCAGCAGTTTCTGGAATTACTGGTACCGGGAAGAAGAAAATCCTGCTTCTGAAAGGGAAAGAGAAGGAAATTTCACTGGTGAGCCTTGCATTTCTCTTCTCCTCCCTCTTTAGTGATTTAATTGGCGTATAACACGCTATGGATGGAGAAAGCATGCTTAATGTTTGCAATGCCCTCAGAAATGCATCACAAGAGGGAAAGTTACAGGATAAGGGAAATGTAAGAGAGGAATTGCAATATGCAACTGAATAGTACTTTCCCTTGCCCCCTTGTCCTGGAAAATGGTGCAAGAGAGAGGAAGGAGGTTTTTTTTAAATAGCGGGCACAAAAAATAAGCTAATGCAAGAGATCCTTCTTGGATGGATGTTCTACAACTAATTTGGCTGCTGTTGGATTGTGTCAAATGAAGTGGCCCGGAATGATTCTGGGTTGCTCTTGATTGAAATAACAATACTTATCCAATGCTGACCAAAATGATGTGAACTGATTTTTTTTTCCCGTATCCTGACTGAGTAGTTTTTGAATGTATTTATTTTTTTGTTTCCTGCACTAATTCATGCATGGTTGTGTTTGATTGTTAAATGACTCTTTGCCCCTTCTGTCATTTGTTTTATCATGATTACCATGACAGGCTTTAGTTATTTCTGAAACAATGTTTCTCATGGTTATTGATTCTCCATGTTACTGGCATCACATCCCAGCAACAGAGCATATCACCATCTGATAGAAATATCATTAGTTCGACCGCTTTAAAGAGCCAGCGGCATGAATCCTCTGGAAGGGTAATCAAAAGCATACTCTTAAACAAGGATTCGCGTCGAATTCAATCCTCTGGAGTCCAGTCTGAGCCACAGATGCAAACCTCAAATCTAGAAAATGTCAAACGTCCTCCTCGGCCCCCACATGCATTGGTTTTGAAGGATGCAAATGGAACACCAGATGACAAGGTTGTTGGGAATGATTTGCATGGTTTTCCAAATGAGAAGCAGGAAAGGCGAACCAGAAATAAAGATAGACCTGATCGTGTAGTGTGGACTCTCCGCAGATCAGAGGGATCCTATGCAAGTGATGAATCCTTGTCATCATCTGCATCTCTATCTACACAGTCAGGGTTTGATTCTTCACAAGGTAAGCTATTATTGATCTTCAGCCTAAGTATGTTCAGAGTAGTGATATTGGGCTCATCTGGGTTCCCTGCAATTGCATTAACAAGTTCAAATGATTGTTTATTGCACTCTCACAATACAAGATAACATATGGCAACATTTGCCAAAAACCTCAGCCATTTGAAGAAGAAACAACTTTCAGCAGCAGGATATTTTACACTCGAATGATTTGTTTTAATAACTCTTCTGTTTTTTTTTATCTTGTAGTAAACCATGGAGATGTTAAAGCAGACACCTTAAATTTAAGGAGCGGAGAAGTAAAAGCACTCGGAAGTGGGCGTAGTAATCATTCTTCTTTAGATAATGGTTAGATTTTTTATTTTATTTTTTTGGTTTGGACATTCAACTTAGATGTTGCTTCAGCATCTATTTGCCAATGCACATTTGTTAATCATTAATATGAGTTGCATGTTTCAACTCAGATGCTTGATTTTATGCAGGATCACATAAACATTCTGGTCGTCGGGGACCACCACATCCTGTGAGGGATGCTGATGGCTCCACTGTTGAGGGGAAGACTCTTAAAAGAGGTGGTGCTTCTGGTTATGGGTCCCATGAGGTGCTTACACTTGATTTTTGGATGCGAAACCTCGTTGCCATTTTCTGCATTTCTTTCTTGTTTACTGATATGTTGAAGGTCTGCTCACTGAATTTACAGAAGCAAGTCTGGGTTCAGAAGTCCGGTTCGGGTTCTTAGTGTTTTTGAAATGGTAAGTCAATTCTTTTTCCTCTTAAATATTTGGTATGTCTTCTTTTAACTCGAAAACACTCATGATGACACTGCTACAATCTTCTTTACCATAAATCTTGTGGCTTCTCTGGTGCTGTTATATAAGCTGAGAATGAAACTGGTTGGAGGAACCTGGAAGGAGGGTTAGATGTAGGGAGGGTGAAGGAACAGGTGTGGTTGGAATTTGTTTTTTGTTCTTGTTTGTTTGTTTGAGAGGAAGAAATGGGATGTTATAGTCCGAAGCAAGATAAAGGGATTGTGAATGTGTAATAGCAATTTTAATCTTCTTCCTTCCTTCCAAAGAACAAAAAAAATCCTTCCAAGAAAAAGAACTGGTATCTCTTCCTCTTCTCATCTCGTCTCTTTCTCTTCCCTCTTTTGAGTCTGCATCTTCCTAGTTCCTATTGACATGCTTGACCGTTCAGACCAATGATTATCAACATTTGGTTGGTTTGATAATTGGTACTCTTGACATATGAAGGGTGGATGTTGGGGGTCTAAAATCATGTTGTATTTGCATTAAGGTTGTCACGGGCAATTAAGCTTGTTGAATGTGTTGATATAGAAATCTGCAAGCATTTTGATTATGGTTTTATACATTAGATAATAGATGTAAAATTCATCAACGTCCTATATTTAAATTCAGTGGTCATCTGCATCTGTTTCTTTCATTACAAAGCAGCCTTTTGCTTTAGCTGGTGGATATCATGTCTATTCCTGCGTAGGCCTTTTGCTGAGTTGATGATGTTTTACTGTCTCGCTTTACCTCTGCAGTGGAATGCTTAGTATCAGTGAAATTTTGGAGCATGCAGTTGCTGTATGCTGGAGGCTGTCCCTTTCTGTTAGACAGATGATCAGGTGTGAAGTATCAGCAGTGGAGAAGGTTTTTCTTTTGGAAACCTAGAAGAAAATTCAAAGTGGACATCA
Source organism: Populus nigra (assembly GCF_951802175.1). Taxonomy (NCBI): domain Eukaryota; kingdom Viridiplantae; phylum Streptophyta; class Magnoliopsida; order Malpighiales; family Salicaceae; genus Populus; species Populus nigra. The sequence continues at coordinate 397,582 of NC_084859.1, forward strand.
ATGATGCAGGTATTGATGTAATTAATACTTGGGTTGATGAAATCCCGATCTCAGGTCAAAGACGGCTCGGAATGGGAGAAAGGAGAAAAAGATATCATTGTTACTATCGTACATAAGACCACAGTTTTTGCCAGGGTGTGTCCCCTTACTGGGTTCTACTCAACAGAGCAGCCATTTGTGTCCTCATTCTTGCCATTGATTGGATGTCGGGATATTCTCTACTTCTATAGGTGGATCCCTAAGTTAAACTGTATATATATCCACTGCAAATAGTTGCAACCAGGATTCCTTTAGTTGTTATATGTCACATTAAGCAGTCTGCTATACGCCTTTCGTGAGCATTTGTGTATCACCCCTGTTATTTTGTAGGGCTTCCTATACTCCAGTTCTTGTAGAAGAGAAGCAAATGTGGGTCTTTTGCAAAAAGCTTGGTATGTTGTGAATGGATTTGACCGAACGGTTAAAAGCGTGGATGAATATTGTAACTGGTAGGAACTCATTGGTGTATGTTATGGCTGTGTTGATGACGGTGTTATTCGGCCGAAATGGAAGATTGCCTTCTTACAACATGATGGCTTATGATGGTTTTCATACCCGTAGTGAATATGCTGTATGCCTTCATGTTTGTTTGAGTTTCGACAGGTCACTGCTCATTGCCTGATCAATAAGAGGTCCTGTGTGGCGATGGCACACGGGGAGAATATGAGGCGGTAAATGCAGGCACAGTGCACTGGGATTTTCACTCATGTCTTGCACCATAGGATCTGAAACAACTTGTAAATCTCCTGTTCATGTGCTCTGTCATTATCTCATCACAATGTCTGCATTTTTTCAGAGTTTCTCAAGCAATGGATTACTGTATTTGAAGATGCCTCTTCATGCGTTTGGTTCTCTCTTCAGGGCTGGGAGTAAACCGAAATGGAGAGCTGTTATTCAAGTTCACCTTTTCAATTCTTACTCTTAGGTCCTAACATGTTTGACAATTCATGGAAAACAATTCTTGTTTTGAAAAAAAAAAAAAAAACCTAAACCACTAACCTAACGTGGAGGACGTTGAACCTGTTTTTATTTTCATGAAAAGTGGATTAATTCTGTTCTTTTTTCAAAGAGATAAATTTGTGTTTTCTTAATTTAATGATCTGTGTTTTTCATCCAGCACAGAAGAATATTTTTGAACTAGTTTGTACTGTATTAGTCTCTAAAAAAGAAATCATGCCTTTTTAACTAGTAAAGTTATCGAGGGCGGTTCAAAATTGTATTTCAAATACTGTTTTTTTAAAAATTAAAATTAATTCATCTGTGTTTTTTTAATGTTAAAAATAATTTTTTAAAAATAAAAAAATATATTATTTTTATGTATTTTTTAAATAAAAAATATTTTGAAAATCAATTATTATTATATTTAAAAAAACCTACTATATTTTCCAACTTTATCTACATCTAGCGATTTAATTTTTGGCATTAAAATTTATCAAGCTATACTGCCTTTACTTCTATTATTTAATTTAAAACTCCAACATGGATTAAGGTGGGTTAATGGTATGTTTAGAAGTATAATAAAAAATATTTTTTTAAGTGTTTTTTTTAATATATTAAAATAATATATATATATATATATATATATATATATATATATTGAGATCAACCTATCAAATAATTAAAAAAATAATTAAAACTGAAAAAATAAAAAATTTAAAAAAGATGGTTGGACCACGGTTAAATCAACAACTCACCACGGGCAGAAAAGAGGGCGGGTGTCCAGTTGAGAAAGCAATCCTTTAATTTGCGCACCACCAGATATTGAGAGATGGGAACAGGTTAGTGACGTGGATAGTCTCAAATTCAAGAAAAGAGAGCCTTAGAAAAGGATTGCTGGATTTTCCTCTGTATGGCCAGAGACAGACAGAGAGAGAGGTTCTTTAGTTTAAGGACAATGGCTTATTATTGATCAGTCTAACTCTATCCTTATAGAGCTCCCGAAATGACATTCTCTGTCTTCCCCAACCGATCCCACTTTCTCTCCTTCAACTCTGAATCCCCTCCTACTCTCAAGAAATCAGTTTTCGCGCGTACAAGCTCCAACGCTCAAACCCCCTCTTCCGCCGGCTCTCTCCTTGTCAATGATTACAAACCCTTCCCAGGTCTCTCTTTCTCTCTCTCTCTCACACACACACAGTACAGCTCTATTTCTTCTTGGCACTTGCTTTTGTGGTTTCTTCCGTTTTTTGGTAGCTGTGTTTCTTGTGACTTACGCTATGACGCCTACTCAAGGATTAACAGACTCTGACTTTGTCATTTAGAATTCAGCAAACAATTTAATATCCAACCCACTACTTTGTGCTGCCAGTATGCACTATCATCATCTGGTTGATAGCTTTATAGCTTGAAATGATTCATCAATGGCTGTCTTTTGGGTTTCCGAACGTAGGAGGTAGGGGATTTGAAATAGAAGAAAGGGAGTGAAAAAACATATTATACATGAAAGCTTTTCTCTATGCATCGTTATTTTCATTCATCTCTACCATGTTCTTGGACAAAGAGACTCATTTGCGCTCCTTCGCTGCCTTGACTCAGGTTCTTGTGGTCCCTTCCTCTTGTTCTTTTGAAGTGGTTGGTTTCAGATTACATGTAATTATCACATTCTTTGTTTGCATATATATACGCACGGGAAAGAATCTCATTGATCCTTTTAGCATAATTAGACTACATTTGAAGTTATAACACATTGCACGAACTTTTGTTCGTTTTACCTTGTCTGGATGCTTGAACTTCTGCTACAATTGCAAAATGCTGTGCAGGGAAGCCAGAGGCCGATGTTGTTGTTATTGGGAGTGGTATTGGTGGGCTTTGTTGTGCAGGACTTCTAGCTAGATACCAGCAGGATGTTCTTGTATTGGAAAGTCATGATCGCCCTGGGGGTGCTGCTCATTCTTTTGAGATAAAAGGCTATAAGTTTGATTCTGGTCCATCATTGTTTTCTGGTTTTCAATCAAGAGGTCCTCAGGCAAATCCCCTTGCACAGGTATTTCTTCTTTCCATTTTTCTTTGTTGTTATTTACGTTTTCCTGTTGCTAGTAAATTGATCATGCTGCTGCTTCATGATAAATACTGTTGCCGGATTCCAAGCACTATGTTCACATAAAATCATAGAGTTGACAAGGAGAAATATGCATGAACTTTGAGTCATATTAATTACTAGATATGATCTGGTTTTATCAAATGATTCAGTCACTTTTTTTTTGAAGTAGTTAATGATTTATTATAATCCTGACTTCAGCGTTGGAATTTTCCTCTAGGCAAGAATTGATTACTACTTGCTCTAGCTTTTAGAGTCCAAGCAAATAGTTTGTTTACTGGTTCTATTATTTAATTCTTTGCTGACTTCAGGTATCAAGCCACTTTCTCTGATGTTCTTACTGACAAAGTTTGTTTTTCTTGAATGGTACTCTGACCTTTTATCTTCTTGAAAAACAATAATAATCATCTTTGTTTAATGCATATCTTTATATGATTTTCAGGTTCTGGATGCTCTGGGCGAATCAATTCCATGTGTGAATTATGACTCTTGGATGGTTTACGTACCTGAAGGTGAATTCCTGTCACGCATTGGCCCCACAGAATTTTACAAGGTAGGTTTTGATCATTACCATGTTAAGATTGCAGTCCCATTTCAGGTATCTCATGTGTCCTGTTTCTTTATGAGTTGCATCTTTGATCTGTTTCGTGCATGCTACGAGTGCAACTTGTTTAAAATATGCACACTGTTGATTCAATGTAAGAACAGGAGAGAGGTGGGGGAATATAAATTATGCGAAACAACTAATCCATCCAGAAACAAATGGAACCTAACATCACTCAGCAGCATCTTTAACCAATTACGGATGACAGCTGCTGAAATTTGGCTGCAGTTTTGGTGCGTTTGACATTGTATCAGATCAGGATGACATGGGTATTGATTAAATTTGCGTAGGACTTTGATTCTGCATATTTGGTTGACTGAACTCAGTAATCTCCATTCTTTTCTTTATGTTGCACTGAGGCTTTAATGATCGCACATTGACGGCCATTGTTTCTGACATGGTATTGTCCAACATGACCTCAAAATAAATGAATAAACGAGAGAAAAACCCCAGCAAACATGTAGATATTGGTGTCAGAACAAGGATGGTGAGAGTTTGTTTTTCGTTATGCTGTAAGTTGAAGATTTGACCATGCAATAAATGGCCATGACAAAGGATGTTAGTTATATGTAAATGTTATGGATGATCCCACCTTTTTTATGTTCTTTGAATGACCTTTCCTAGTAAGTCATCTACCATAAAGCATTCCCCTTGGGTAGCTGTTTTTGGTTGCTGAATCTGCCTTGTATCATTCCAACTGACTTTTTAAGTGTTTTAGGAAACTAAATTAAGTAGGGATGTACAGTTGCAGTCGAAGCTTTTCTTCAAGAAATAGACAAACAAATTACATAAATCCCAATTGATGCTTTGATGCCATAGCTGAAATGTGAAGAAACTATTCCTGGCTTGCCGTATACACTCGTCAAGTGATTGAATTATTGCGTTCATGAAACCAATTTTTGTGAAGATGGACATAAAAATATAAAGAACAGCAATTAATCCGACTAGCAACTCATCATCCATGTACGTTTGCATTCTGATTGGCATTCCTCAACTTCTGTGCTCTTCTCACATCTCATATTTCTATGATGATTTCACTTTGGGTAAGTACCAAGTACTCTCTATTCATTCAAACAAGTTTTTGATCAATGGGACTCTTTTACCTTTTCCTCCAGGACCTTGAGAAGTATGCAGGTCCCGATGCCGTGCAAGAGTGGAAAAAGCTTCTTGTGAGTTGTGCCAGTTTTCCTCCCCTTAATGAATACATGTTCCATTACTAAGATTTATGTTGCTAAGATTTCATACTATATAGTATGTATGTATACCAGTAGTTTTCGCTCTCAAGAATTAACCATCAAGCTGAATGCATTCTTTGAGGATATCAGTCATCTAAGTTTGCATGGTTCTCAACTTATCTTGAAAGTGTAATGTAAAAGATCAGAAAGGAAGAAAGAAATACATTTGTAACACTATTTTCTCGACGTTTCCAAACTTCAAAACCATTTTTTTGTGCCATTGTGTAGTTTGGGACCTGTGACTCTCGGGAGCAAGTTTCTTCCTTCAGAGCAGCTACTTCATGAATTGCTCAAAGTGGGTTTTTTTTTTATGTAGTTTTTCTCCAAGGATTTTGCTCTCTGGAAACATATATCTAGTACATGATATCTTTGTCTGATCACTGCATGCTAAACCAATTATTCAGAGATGAGCTAATGGGGTTGATATTTTTTTTTTTGCTTATAAACATTTCACAAGTAAATAGTATGGTTTCATGTCAATTGCGTCACAACCATCTAGCCATCTGTTGTTGATCAATATCTTTAGATGCTAAATGCAATTCTATCGCAGGATGCGATACTTCCACTTTCTTCTGCTGCAATGGCTCTTCCTCCTTTATCTATTCGAGGTGATTTTGGTGTTCTTTCCACTGCTGCCGCTAGATATGCACCCTCTCTATTGAAATCCTTTCTGCAGATGGGACCTCAGGGAGCTTTAGGTGCTACAAAGCTTCTTAGGCCTTTCTCAGAAATCATTGACTCATTGGAGCTGAAAGACCCTTTTATACGAAACTGGGTGGACCTTCTGGCATTCCTTCTTGCAGGGGTGAAATCTAATGGTATACTCTCAGCAGAGATGGTAACTATTTTATAATTTAATTTCTGATATTTTCCACAGAAATTCTTTGAGACTTCTTCTAGATGGGATGCAGAAAAAACCATGTTATACTCTCAGCAGAGATGGTAACTAATCATTTTCTTCATGATTTCCTGTGGGAGATTGTACCATTCGTTTGAATAAGTACATGTCACCAATAGCTCTAACTTGAAGCAAAAATGCTAGTGGCGTCGAGCATGTGCACTGCCTTCACAGAGAAGTTCTCCTTTGATCTTTCCTCTGCAAAAGACTGTTTTCCCATTGATTTTCAATTCAGTGTGGTAGAACTGTTATTCGGGGAGCGATTGCGCATGCTTGGGTGACATGATACAAATTCTTGTGTCGCAACTGCACATATAAAGTTATATGATCTTGATGTGTTGATTTTCTGGATGAATTCAGCAAATATGCAAGATGTCTTTTAAGAGTCTAGGACCATTAACAGCTCAACTGTTTATTTGGAAATTAAAAATCGGTCATCTCCCTTATTTCTTTTTATTACATCTTAAAAAATTCATGATAGATTTGCTCCTTTTATAATTAATAACATGCTCATTTTCCTTTTCCAATTTTTCAAGGCTTGTGTCTGTAGAAAAAAGTTTTGATATACTCTTCCTTTTCCAATCTGATATGACGATAACTTGCCTTTCTTTCCCTCTTTGTTTCAGATTTACATGTTTGCAGAATGGTATAAGCCAGGTTGCAGTCTTGAGTACCCTCTTCATGGAACTGGGGCCCTAGTTGATGCCCTTGTCAGAGGACTGCAAAAGTTTGGTGGACGGCTTTCTCTAAGAAGTCATGTAGAAGAGATTGTTGTCGAAAACAATAGAGCCACTGGAGTCAAGCTAAGAAGCGGTCAAGTGAGTAGATTGAACTCTTACATGAATTGGTTGCTAAACAAGAACCTATCGTATCAACACCTCTATACTTGTATGCTGCAGTTTATACGTGCTAAAAAGGCTGTAATCAGCAATGCATCCATGTGGGACACTTCAAATCTGTTGCCCAAGGAAGTTCTTCCAAAGTCATATCTGGACAGGATCAACACAACACCTCAGTGTGAATCATTCATGCATCTCCATTTGGGTTTTGATGCAGAGGCGAGGATATTAATTTTTTATTTTTCAAATTCTATTTTTATTCATATTTCAATTCTTTTCTAGTTTACAGCTTTAAGCCGCAATACTGATATCGTCATCTTTCATCTTCCGTTTTCAAATTGCTTTACTGATCAGTGTATAAAAAAAGACTTGGGGATTCATCACATCGTTGTTAATGATTGGAGTGGAGGAGTCGATGCAGATCAAAATGTTGTCTTGATATCTGTTCCTAGTGTGCTTAGTCCAGATTTAGCACCCCCTGGAAAACATCTATTACACGCTTACACACCAGGAACTGAGCCATTTGAATTGTGGGAAGGACTCGATCGTAGAAGTGCTGAGTACAAACAACTCAAAGCTGAGCGGTCAGAGGTATGCATGCAGTAACTGACTTATCCCATCATTGACTGCTTATGCTGCCTTTTCATAATGATCTCCTAACAGGTTCGTTGAGGTTGAACAGCACCTGGAGCCATTAATTTAGTTGGAGCCATTAATTTAGTTGATTAATAGCAACATATTTTCACTTTATCATGTTTGGTTTCACTGATTGATTCATCAGTAGACTTCTTCAAAAACAAAACTTGAGCCAAGCTATTGTTAGGGATCAATGAAAAGTGAAGTTACACCCGCTGCTGATGATCTTATTTTCCTGCTGTTTAAATCAGTTTATACTAGAGAAGGAGAAGTTGTGATCTTAAATTCCTACTGCTGTTTTGTTGGTTGTGAGACAGGTTATGTGGAGGGCGGTGGAGCGTGCCCTTGGTCCAGGCTTCAGCCGCGAGAAATGCGAGGTGAAGTTAGTTGGAACTCCATTGACACATAAGAGATTTCTTCGAAGGAACAGAGGAACTTATGGACCAGCTATTGAAGCTGGGAAAAATACCTTTCCTGGCCATTCAACTCCCATATCCCAGCTTTATTGTTGTGGAGATTCTACTTTTCCTGGCATTGGAGTCCCGGCAGTTGCTGCTAGTGGCGCCATTGTTGCTAACTCACTAGTTTCTGTATCTCAACATTCCCAGCTTCTCGACGCGATTGGGATTTAAATGTTTTGGTGAGTTCATTTTTCTCCTTCACAAAATTTTATTGATTTTGAACTTGAATGTTCTTGCTTTACGCATATCAATGTATACGTTGTACCGCAACTTAATTTATGTGCAAAAAAAGTCCCTTTGAACACTGAATGTAGCAACAGAAGAAACATGAACATAAACAGGACTACGTTATCTTTATGAAAAGTTGTTTCCAGTGGGAGCCTCGACTGATAATTTCCCGCAACACAAGAGACAACAGATATAGAAAGGACAAAAATATGTTTGGTCAAAAATAATTTGCAAGTAAATTTCTGTTCTCAAAACAGGAGATACAAGGAGATCCGCCTCTTCTATCTCAATGCAGCAACCAAACAGGGTTTCGTTTTGGTAAACATTAAAAATAAATAACCCCGACAGCTTGTAGATCGACTCGGATGCAAGCGAGATATTCTATCTATATTTTACGGTGCCTGTGGACGCAGGTACTCATGCAAGCACTCACACCAATGCACGCATGGAGAGAGGAGGAGGGGTTGGTTACTCAAGAGCACAATTGCCCCTTGAAGGTGACTCTGTGGGATCTATTCAAAAGTCTTAAAAGTTGGTGTTAAAAGCTTGCCTAGACATGTTGTAGTCTTTTTAGCCCCATATAATTAAAATCCCTTTGCTTTTCCACTTCACATTTTATCGTATGATTACTGTCCCACTAGGTTTTGAATTCTATGGAACTGTAAATGAATGGAGGACCCTCCCAGTTCTCCCACTCATGACAAGAAGGAAAGAAAAAAAACTTGTGCGCTTTAGGCTCCAAAGTCCAACCAGTAATGCACATGAAGCAGACAAATAAGAAAGGTAAAAAGGGCAGCCAATATTCAACAGGAGTGCTCATGTCTCCATTGACGCTAACGACAGATCATGAGATAAAAGGTCTGTAAAAATATTAATTAATCCTATTACTGTTCTTGAGTTGTATCTTGTGGGTATTTTAAAGTAGAAGGGATCTCTATTATTTCAAGATCAAAACAAGAACATGTTGTCTTTCAATCTTTATTCTTTCGCACATCCTCCCAGGGCCCATAGCAGCTAACACTGGCACTTATCATGATGCATTTATAACCCTAATCAAAAGGGGAAAAAGATGAGAAATTTGTCTACACAGAGTGTGACCAACTGAAACGATGACCAAATGCTTGAGAGAATTGCATGCAGACAAGAGTAATCAGAATTAAACAGTAGGTTGTAGATAGACAAATGGCAGGAGATTGTTTTGCATATGAAGCCTTCTTAATGTTTGGATGACGATATTACATTTATTTATTATTTTTTATATTTTCAAAAGTGATTTTTTTTTAAAATTTTTTTTTTAAAATTTTTTATATCAAATTAATTTTTTTATTGTTTTTAGATATGCTCATATAAAAAATAATTTTAAAAAATAAAAAATATTATTTTAATATATTTTTAAATAAAAAATATTTTAAAAAATAACAATATTTATAAATACTTTTTATGTGGTGTTAGAATCCATCTCACTTGATTGACCACTTAGAACAGTAAATTATTTTTTTATTTTTTTAAAATTATTTTTAATATTAGTTGAAAATATAAAAATAATTAATTTTTTTTTAAAATTAAATTCTTTTTAAAAGGTAAAAATAAACAGGTTAAGTAAAAAAAATGATAATTGATATATAACTAATTATTATACGAAAGAAGAAATAATAGAGAAGTATATAACATAGAGGTTAGATATATAATATAATTATTATATTATATTATCTATTCAAGAGCCGCCAGATTGAGAGAAAAAAAACTTTGTTGAACTTATTTATTTATTGATTTTTTTAAAATTTTCTTCTTTACTTTTGATTTTTTTTTTTTAAAAATTAAAATAGTTCTGATGAACCTCCTGATCCGTTTTTACTCTAAATTGACCACGGGTCGGGTTTTAGAAGCGTCAAGGTGTCATATGAGGCAAAAAATAATATAACAAAAGCAAATAATAATAATGATAATAAAAATAATAATAAACAGAAGCAGCAGCAGCAGCAGCAGCAGCAGATAATATTTAATGTCAGAATCAGGAGGAGGAAGAAGAGGTTATTGAACATGGTCAGGTGACTGTAAAAAAAATAATTCCAAAACCCAGAAAACAAAAGCATTAATTAATTAATTTGAGTAGAAAACCCTTATTGTACTAGTAAGAATTTGAATAAAAAAAGCAATTGTTTTTTTTTTTTTTAATTCCCACTTGAAACCTTCAAGGCAAGAAATGCCCTCTCTCTTGAAACGTTTCCAGGTTAGTTTGATTATCATCTATTGATTCTTTACTTCATGATCTGGTTTGAATTTATGGAAAAGATGCTGTAATTAAGCTTTAATCAAATGTTCTTTTTTTTTTCTGGAGTTACAATTTTGGGCTTAGATCTGATCGGTCTTGTCTCAGTTAGTTTCAGTGTTTAATGATTTTCCTTTTCTTTTCCCTTTTCATCTCATTTAAATTGTGGGTTTTGTTTTTTATTTCTAGATCATGATAAGAAGCATTGGTTTTCAGTTGAAGTTTCAATCTTGAACTTTTTGTTGGAACATTGTTTTGATAGAAGCACAGTAAGTCTAAGCATCTGGGCAGATTTTGTTTGTGGTGCTATGTATAATTCTGGGCTGTTTTTATCATGTAAGTAGTTGTATCCTGGATATTGAGCATTTGTTTGAAGGAATTTATGCAGTTTCCAAGTTCACGTTACAAGCCTTGATTGCTTTTATTGATTATGTTAACTTTTCAAGTTGTTTGTGGATTGTATGATGTGAAATCTAGCATGAAAAATTATTTGTGTTGATCAATAAATGATGTTATGTGAAATTGACTCTTCCTTGGCCTGGCATCTCTCTCTTTCTCTGTTTTTTTTTTTTTCCCCTGAATGTTTAGTTTCTGTCTGACTTGGAATTTTGTAATTCTATTAGGAATATAGGTGGGTGGACTGCAGAACTACAAAGTGTCATGAGGGTAGGGAATACTAGCAAGTGCAATACTTGTCACGTGTACTCATGTCGTCTGCCAGCTTAGGAAATGGGGGGGTTGGAAGTTCCAGGTCCGTTAATGGTTTCAAAAGTTCGTCTAGTTCCGTGGATTGGCTGGGCAGAGAGATGCTTGAGATGAGATTGAGAGACAAGGTGGACCATGATGAGGACAGGGTAAGTTGCCATGTTATAGAAGCTTTTGTTTTATATTATTATGAGGTGTTCTTTTTCTGTTGTTAGATATCCAATGATTGGCCTCGTCCTTCGAGTATCTCCTGTCATTGAAACACTCTGCAAAGTGGTTGCGAAATGATTTGATCCCTTATGTGGGAGGTTCACTCAATCTAGAAACCACGACTCAATTTCCATAATCAGCTGACCTTACCTGGCTTCACAATTTTTTCTGTACCTACTTAGTCCTTTCTCTTCCATTTCAGGATAGTGAACCCGATGTAATTGATGGTGTTGGTGCAGAAGCGGGACATGTCATCAGGACTACTATTGGTGGCCGAAATGGTCAATCTAGGCAGGTGGGAAACTCATTAATGCAATACACAAATCTCATCCTGTACGTGATCCTAATTGGTGAAACCTTTACATCCTATGTAACTTCTGCTTTGTTTGGGTTGACAGACCGTCAGTTATATAGCAGAACATGTGGTTGGAACTGGTTCTTTTGGTGTTGTCGTTCAAGTAAGCGTTTTTGTCCATTGAATTGATTGTTAACTATTTTCCATTAAATTACATTTCTTTAAACTCTATCTGAACTACCTTTGCAGGCGAAATGTAGGGAAACTGGAGAGATCGTCGCCATCAAGAAAGTACTTCAAGACAAGCGCTACAAGAACAGGGAGTTACAGATTATGCAGATGTTGGATCATCCAAATATTGTAGCTCTTAAACACTGCTTCTTTTCTACAACAGACAAGGAAGAGCTCTACCTAAATCTTGTTCTTGAATATGTTCCTGAAACTGTTAATCGTACTGCTAGGACCTACAGCAGGAACAGCCAACGAATGCCTCTAATATATGTTAAACTCTACACCTATCAGGTACATAGCAATTTGGCTAGTTCCTACGCATGTCCTATTTTGGCATCTTACCTTTTTAGTCTCTAGTTTAGAACTATTTTCTGTCCCATGGATCTTGCAATTGAGTGTGGGGAATAAAGCTTTTGTGCTCTTAATGAACAGTGATTAGAATTCAATCCACAAGGGTTAGCACAAGTGGTTAAGAATTGACCTGGGATATGGGGAGGTTCCTGGTTCAAGTCTTACCCTTGGATATCTTGTGCATTTCTAGTTCTTGTGGGCCACCAGGCATGAGGCCTGTTTCCTAAAAGACAAGGTTGAGGAATCCCACTTCTTGTAAAATATAAAAATGAACCAAGGGATAGGAATTCTATAGAAACAAAGACAGTTTTTTTTTTTTTCTAATTGTGTTTTCGAAAGGTGCTAGGGATTTTCTGGTGCCATCTAAGACATGCTTTAAGTATGTCATTTGAACAGATTAAATGTTAGATCTCACCAAGCAGTATATGGGTAGCTATTTAAACTAAAAGGTACTCTTTTCTCATAATTTTGTTCTTTTATTTTTCCAACTATGTATTGGGGATTCAGATGTTGGCACTATTTTTGTACATCTACATTAGTTTAAGATCTAAATCTATGTTCATACCTTTGGCTTTCTCATGTGGGTTAGTGTTTGCAAAATAGTGGATTTTTGCTGGCCAGTGGCTTGATTAATGATATTGTGGCTTATTGGTTGCCACCAATTTGGGTTGAATGACATGGTGGTTTGTGTTGGTGCATTTAGTTAAATAGCCTGCTCACCAATTTCATACACCGAGCAGAGTTCTCAGGATATGTTTGATGGGTTTAGTTTGGTTTGAGAGAGTATTCTTTTGTTATACTGGTTTAAGTTGAAAAGGAAACTTTGAAGTTTGAATGACTCTTGTTGAGGGTTTTGGAAATTGAATTTGGTAGCAGGAAAAAGAAGAGTCATAGAGGTAGGAGTTAGTTTTGGAATTCCACTTTAGGTTTGTGAGAAATCATGCGCTGACCACTGTTCTGTACAGATGGCTAGGCTAGAATGAGGTATGGAGGTGCATGATTCTTCATCAATTTGTCTCTCTTCATAACACCGAGGGTAAAAGTCTTTGGTATAGGCAAATGACCTACTGATTAGCAACTTCTTCCTGTATTTTTGTAATAGCTGGGATTATCAAAATTCTCCTACCAGTGGCTATTTTGTAATATAAGATGGTATCTCCCAATTGTGGAGCAATTCCTCTCAAGTCATGAAATCCTCCTGCTAGGTGGCATTAAGGGATGCTATTAAAATCATCTATCTTTTCTATTCTAGCATTTGGTTTATTAGGAGAAAGTAAAGACTAGCTTTTTGAAGCCCTCAATTAAAGCTAGCTTACCTTTTAACTTCATATATTCTTTATCTCTGTGGAAACACCTGTACGTGAGATTTTTAGAAACTTTTAAGACAAAAACAGCTAAAAACTCTGAAATGGAGCTGATTGAATCCACTTCAACTTGGTTGCAAAGTTTCAAACCTTCTTCTAACATGACAATTGTAAAGCCATGAAGGGATGGTTGCAAAGTCAAACCTTCTTCTAACATGATGAATGTAAAGCCATTTATGCATACTTCCTGTTTCTGACAATAGCTGAGAAAATTTCCGACACAGCCTGCCAATGCCATGAAACTTCTTGAAGTGCAAGGCTTAATACTGGCATCACAACATAGGTGTTTATGAGGAAAAAGCAGGCGCCTGTGTTAACCCTGACACTATCTGCTTTTATTATTTTGTTTTTCCCGTTTTTCTCTCCATGGGAGTGGAGAGGGGGATAGAGAACAGTGCTTCACTAGAGAGAGGACTGCATGACATGCATGGATAAGCCTTTTTTTTTTTGCGGGAGAATAATTTTGTTTTCAACCAATGGTTATATTTTCCACTTATAAAATGGTTGTGCAATATCATATGTATAAGCCTTTATGCTTGTCCTAAATAACTACAGCTGTACGATGAAAAGCACAGAAAAGTAGTATAGGTCATACATGTATTAACTATATTAAAGTTTACCAAGGCTCAAATCCTTGTAATGTGTGTAAATCGTCATTAATTGTTATTGTTTTTTTCCCTCCCTTTTTTGAGTGCAGATATGTAGGGCGCTTGCCTATATACACAACTGCATTGGTATCTGTCACCGTGACATCAAGCCTCAAAACTTACTGGTAAGATGTTCTGTTTAAGGATTTAGGTCTTGTTTGATGAAACCCTTGTACATGTAGAATGACATTTATAGTATAATTAACATTTGGTATGCAAGTTGGGGGTTACCTAACCAATTCAGTTACTAGCATGGTTGTCCATGTTTTGGTGTCTCTTGTAACATTTTGATGAAGCTTCCCTTTCAGCATATGTATTGAGCACTAAATAGTTTGAAATTTCCAAGCAACTAAAGTTTCCTATGCTCTGTGGATATTTAGATAGTGTGGCTTCTATGGAACAAATTGATGAAGTATATGAAAAAAACCTTTCTTTGTTGGAGGCCAGGAGTTTGCATTTTTAAGTTGGTTAACACAGCTCAATTTCAGTGGCATCTATTTGTGGTTAATGTAGCTGAAATGGAATAGGGTCGTCCTGATTTTAAGCCAATCCACAACTTGCATTTGCTTGGCTTATCAAATTAGTTTTTCTATTTGATACTGAGGCCATGTTTGTTTCCCGGAAAGTAGTTTTCGGGAAACCACTTTCCAAACTTTTCTATGTTTGTTTTCCATTAGGAAAGGTAGTCAACGGAAAACACTTTCCGGTCAATGGAAAACACTTTCCAGTCAAACGAAAATTTGACTTGGTTTCCAGGAAAGTATTTTCCCTTTTGGCTGTGTTTGTTTTCCGGAAAGTGGTTTCCGGGAAATCACTTTCCAAACTTTCATGTGTTTGTTTGCCAGTAGGAAAGTTGGTCAACGGAAAACACTTTCCAATCAAAGGAAAATTTGGCTTGGTTTTCAGGAAAGTGTTTTCCTGAAAAATTTGGGCGGAAAACACTTTTTGAAAGTTGTGAAAAATTTAGAAAAATCATTATTTGCTGATTATATCAAATTTGATCCTTAAACTTTTGATTGCTATATATATTTTGTTTTGAATATTTATTTTTTAATTTCATCTCTTAAAATTTAATTTTTATATTAACTTTGGTCCTTATTTTTATAATTGTTATTTGTTTTTTCCTTATCATTTTTTTATTGAATTTTTTTTATCTATCAAATTTGGTCCTCATTCTTTTGATTGTTACTTATTTTATTTGAAATAATTTATGAAATGTTAATTATTATTATTTTAATTTCTTCATCTTTCAATTTTTTTATTTTTATTTGATCTTTATTATTTTGATTATTATTTATTTTATCTGAGATAATTTATGAAATTATTTTTTTTTCAATTTCATTCCCATTCAACTTTTTTAATTTGTAAGATTTGTTCCTCATTATTTTAACAAACTTGAAAAAAAATAAAACATTAATAAGTTATTTTCCAGCTCATTTTCCATAACATAACCAAACACTGGAAAATGTTTTCCAACTTATTTTTCATTACACTACCAAACATCGGAAAATACTTTCCCGGAATTCACTTTCCAAAAGGAAACTACTTTCCAGCAAACAAACGGGGCCTGATACTCAAATGTTTCTGTTTCTGTTAGTTTTAATAGTAAATTGTCCATTATCCAGGTGAATCCATCCACACATCAGCTGAAACTTTGTGATTTTGGGAGTGCTAAAGTGCTGGTAAGCTTTCATATGACACTGGGTATTTATGCTTGCCTCTTCTTTCCTTGCTTGAGTGTGCTTACTGTCATTTTATCAGGTGAAAGGTGAGCCAAATGTATCTTACATCTGTTCAAGATACTATCGTGCTCCAGAGCTGATTTTTGGTGCTACTGAGTACACAACTGCTATTGATATATGGTCTACTGGTTGCGTGATGGCTGAGTTGCTACTTGGGCAGGTAGCTTTATACTCGGCTTACTATACTTATTACCATTTCTCTTTTACTTCTTCAGATTAACTGATGATTTATGACTTACTGTACAGCCTTTGTTTCCGGGAGAAAGTGGAGTTGACCAGCTAGTTGAGATCATTAAGGTAGTAAAAGCTATTGACTCTCAAATTTTTTTTCCTTTTGATATGTGATTGCTGAATTAGATTTGATTAGTTCCCCGTGCTGAATAAGGCTGCCCAAGTTATATAACAGAACTAAAGTGAAGCTCAAAGTTTTGGAATTGGGAAGATAATTTTGGACTATTTTTTGGTTGAATCCAATCATCCTGGAAAGGAATTCAATTCTGAATAGCCATTATCTTTTCTGGATGACTTCGTACTTGATAGAAATGGGTAAATGTTGAAGAATAACATTGAATTTTGTAACATTAGCTTATTGTCTCCTTGCCAATTCATGGCAAACAGAAAATCAAAGATGGAGAAGAAAAACTTCAATTTTCTAGAAACATACAATTTAAACTTTGGAGATTAAGAAAGGAATTCAAGAGACAGAATACTTGCCTTTCTCACATGCCATCATTTGTGTTTCTGATTGCACCTAGTTGAAAATGTCAACTTCCATGAAGGAAGTGTTAACGATTCTGTGTTTTTCCAGGTTTTGGGAACACCAACCAGGGAGGAGATAAAGTGCATGAACCCAAACTATACAGAATTTAAGTTCCCACAGATTAAGCCTCATCCATGGCACAAAGTATGTGTTATTCCTCCCCTATACTGACTGATTTTTATTAAGTTATGAATTAGATTATAGAATGGCTTGCATAGTTCAGCAAATTTTCTATCTTTGATACATATAGAAATCAACAAATGAGTAAGTTTATGGAATTACGTTTTGAAGAATTCTTCATGTTCGCTAACTTGGGTTTGGCGATTGTTAGAATCAGTCAATTGTATATAGTTAATAAACCATGAGTTTAAATTTCTTATGTTGGGAAAGGCTTGATTTAACTGTCACAGAAGCCTTAGAACCTCGTATGTTTTCTTTAGATCATTCATCTAAGAGCTCGTTCCTTTGTATCCATATTCTGTTAGCATATAATGCAGTTTTGTTGAACCTTTGATGCTGCATCCATACCATGGCTGTATGAATATCTTTGGAGGCCAGCTAAACTAATGGAAGCTCAATATATGAATCTCAATCTTCTCAAAAGTCAACCACTGGTAATTTGTGGAAGTGATTACTGGCAGTCTTTTAACCTTTTTTATTTTTTTAGAGAATTAGTCTGGAAGAGTTGAGTTTAGTGGTTTTTTCTTCCATGACTTGAAGTAGTTTGGTCCATTAAACACTTTACTTATTTTTATGTAAAGAAAAGTCTTACCTTTTTGAAACTGAAGCTAGCGAGTGCATCCAACAGTGAATCAAAATCATATCTTCAACAACGAAGATGTCATGCAAGTCCAACATATGGCAAATAAATCTCATTTCTGACCATTATGAGAAAATACAATAATGGGGTGGTATCCAAACTATTTCTTTACATGTCTAAGATACCAAAACAGCTAAAACCATAGTTTATCAATTCGTGTTCTTTCTTAACAAAAAGAAGAAAAAAAGAGTAGAAACTTGAGACTCAATGGTTAGATTTTCATGTAGTAAATAGGAAATTAGGATTATGTTGTTTAATTGCCGAGAGGAGATATGAAAGTGAACCAGATCTAATGATATTTTTGTCTTCTGTTCTACCACGTCTTTTTTTTGTTTTTGTTTTTAGTTGGCTCAAAATTATGCAGCATAATAAATTGGGTATTCTTTTTTTTTTTTTTTTAAGATGGGTTCCATATTGTAAAAACCAATAGAGGTTCCCCCAAGTCTTTGTCCATGAGTTCATCCTGTTCCTTCCATACTAAAACATTGAATATTTAGTAAAAATCTCAAAGCAACTTGTTATTCTTCATGTAATTTCCTTTTTTAAGAGACTAATAGGCTGCTGAAACATTTTTATTATTTGCACAACTTTCTTCTCGAAAGACTATCATCTTATCATGGCTGTATGCTTGCATCATGAAATATCTCCTATCTTTATCACGAGCATCCTGTATCTGCACTGCATGTTATTTATAATCTGATTAGTAATAAATTCTGTTACAAGAATTAATTTTTCTGTGGAGATTTGGTCTGAAATTCTCAATCACCAGGTCTTCCAAAAGCGTTTACCCCCAGAAGCAGTGGACCTTGTCTGTAGATTTTTCCAGTACTCTCCTAATCTGCGATGCACTGCTGTAAGTTTTATCATGTTTTCAAGTTATTTGCACGAGTGATAAACTTCATTTATTGACCAATTTGAGTTGTTTTTTTGGCGGTACTGCAGCTAGAAGCTTGCGTTCACCCGTTCTTTGATGAATTGAGAGATCCAGCCACCCGCCTTCCAAATGGCCGCCCTCTTCCTCCACTATTTAATTTTAAACCTCAAGGTAAGTTTCAACTTAATTGCTGCATCATGGTGCTGCCATGTTTATTTGGAGACATACAAGAAACTAGACCTAGTCCTTGAATGTCTTCCAACTTCTGCAGCAGCTTTTCCTGCCACGAATAAAATTTGCCTCAATCATGTTGTTTTCTTACCTGTATTCTGTTGGAATTGTTTTTCAGTTTCTTTTGCCTCAGCTTTCATGCCTTATATAATTTATAAACCTGTTCTGTTACCGCAGAGCTCTCAGGCATATCAACTGATATTGTCAATAGGCTCATTCCGGATTATGCTCGTAAACAGAACTTATTCATGGCTTTGCACGCCTAGGAATCGATACAACAACCTTTGTTCTGCTCAACTTCCACGCCATTGTCTTGTATTGAAATTTGTAAAAATTTTCTCCCTTGCCATCCTCTACTTGATGTGAGAAAGGGTGCTGCCAAAGGAGCTCGGATAATTTGTGAAACCTGAGGCGCTTTAAGTTTGCATGTTGGTGAAGGTGTATTTTTGTTATTATATGAAGACAACTACAATTTGTGATGTATATTTATGATATGCCCTCCATTATAGAGGATTTTAGTGCTGGATGAGAAGGTGGAGAATGCATGGTTTTTAGTTTATTCTCTCACCCTTTTGCCTTGACGTTGATCTTTCTCAACATTTTTCTTCTGTCATTCACATCATTTGATCAGAATTATGAACAGGGTTTGTCTTTGTTGCTCCTTGTAATCTGACCTAATCTCCTACTTTGATTGCTGTGAAGTTAGGGCTTGGCTTCTATTAAAAACAAAGACAGGGACAGTAGACATTTTTCTGTCCCGTGTTCTTGGTCTCCTCACCATCTTCTAGCATGTTTTTCAGGACCGTGAATTAGCGCGCCCATGCAAGCGTATCGTTTAACTAATTAATGTATTTATGTTACTAAATGGATTTTATTTAAATTGTTGATGGATGAATAAATTGGAGATTTATGAATTAAAATGTTTGATATTTACATTTGAACAATTTTATATAAAGTTTGACAATTTACTTTTAATTTAGTTAATTTTTTTATTTGTAAAATATAGAAAACAAACTCTAATTGCACTAAAATTAAAATTAGAGACGTAAAACTTAATGCACTTATTAAAAAAAAAAAAAAAGGGCTAATTCATGTATTCTTGATAAAATGGATTTGATGGTGTTAAATGTGTAATAATGTTTCATAGGCATGGATTTTCAAAAATGTTTTGATTCTATGTTATTAGCGGTGGTAGAAGGTAAGACTTAACATTATTAACTATAATAAAAAGGAATTAGTGTTTTATTATAGCGGGAGTTACTGTGAACTACAAGTGTTTTCATTGTGGATTATACTGTTTGGTAAGCCATGATGAGATTGCAAACCCGCTTCCCTGGGTCAGCTCTAGTTTGGGTGAGGCTGTAACTTCCGGGCTGCAGACACCTGGCGCTAGGGCTGGCATGCCCTAGGTGCTACGTGGGGTTGCAAGCCACGGGCTATAGACACATGGTGCTAGGATTGCGCCTTAGCCTTGGATCCTGTGTTAGGACCCAATGTTGTCGAGTCCGTTGTCAGGACCCACTGCTCATGGATCCTGTGTCACGATCCATTTCTCTTGAGTCCTTTGTTAGGATCCAATTCTCTTTGGTCTTATTATTTGTGTTATAAATACTATTATTTTTCTTATAATTTAAAATATTCATATAAAAAATATTATTATTTGTGTTAAAAATATTCTTGGGTTTCTTAATATAATTATTTGTATTATAAATATAATTATTTTTCTTATAATTCAAAGTATTCATATCAAAAATATTATTATTTATGTTATAAATATTCTTATTCTTATTATAATACAAAGTGTTAATATCAAAAATATTATTATTTGTATTATAAATATTCTTGGAATTCTTAATATAATTATTTGAGTTGTAAATATAATTATTTTTATTATAATTCTAAATATTTATCTAAAAAATATTATTATTTGTGTTAGAAATATTCTTGGGTTTCTAAATATTATTATTTGTGTTAGAAATATTATTATTTTTATTATAATTCAAAGTATTAATAGAAAAAAATTATTATTTGTGGTATAAATATTATTATTTTTATTATAATTCTCTTGGGTGTTGAACCAATTGATCTTAGGTCCCGTGTCAGGACTCAATTCTGCTGGGTTCGGTGTCAGGACCCATTTCGCTTGGGTCCTGCCTCAGGACCCATGTCTCTTGGTTTTGGGTCTGGGTGTGAAACCTGAGAACAAATTATACAAAAAATAAATAAATTTGAGGGGGGGGGTTTATAATAATTTAAATTTTTGTTATGATACAAAATAATGTAACTACAAAATTTTTTTTTTTTGTTTAAATGGATTAATTAAGAAAAAAGAGAGAAAGATAGGGTCAAAATGGAATTAAGAAGAAATGAGACTATAAGTACTCATTCCTTCTCTCACCTATGACCGACTGACAACATTAAGAAGAGGGGGGGTACTTCAGATTTTTCCTTCATCAAATCTAAGAGTAAGCACCCAAATTAGTATACCAACGCAAGCCTTGGAATTATTAAGTGGAGGAAACACATTTGGGTGGAGAATTAACAAGAAGAAAAGTGAAGAATTGGTGAAGAAAAGAGGGAGAAAAGTGGCCGGTTATATACAAGGAGAAGAAGGCTAAGATTCTTTTAAAGTTGTAAAGTAAAGTCTAGATTTCATCCAAGTAAGGAGTCCTAATTCCAATTTTTAAGAAATTAACTTCAATTTGATTAGAAGTTTCACAATTTTCTTGAATTAGGAATTAGGGTTCTTGAACATAAAATTGGGGAAAAGGGCAGAAATAATGGAAATTAAATGGATTAGAATAGTTTAAGTGCCTTGAAAAGATGAATTGGGTGTATAAAAGAGAGGAAGGAACCTTTGGTTCCTTTAAGCATGTTTCGGCCCAGAGCCAAACTAGGGAGGGAAGGGAAATTCTGATCGATTAAGTAATTCTTGATGCATAATTTAGTGATAGAAATGGTCTTGGATGTGGAGGGGTTCAAGGAATAATAAAAAAAAAGAGACAGAATAGATACGGGGTTGGTCATTAGAGGAGATGAAAAGAGGGGAGGAAAACTTATGGTTGCTTAATTAATTAACTTAGCACAAATAACCTTGGAAGGTCATAAATGAGACGGGTTACCATGAATAAGGGGAAGGCATGACTGTATCTGATGAGGAAGTAAGGAGTGGAGATAAAATTGGAGATGCCTTGTCTATTTACAAAACATGGCAGATTCGTCGCCTTGATTCCTAAGGGAATTTGGACATGAAGATGATAAAATCCGGGGAGGGTCCCTTTATATAAGTTGTAGCCAGGTGTGTTAACTTTCTAACGAGTTTGACCCCGTCTAATTTAGAGTTCTGGAACTTCAAATAAAAATAAAAATCTGAGGGGAGGTCAAGTTGTCACCCTTGCTGGCAGAATCGACAAAGTGGACAAAATGGCGAGATTTAGCTATATTAAGAGTAGAATTCGTTTTCGTGCCCTTGGTAAAGCGTGTAACATTATGTCGTGATCTTTAGAAAGGAATAAAACATGATTTAAATTAAATTCATAATGTTCATTAGGATTACTAATGAGCTAAATTTTAAAGGATAATAAGGCGATTTAGGTGAGGAAGAATAATGATAAAGAGAAATGAATATTATCATCATTTCTGCTGTTATGTTGTGATATGTGGATTAACATGGAATAATGATGGGTTTTTTTTGTGGTTTCAGGAGGAACTGTAAGAGGAGTGCAACAACAAAAGGGGAACGCAAGTCGAGCGTCTATAGCAGGTAGGTACCCGGTACCTATATCTCCTTTAGTTAATAATTATTTTAATTAACTATTGAACTATAAAAATTTGTTGCTTATTGATGAGGAAAAGAAAAGGGAGAAAGGAAAGGTTAAATGACGGGAAAATGGAAACGGAGAACTAGATTTAATTTATAGATTTTTTGGAGGAGATGAACAGTAACAATGAATTTTGGGAACAATTGTTCCCTAAATTTGATTAGCATGTCCCAGATAAGGAAGGATAATGATATTAGCCAAGTTGGTTAACATCGGCATTACCGGAACGTGGGAGGGGAAGTATAAAACTTGATTAACTATTCAGATTCAGAATAGTAATGATATCGGCGGGTGACGTCAATATCGACAAAATTTATGGACTTGATTAGCTTTCCAAGGTAAAAGTTAATGATGTCAAAAATCCTTGACATCGGCATACCTGATGACCTCCTAAGGTAACATAGAACATTGATTAACTATTTTGGTCCAAAAATAGTTAATGACACCAACGATCGTGTTAGTGTCAGTATTTTCATGAATTTGATTAGTTGACCCCAGGACGGGCAACTAAAGACACTAATGGAGGTCATTAGTGTTGGAAGTAGTCCTCTCAATGTGGGGAGAAGTAGTTAAAGGAAACAAATTTGATAAACCTTAAAAGGGGTTGGTGATGGTGTGTTGAATTGCATATGACTTAAGTACATAGATACGCTGTATAATTTTTCTCCCGTGAATTGTTTGTATTTTAGTTATTTTTTTAATTATGTGGAAAATTTATGTTTTGCAAGTCCCTTCCATTCACGCCAGGAATAGAATTTAGGTTTCTTGATCCCTTTTTGTACAAGTTAGGAACTTAGGGATTATTTATGTAATTTTGTTATGCAGTAAATATGTAACATGTATAGAATTGTATACTCGTATTATTTTGTTTTTGGAATATTAAATGTATCAATCTATGCTTGGGATGTTATAATGTACTAGCTTATGTTTAGAATACTAAACTGTGTTGTGTTTATATATGAAATTTGAGTGTTCGAATGGTTCTCTTAATTATTATCTTAATTATTAACTTATACATGTGATATGAGATGGAGATTGGGCATGAAGATTTGTCGTGAGTGTCGCACCCGGACATCGTGGCGGCCTTAAAAATAATCTCGATTGAAAAAGAAAAGATATCTGGCATCTTGTTCTTTGATGGAGAAATGACTCATTTAAGGAGTCGCCACCTAGTATTATGGTCACTAGGAATCCTAACTGGTCAACAGAGATTCTATAGCTCGGAACTGGTTACATAAAAGGGAAGATATTATCACCCTTTAAACGTCCTGCCTAAGACAGACTGCATTGCTGGTTTTGTTTGCATTGTTGGTTTTGTCTTAAATTGCTCAACGTTTTATTAGTTTATGCTATGATAATTTGTTTATAATATTCCTGACTTTGACGCTAGTGAATATTCAAATAAAATAAATTTATTTTTACGCATGCACATATTTTTTTTAATTTTTTCTAGCTAAATAAAATAAAATACAATGAATAAAAATAATATAAATTTAAACTAGTATTTTTATTCCTGACTCTGGCGTCAGTGAATAAACCAATAAACCAATAAATTTATATTATTTTTATTCATACATGCACATATTTTTTTTATTTTTTTTTGGGCTGGGCCTAGCTCAACTTATATGGATCGGGCTAGACCCAGTCAGCCAGGGTCGGTTACTGGCCCAAGCCAGTGACCAGGCTGGGCTGAGCAACACGCGTGCGCTATGTTGTGCAAGTGGATTAAAATTCACTTGCACAGAGCCAATGTCACCTAAATGAACAAAATGCAAGAAGGAAAGGCTCGCTTACCTGTTCTGCTGGAGACCGAAGACGCTTGCAGTGCTGATGGATTCTCGCCTATTGCTTCCTTTTATCTTCCTCCTTTGCTCACTTTGTCTGCGTTTTCCTTTTGTTTTCTTAGTAACTTTTGAAGCCAAGAGGATGATGAAGAGGCCGGCCTGCTGGGAATTTGTTTTGATTCTGGGTTTTTTCTTTGTCTACAGGGACGAAAGCAATGGCAAAACCAATACTCCTCTCTGTGTTTCTCCTTGATTTTTCCTTCTCTTTCTGTGTTTTTCTTTGTTTGGTTCGTGCTCTCTGTTTCGTTCCTCTCTCATTTTTTTGTTCTCCCCTGTTCTTCCTTTTTATCCCCTTCTCTCCCTTTTTTTTTCTTCCCCCTTCTCTGTGTCTCCTGTGTTTTTTGCCTTTTTCTCTTCTCTCTGGATATTCCCCCTCCTCCTGCGCGCTCTCTCATCTTATCTGGCTTTATAGCCAAAGAATGCCAAACATCCTTGTGATTGAAACGACTTTGAGCCTTTACTCTAGAAACGGTTCCTGAGGAAGAAGGCGACGAATCACTTCTCAAAACGACACCGTTTGTGTGATGGGAATAGCCATTTTCAATCTGGTCACTGAAGTTCTAAATTCATGTAATCAAACCCCTGGGTAAATTGTAATTGAACCCCTGCATTTCGGCGCCTTTTACAAGCTAGTCCTTGGACGTTAATCTGTTGCACTTTTGCCCCCAATTAACCCCAAACTTTGGTATTTTTTTCAATTAAGTCCCTAATTTCATTAATTAATTTAATTTCAAGTTCAATTAAGTCTCAAAACTCATCAATCCTCCAATTAAACTCTTGATTTGATTAATTAAACTAGTCAAGAGTTTAATTAAATCTCTAAACTTCCAATCATGTTGCCCTTAACCCAAATTCATTCTTTATTTGTTTTTTCATCATCATTTTTCATTTTTTTTATTATCATTTTTCAATAAATAATAATAATAATTAAAATAAAAGGCATCAAAAATTGGATTATGATGCTGAGTATATCTCGAATGAATTAAATGGTTGGTTGTACCAATTACAGATGTGATTATAAATGTTTGTATGGTAAATTATCGATAACTTGGGACCTCCCGATATAAAGGAGGTTTTGCTGAAATTTCGTTAGAAATTTCGGTGAACTCAATGAAAAAAAAAAATTGCTCCATTTACCCTTCATGTGGAAGATAAATGGATAAACTAATTTAATAATTGGGGTTGTTACACTGGGCTCCATTGGCTTGGGTACTAACATGAAATGGATCCTAACACAGGACCCAAGAGTATTGGGTCCAGAGGTAGGACTCAATGTTCTTAGATCTTGGGTTGCGTTATAAATATTATTATTTTTATTATAATTCTAAATATTAATATAAAAAATATTATAATTTATGTTATAAATATTCTTAAGGTTCTTAATATAATTATTTGTGCTAAAAATATAATTATTTTTCTTATAATTCAAAGTATTCATATCAAAAATATTATTATTTATTTTATAAATATTATTATTTTTATTATAATTCAAAGTATTAATATGAAAAATATTACTATTTTTATTATAATTCTCTTGGGTGCTCTAAACACAGAACTAATTGGCCTTGGGTCCCGTATCAGGATCCATTGCTCTTGGGTCCCGCGTCAGAACCCATTTCCTTTAGGTTCTGATGCAAGACCCAATGTTCTTGGATTTAAAGTTTCTAAATATAATTATTTATGTTATCAATATCATTATGTTTATTATAATTAAAAGTATTCATTTTAAAAATAGTATTATTTTTCTTATAAATATTTTTATTTTTATTATAATTGAAAGTATTAATATTAAAAATAGTATTATTTGTATTATAAATATTATTATTTTTATTATAATTAAAAGTATTAATATCAAAAATATTATTATTTGTATTATAAATATTATTATTTTTATTATAAATAAAATTATTAATATTAAAATTAGTATTATTTGTGTTATTAATATTATTATTTTTATTATAATTAATAATATTATTAAAATCATTAAAAAATTAAAAAAAATATTATCAATATTGAAAAACAACCATAGATTTGATTTGAAGTGTAAAATTAAAAATTATTATTATTATTATTAAATTTTAAAAAACTATTATTACTATCAAAGAAAAACCATAATTGTTTTTGAAAGATTTCAAAATTCAAAAATTTTGACAAATAAGTTAAATATTATGAGTAATATTATAGATATTATTATTGGGTCCGGTGTTGTAGCCATACTAAACACTCTTGGTTGCGACGTTGCATCAAAGATCCTATGCTTTTGAGTCTTAGATTTTTATGATATTTTAAAAGGTGAGTCCACGGCGTATCGCGAGCCACCTAACTAGTAATATACTATATCAATTCAAGTTTTGTGATTTTACTTTAAATTTTTAGTAATATCTCTTCTCATCTAGTTTTTTTAATTAAAAAAACTCAGTTTTTGATATAACATCACAATTTATTCCATGTATTTGGTAAAAAATATGTGTTTTTTTTTAAAAAAACATGAGTATTTAACATCAGTTTACGTGTAACAAACTAATTCTTTACGTGTAGAATTAACTTTTATACAAAGTTAAGCCTTGTATAACGTCAAAAAATTTAATGGTAGCTAGGAGGATTTGAAATTAAAACTTGGAAGGAATCAACCTTCTAAATCCCTAATTAAATGCAGCTAGATGAACATCTTGTGGTTTCGCCGGAAAATGTTGACTTAGACGATGTCGTTAAATTCAAGAAAATGCCACGTGGGGCTTAGACTTGATATATATATGCCATGATGAGGCCGCGCTCTCTTCCTTGCATTTATGGATCGACGGTTAAGTACACGATAATTAAATTAATTGTTACGTCAACTTATATTTATAAATAATATTTTTTTCTTTTAGTTAATGCAAGCACTAGTCTCTCTCATATAAATATCAAAATTATTTTTGGATATGTTTTTTTTATCTTCTCCAATAATACATTTTTTTTATAATTACACTTTAAACCTTGAATTCATTTCTACTCATGGAAAAAAAATCAGCAATTACCAGTAGATTTACCATGCATACATGCACAGGGAATCAAGATATAATTAATTGTGGAATTGCACACTTGTTTTGTTATATATTAAAACTAATAGGGAGTTAGGGGGAGATGAAGCTTGGGTTACCGGGGGGTGACATTCGAGCTGCTGGGTCTCGTTTTGACAGCAGGACCCAACACTGTTGAGTTTGATTATTGTAGCGGGATCTAATAATTTTTACCAGGATTTAATAGCATTGGATCAGGCTGGATTCTATTCGAGTTAGGTTTTGCCCCCAACAGGATCCAAGCAACCTATTATGAATGTTCGGTGAAAAAAAAAAAAAAAGTTACTCGACGGGCAGTTATTAAGCAAAGCATCAGGTTGGTATCAAATTACAAGCTGATAAAATTAAAATGTGTTTTAAAAAAATATTTAAACACAACCCTATCAAAGGTATGAAACCTTCCTTCCATCCCTCTACTCAATACCTAACTCCTCACTCAACACCTGCTTCTGTTTCTAACTCAAACCATCCTTGTGCTTCTTTTCTGGTCTACACACAGCAAACAATGTTGCCTTCAATAAAGGAAAATCCTGACCCCTCAAAACCACAGATTTCTCCACCACTGAATAACTCATCACCGTAATTATTTACATTATCAACTAACACCGGTAATTATATTTTTTATATGGATACTTTAAATTATATTTTTAAATCTAAAAAAATATGTTTTTTTTTCAATAGCAATAATTGTATTTTTTAAATTTATTAATGATAATAATAATGATAATTTTTTTTTTAAATTTATTAATTATTATATTAAAATTAAAAATATATTATTTTAAAGAAAAGAAAAAAATTAAAATTTAAAAATTTCTTGGATCTAGCATCGCAGTCAAATACACTGCCAACATTTAAAAAAAATACAAAAACATAATTGTTTTTTAATTTCAAGTAAAAAAAAACTTCAAAATTTTCAATTTTTTTTCAAGAAAATTTTGAAACATAAAATCAAACATGATCTAATTAGTTTGAAATAAGAAAAAAAAATCAAACAAATATTAGTTTAAAGTAAAAAAAATAAAAAAATTTCAATTTCTTGAGTCTTGCCTTTCAACTTTCAACTAGACACAATCTCAGTAAATTTTAAGCAAAGAAAAAAACCTTAAAAATTGTCATTTTTTTCAAGGAATTTTCGAAATGCAAATTAAGATTTTTATTTTTTTCCCTCTTGAATTGTTTTTGCAAAATAAAAGCATTCAGAAAAAACTATAATTCCAATATTATCATAGTACCTACAGTTACCTTGAAATCACTTGAGGAAGGAAGAAGGTGATGTACGGATAAGCTCAAAATGGAGAAATTCGACCTGGAAGAAGTTATGCTGCCTTTGGCTCTCTTTCTCCCACGTGGAAGCGTATTTTTTAAAATTTTAATTTTTTTATTAAAATTTAATATAATTTATATATTTTGAATCATTTTGATGTGTTCTATATATTAAATATTAAGTCCTATTTTATACAGGATCTAAAATATCACTAAATACTAATTTTATTTTTTTTATTTCATAAAATTTTGTTATTCGTATGCTGAGAAGCGTTGACAAAAAAACTAGTAACATACCAATACGTGTAAATTATTAAAAGCATCACAGATACAAAGCTATTGAAAAATATAAATTTCTTAATCATATATTTCTAATAAAATAAAATATTAATTTGATAGAATAAAAACAATATTATTATTTTAAAAAAAATAGTTGATTCGAGTTTACTTAATAACTTAATAATTCAAAAAAATTTCAATTCAAGCAATTTTGAAATCAATTCTCCAATTAAATTTAGTGAGAAAATTAACTCAATTCGTTAGGTTTTTTAGTTTTCTCTCCAATAATTATGAATTTAAATTTTCTCATAATCACTAAATTTTTTTGTAAATATTAAGTTCAATAATTTCTTTCTAACAATATATACCAAAAAACAAATAAATCTTCACGGACAGCCTCATAGTCAATCACCAAATCCTCTCCACCACCTCAACATGGAAAACACCTTGCTATACTCAGTAATCCTTTTCACTGTCTTCCTCGTTCTTTCCATCAACTTGCAGCTACGAACAAGAAAGCAACGCAAGAATCTCCCACCAAGCCCACTTTCTCTTCCGATTATAGGACATTTTCATCTTCTCAAGCAGCCCATCCACCGAACCCTTGAAGCTCTCTCGCAAAAATACGGTCCAGTCTTTTCTCTGAAATTCGGATCCCGCCTTGCCATCATCGTGTCATCCCCTTCAGGTGTGGAAGAATGCTTAATCAAGAAGGACATAGTTTTTGCCAACCGCCCCCATGTTTTGATTGGAAGAATCTTGAACTACAACAACACTACCATGGGCACAGCTGACTATGGTGATCACTGGCGCAACCTTCGCCGCATAAGTGCTATAGAGATCTTCTCGTCAACTCGTCTCAACGCTTTACTGGGCATGCGAAAAGATGAAGTCAAGCTCTTGCTGAGCAGACTGTACCGCGTTTCAATTCATCGCTTTGCCAAGGTAGAGTTAAGGCCCCTGCTTTTTGACTTGACGAGTAATATAATGATGAGAATGATTGCAGGGAAGAGAAATTATGGTGAAGGAGTGCGAGAAGTAGACAAGGCAAGGGAATTTAGAGAGATGATGGAAGAGTTTATTCATTATAGCGGGGCGGCAACTGCTGGGGATTTTCTTCCCTTCTTGCAGTGGCTTGATTTGAATGGATATGTGAACAAGTTGGATAGACTTAGTAAAAGGATGGATGCGTTCTTCCAAGGACTGATTGATGAGCATCGAGTTGACAGGAACAGAAACACCATGATAAGTCATTTTCTTACCTTGCAGGAATCGCAACCTGAATACTACACAGACGAAATCATCAAAGGTCATGTTCTGGTAAACAAATTCTCGTTCTGTCTTTCGTTTAAACCTAGAAAACCTGAATGGATTGAGATCCTTACAGCGAGCTGATCTCCAACTGAGCCTATATATTCTCCTGATTAAATCTGAGGTTGCATGGTTTAATTTTTTTTTTTTGTCTATTTATCTATTGTAGACGCTGTTGGTCGCGGGGATAGAAACAAGTGCTACATCGTTGGAATGGGCAATGGCGAATCTGCTAAACCAACCAGGAGTGTTGAAGAAAGCTAAAGAAGAATTAGACACTCAGGTTGGCCAACATGAGTTGATAGACGAGTCAGATCTTCCAAAACTACATTATCTTCATCATATCATCTCCGAGAACTTGCGTTTATATCCAGTAGCTCCACTGCTAGTGCCACATATGTCATCCGCAGACTCCACTGTTGGAGGTTACGACGTGCCTGCTCGAACAATGTTGTTTATAAATGCATGGGCCATTCACAGAGACCCTACGTTGTGGGATGAGCCAACAAGTTTTAAGCCTGAAAGATTTGAAAATGGAAGAGTTGATCAAGCATACAAGCTCATGCCCTTTGGTCTGGGAAGGAGAGCTTGTCCTGGGGATGGCCTCGCAAACCGAGTGATGGCTTTGACTTTGGGCTCTTTGATTCAGTGCTTCGAGTGGAAGAGAGTGAGTGAAAAGGAAATCGACATGGCTGAGTTCACTACGATAACTATATGCAAAGTTGAACCTTTAGTGGTGATGTGCAAAGCTCGCCCAATTCTAGACAATGTTCTCTCTCGAGCTTGACATTTACTGTAATGTATTTGATGATGTACGTACCAATAATCTTGAAGATCAAGACAAATGTTCCCTTAAGATGCCAGATTTTATAGTGTTTGGTTGCTCTCTCCACCGGAACAGAAAATATGGATGCATTTAGGATAAGGAGGATATGTCTCCTTATTCTTTACATTTTAAAATAATAAAAATATTTCACTCTATAATATTTATTATCATAAAAGCAAATTTCTTTTTATATCTTCGTCTTCATCTTTCTAATCATACATGTTTTTATCTTGTTGTCTTCAGTTTTGTTCCCAGAAAGTATATGAGAGAGCTTCTGTTTTTGACGACTTATAAAAGCATCAAATTGATGTTTATTTTATTGTTTTTTTTTTTATGATTTTAATGTACTTATATTATTATTACTCAATTTTTAATCTATTTTTGTGAAATATTTTGAGAAAAACAACAAATAGAAAAACAAAACAACAAAAACCTCAAAAAATATGTTCTTGATGTATTTGTATCATTTTTAGCATTTTTTTCAAAGAATTTTTTTAAAAATCTACTTTCAATGCGTTCAGTTATTAATGTGTCTTTTGAGTTCATGTTGATGTTGCCCCTTTTTTTAAAAAAAACCAAAATATAAAAAAAAAATAAGAAAAATCAAAATATAATAAATGAGCAAAGGGACCAAAAGTGAAAATGAAGAAAATGAGGGACCAAAAAAAATTTAGATTGAAGACCAAGTAATTGAAGGGAAGAAGGCAAAAGATTTTACCTGTAAATAAGTGATCTCACACACACACACACACACACAAAAGATGGGAAATGTTGAGTAGAGAGGATAAAAAAACAAAAAAATTCCAAAAAAAAAAACTCTCTCCAATTCACACACTCTAAAAAAAAAACACAAAAAAACCCTAGACCTCATCTTTACAACATTGTAGAAATAAATTTAATTTTATATCTTCATCTCCATCTTTCTAATCAAACATGTTTTTATTTTGTCTATATTTAGTTTTGTTCTTAGAGAGTATATGAGAGAGCTTCTACTATTGGCTTAAAAAAGCAAAAAGTTGATGCTTCTTTTAATGTTTTCTGATGATTTTAATGTGATTATATTGTTGCCATCCAATTTTTGACCTTTTTTTTTTGAATTTTTTTTTGAAAAAAACAACAAATAGAAAAAAAATAAAAAAATATGTTCTTGACGTATTTGTATCATTTTTTGTCTTTTTCAAAGATTTTTTAAAAAAAATCTACTTTCAACGCATTCAGTTGTTAACATAATTTTTTTTGTCAACGTTGATATTGCCTCTTCTTTTAAAAAAATCAAAATATAATAAATGGGCAAAGAGATCAAAACTAAAAAGAAAGGAAATGAAGGACCAAAGAAAATTTAGATTGCTTGGGGACCAAGCAATTGAAGGGAAGAAGACATAAATATTTACCTATAAATAGATCAAGAATTCAATCAAATAAGGGCTTTAAGCCATTAAAATTAGATCAAAAGTGATTATAATGCTTTACCAAGCAAGTAATTAAACTCTAAACATGAAACGACCCAGCTTTTTCAAGCAAAAACGGTGGAATTGTTTTTTTTTTTTGTTCTCGATACTTCTCATAATGATATTCTGTTAGTTAGTAATTAGATTCCCTTCCTTATCATGACATTATATGGATATAGTTTTTGTAAATTGACATTCCCATAATATTATATTTTCATATTCATACATTTACATTACATCCTATTGACATACTCATGAATTTATATTCATGTTCTAGTCTCGTTATCAACACGAGTTTATACACGAGTGTCGAACGACAATCTTACAGAATCAATACCTCCTTTCATATGATTCTCATGTGATTTCTCAACACAATATTCTCATAAACGAGAATACCACATAAATATATTCATAACATCGTATCTACATGTTTGCACATCCACATCCATGTTCCATTGCAATTTTTCATTACATGTCTTTACAAAAGTGTCGAATGACAAATATTCAGCGTAACACTTAAGACATATTATTACATAGCACCTTTCAAACTATGAGAACCCGTGGCATGGTTTTCCTACGCACCTTGATTGTATAATGTCTCTGTTACAAAAACAACATGGATATAAAAATTATAAATAATCTAAACATAATAATAATAACTAGAAGGACGTTATCGTTATTTTCTGTTATCAACTGAAGGTGGTTATACACAAAAAAAAATGTTGAGGAGAGAGGATGAAAAAAAAACCTAACAGAAAAATACCAAAAGAAAAACTCTCTCTAGTTCACACACTCTAAAAAAGACACACAATAAACCTTAGACCTCATCTTTACACCAATATCTCTTCATCCAACCCAGTAGTCAGTCTAAACAAAAAACATCTCTCCATTGTTATTAGCCAATTTTCCCTGAATCCTCACAACAATCCTTCTTCTCCAACATGAGCAGCTCTTGACAAAACCAAGCTCAACAACCTTTTCTCCTATTGATTCCAACCGCGATATAGAGCACCTCTTTTATAGAACCAATACAACCTCTCTCCCTTCACCTATCGTCGACCACTCTACCACGTCTCAACAACAACATGTCATTTCTCTTCCAACGTACAAGTGCATTTAGTCTCCATTAAAGTCGTGAGCAGTAGCAGTAGTAATCCAAGATCCAAAAGCCTTGCATCTTGTTTTTTCTAACCGAGAGCAACAGAGGAGCGCAACTAACAGCAGCAAAATGTTTCCCTTTCAACACCTGTCTTTGGACTTAATTGAAGTCATGAGCAACAACAACAATCCAAGATACAATAGCTTTCCATCTCATTTTCTAATTGGGACTAGCAAACTAGTAGAACCAGGCTAAGAGCAACAAATGAGTACAACTAACACTAGCAACACATCTCTTTTCTAGCAATGTCTTTTGTCTCCATTGAAGCAACTACGTCATCACCTCCTACCTGCATAAGCTAAATTGATTGCCTCGGCCTCCATAATTTCAAAACAGTAGCTCTCATTTGTAGTAGAGAGAGTGTGAAGCAGACTTGAAAATAAAAAGAAGAAAAAAAAAGCTTTCAAATGACTGGATGTCCCTTATTGGAGAGCGTGAAGGAGTATCGTCGATGTAAGAGCAAAGAGGAGACCGAGGAGCGTCATATCCACCAGCCCGGTCTCTACCAACAGTGGTGACGTGTGAATCCACGCCCCGATAGAGTTGGTGGCACAAGGTACATCCGTCGCCACTATTCCAACGGTTCTCCAGCCTCGATTCCAATAGATCCTAGACACGCCAAACACATTGGAACGTCGATTCATAACCTCAAAACATTTGTTTGGACAAATTGCTAAAATATTATGAAATTTGAGATAAAATCGCTTATTATTAGATTGCTTGGGGACCAAGCAATTGAAGGGAGGAAGACATAAATATTTACCTATAAATAGACCAAGAATTCAATCAAATAAGTGCTTTAAGCCATTAAAATTAGATCAAAAGTGATTATAATGCTTTACCAAGCAAGTAATTAAACTCTAAACATGAAACGACCCAGCTTTTTCAAGCAAAAACGGTGGAATTGTTTTTTTTTGTTCTCGATACTTCTCATAATGATATTCTGTTAATTAGTAATTAGATTCCCTTCCTTATCATGACATCATACGGATATAGTTTTTGTAAATTGACATTCCCATAATATTATATTTTTATATTCATACATTTACATTGCATCCTATTGACATACTCATGAATTTATATTCATGTTCTAGTCTCATTATCAACACGAGTTTATACACGAGTGTCAAACGACAATCTTACAGAATCAATACCTCCTGTCATATGATTCTCATGTGATTTCTCAACACAATATCCTCATAAACGAGAATACCACATAAATATATTCATAACATCGTATCTACATGTTTGCACATCCACATCCATGTTCCATTGTAATTTTTCATTACATGTCTTTACAAAAGTGTCGAATGACAAATATTCAGCGTAACACTTAAGACATATTATTACATAGCACCTTTCAAAATATGAGAACTCGTGGAACGGTTTTCCTACGCACCTTGATTGTATAATGTATCTGTTACAAAAACAACATGGACATAAAAATTATAAATAATCTAAACATAATAATAATAACTAGAAGGACGTTATCGTTATTTTCTGTTATCAACTGAAGGTGGTTATACACAAAAAAAAATGTTGAGGAGAGAGGATGAAAAAAAAACCTAACAGAAAAATACCAAAAGAAAAACTCTCTCTAGTTCACACACTCTAAAAAAGACACACAATAAACCTTAGACCTCATCTTTACACCAATATCTCTTCATCCAACCTAGTAGTCAGCCTAAACAAAAAACATCTCTCCACTATCATTATCCAATTTTCCCTGGATCCTCACAACAATCCTTCTTCTCCAACATGAGCAGCTCTTGACAAAACCAAGCTCAACAACCTTTTCTCCTATTGATTCCAACCACGATATAGAGCACCTCTTTTATCGAACCAATACAACCTGTTTCCCTTCACCTATCGTCGACCACTCTACCACGTCTCAACAACAACATGTCATTTCTCTTCCAACGTACAAGTGCATTTAGTCTCCATTAAAGTCATGAGCAGTAGCAGTAGTAATCCAAGATCCAAAAGCCTTGCATCTTGTTTTTTCTAACCGAGAGCAACAGAGGAGCGCAACTAACAGCAACAAAATGTTTCCCTTTCAGCACCCGTCTTTGGACTCAATGGAAGTCATGAGCAACAACAACAATCCAAGATACAATAGCCTTCCATCTCATTTTCTAATTAGGACTAGCAAACTAGTAGAACCAGGCTAAGAGCAACAAATGAGTACAACTAACACTAGCAACACATCTATTTTCTAGCAATGTCTTTTGTCTCCATTGAAGCAACTACGTCATCACCTCCTACCTGCATAAGCTAAATTGATTGCCTCGGCCTTCATAATTTTAAAACAGTAGCTCTCATTTGCAGTAGAGAGAGTGTGAAGCAGACCTGAAAATAAAAAAAAGAAAAAAAAAAGCTTCCAAGTGACTGCTCATTTGCAGTAGAGAGTGTGAAGCAGACCTGAAAATAAAAAGAAGAAAAAAAGAGCTTCCAAGTGACTGGATGTCCCTTCTTGGAGAGCGTGAAGGAGTATCGTCAATGTAAGAGTAAAGAGGAGACTGAGGAGCATCATATCCACCAGCCCGGTCTCTACCAACAGTGGTGACGTGTGAATCCACGCCCCGATAGAGGTTGTTGCACGAGGTACATCCGTCGCCACTGTTCCAACGGTTCTCCAGCCTCGATTCCAATAAATCCTAGACACGCCTAACACATTGGACGATTCATAACCTCAAAACATTTGTTTGGACAAATTGCTAAAATATTATGAAATTTGAGACAAAATCGCTTATTATTTTGTATAATATTTGGAATGTTTGGACTATTAATTTGGTTGGATTTTTGTTTGTATTTTGAAATAATTTGATTATTTTTGTTGAATTATGAGTTTATTTTTTTAGGATTGTGATTGTTTTGTTGACGCTAAATCTGGGCGCATGAGTTATGTTTGGTTCAATTTGATTTATTTGGATTAACATGAAATATGAGCCAAGTAGGTGACATTAATAATATTTGTGTGGATGTTTGGCGTTGTTCGGTTTTGAGTTGATGTACAATAATTTGTTTTGAATTAATATTGTGGTTTAAATAGCCTTGATAAAAATATTTTATTTGTGTTTTGTCAAACATAGTCTTCGTCTAGTTCTTAATAAAATTTTAAATGTTGGAAGATCATTTTGAAATAAATTTTGAATTTTCCATTTTTTTCTACCCTCACACATTTAATATTTGAAATTGTGACCCACATGTGAGGTGTTTTTGGGTATTAAATGAATTAGTTCCCTTCCACAAAAACAACAACAAAAAATCTTTCTTTTATTTTAAATTGCATATGGCCAAAAATCCTAAAAGTTGTTTGAGCATTGTTTAAAAATCTAAAATATTTTGGCATTTTAAAAAAATATTGCATGGATTTTACAACAAGTTATTAAAATTCCAAATAATTTTGGCCAATATTTCAATAACCCTAGAAATTTTAATTACTGAAAATTAATTAATGATCAACATTCTAGTATAAATATGAGACCTACAAGTAGGTTGATATTTAAATATCAGGAGTTGACTAGAAAATTCTCAGAATTATTTTAGATATTCATCAATTTTAATTGGGAGTATTTTTCACCACAATATATGAGTTGTGGAAAACACCTTCGCCTTCCAAGATGGGTGAACCATGTCAGGGCACATACATGAATTCTTCCTATAAGAATTTATCTGGGCATACGAGCTCATAATAATTTAAAATATATCAAATTTATTCATAAGTGTAAATATTTGTTTTGGGTCATAGATAGACCATTGGTTAAGAACCCATAAAGACCTTGAAACAATATCTAAACCATACAATGCAGTTTGCTTCGGGTAAGATGTGTTAGAGATGTTAATATCTTCTGTAGCCACAATTAGTCTCTTACTCTTAAAATTTATGATAAGACCATTACACTCGAGTCTCTTAATGACCCTGAACTAAAAAAAAATCATTTAAATACATTACATTACAATAATCTCAAACATTTCTCTTCAAAAATTTTTTAACCTCGTACCAAACATAATCTTAATTATTTTGTAATTGCTTCTTCCACTACTTATGCCCTGAATCATTACATGTGTATACAATGCAATTATTAAATTTAAATTGAAGAGTTGATTTAAAAAAACTATAATAGGTTTAATTTGAACTGGATTTTAAATTGAACAAATAAAAGCATTGTTTTAGTGAAATGAGATTGACATATCTGATTTTTAGTGATTTAAATGATCCGATTAAATTCAGACTAAACTCAATCGGTTCAATAATAATAATATTTTAAAAAATAAATAATATTATTTTAATAAAAATAATGAAGCACAGATCAATTGATGGATTCCATTATCCAGTAACATCAAGGAGTCCATGTATTATTGGAAGGCATTATAACCAGTTATGTCCCTTCCTCTGAACTGATCACAAGGCCCACTTTCGAGACCTTCCTCGCTCCCTCGGCTTATATACCTCCCTCCACCCTTGCTCTAGCCTCACAACAATGGCAAAGTCTGTATCGTCCATAGCCCCACCTACCTTTTGATAAGCTAGCTAGCCAGCTAGCTAGTCCAGCAATCAAAATGAATGGTTATTCCAAGATCAAAATTTTTGGCACTGCCAGATCAAGATCCATGGACTTTTCAGATCTTTCATTAGCATTTCCTGAGCCCACAAAATCCCACACAGAGCCCCAAGAAACCAACAAGATCGTAGGCGACCACGACAATACCAAGAAGAACATGAGTAGGACAGACACCACCACCCAAGACTCACTCTCGGTGCTTGAAGAAGATGAAGAAAACAATGTTGTAGAGGGGTTCGGCGCGAAGCTGAGGAGGAGCTCGTCCGTTTCTTCATCAGCTTCTGCACTTCAGTCTGCAGTGAAGAAAGCATTCTCCGTGACAAGATCCTCTTCGGTGTCAGAAAGGTATTGTAGGATCCATGACCAGTCTGCAACACTATCATCACCCATCCATGATGAAGATGGTACTTTGGACACGATGGAGTCAACAAGATCTGTGACGAAAAAACATAGCAGATCAGGCAGGTTCCTGAAGGTCTGTAAGAAACTTTTTGGACTTTAGTGCACTTCTGCCATTTGTTTAATCCCAGTTACTTGGCTCATCATATCATTATTCACTTTGCTGCTGCCGCCGCTGCTGCCTTTTTCTTTTTTCAAGTATTGTTAAGCTACTTTCACTGTTATTGTAATAGCTCTCTATCAACAATATATTTTTGTTAGGAATTAAAGTTAATTTCTACCACAGTGAAAAAACGAGTGCGTTTTATATAGATGTATTTTCATGTTTCGTAAGTTTTGTTAGATTAAGCGTTATAAAATAAATTAAACAAATACATAAATTTTTTTAAAAAAATTAATACTAATTAAGTATTAAAATGAAATGCTAATATTTATAATAAAAACAAAAAATAAATACATATATAAATATTTTCACACCTGCCCATTCAACAGACAATAATTCCATTAACCCAAGAATTTATTCATTAACTTGTTTATTTAGCAGGGTACTAATTCCATTAATTCAAGAATTATTTCATCACATCTCGTATTCATTCCTCAAAAAACAATATAATTAATTAACCACAACTCATTATAATAAAAATAAAAATATAATTTAACTATTAATAAATTTAAAGCTTTAACATATATACTTGATGACTGAGTTCATGCTGAAGTTCTCTGTTACGGTAATGGTCTAACAACCTCTCCAGCATCGGTAGAAACTTCACATCATTTCTTTTTTTATTATTTCTTTTATAAAAAATCTTTAATTTTTTTAATTCAAGCTCAATTTCTATTATCATTATATTCAATCACAATTCTCTACAAATCTATTTATTTATATTAAATTTCTCATTTCCTTATTTCCACTCCATTTGATCGAAAATAAAAATGAAATAGATAAACATAGAAATTTTGTATACCAATCATCCATTTAACATTATTTCATTACTTTACTATCAATTTCCTTCCACTACATCAAAATTCCTAATTTCCTGATTTTTCCCTCCCTTGGCCGAAATTGTTTAATAGATGGGGGGAAGAATTTTATTTTTCTTTCATTCTCTAATTAATCTTCTCTTCAACAAACCAATTCTAATGCAACTTCATGCTTATGAATTTATCACTTAACAACATTTATTCACAAATAAATCTCCTAAAATCTCCCATCGGCTATTAATTAACTCTCTTTAATTATCAAAATTTTCACTTCAATTACAATGATTTAATCACTTTACTTTAATTTTTACATTATGCCCCATAACAAATTACAATAAATTTTTATTTCCTCGAGATTTGTTTAACAACCCTAACTTTTTAATTTCAAAAATTCAATCAATTAAAAACTTTAAGCTATTAAAATTAGATCAAGAGTGTTTAGAATATCTTACCAAACAAGTAATTAAACTCTAATTAAATACTTCCCAAGTCAAAGCTTCCAACCCCTCTTCTTCTTTAATCTTGGCCGAACTTCCTCTCTACCTCTCTACACTTGATTTTCTTCCCTTCAATTAATGCTCACTAACCTTGTTTAATGTTCCCTCGAGATCTTCTCTCAAGATTTTATGTTTCCATTAAAATTTCTCACCTCTCTCACATGTAAATGGTGGTTTTCTTTTTCTTTTTCATATGGCCAAGTACACACATGCACACCCACACACACTAACTTTTCACCAAATTTCTTCTATATCCTAAATAGTAAATTTATGTTCTTTATATAAAATTTTTAGATCCTGACATCGGTCTATATAAAATTTTTACCTGGGTGAATTTAAATTTCATTAAATAACATATTGATAATTTTTTTCAAGTAACTCACTCCCGATAAAATTTTATTCACATTTCTATATTTTTTTATTTTTTGAGTATTTTTTATATTTTATTTTTTTAACACTCATACAAAACATTTTACTTTGAATTCTCAATTCATTATCATTCTCATAATTTAATTAATATTTTCCCCATTTTTCATAATATTTTCTTTTATTATTATCAAAGATTTTACGTACACGGGGGTTTACATTTATTATTTTTATTTTATATGTTTTTATTTATTTTATCTTATAGGCTAATTGTAGTTACTCATAACAACGGATTTATGTTTTTATGAATGCGCTATAAAAATACAACTAATTTATATAAAATATAAAAAGAAAAAAATGGAGATAAATTATATTAATTTTTTTGAAGTATTATGAAACTAGAAAAAAAACATGTAAAAAATTCAATATCTATTTAAAAATAAAGTTAAACCCAAAATTTTAAAAAACAAGATAAATAACATTATCAATATTTAAATAAAAAAGATTAATGTAAAGTTAAAAAAAAGCTAGGTGTTGATGAGTCTAGCAGACTAGACCCAAGCATTGGCCTATAATTTTTTTTTTAAAAAAAAAACTAAGTGTGCCTGGGTTTAGAAATCCAAGCCCACATGCTGGAGAATTTTTTTCTTCTTCTTCTTCTTCTTCTTCTTCTTCTTGTAGGAGTGGACGTTGTTCTCTCAAGTTTTTTTTATATATAATCGAGTGATTTATCGTCTAACTTGTTGCTTGTTAGGTAATTTTTTATAAACTGAAAAATTAGAATATAAGTATTTGGATCCTCAAAACTCATTTTTCGACTCGTTTAACCTAGAAACACCTTGAAAAACCTATATCAACCTCAGTAAATCCATTTTCAATTCTTAAACACACTGCAATCACTAAAAAGACAACAAAAAGAATAAAAGCTCAACAAATCCTACTATACCTTTTCCAACATGGTTATAAAAAACACTATCCACACTGAATTTCTCTCGAGAAGTCGCATCCATGTACACGGAGATTAATGTTTTTTTAGTAGCTAGAATGTGCATGTTAATCCGGGCATTTTCTCTCTTCCTAAAATTTTCTAGTGATTTTCTCTCACCACTTTAAACACACAGGGATTGAAACATTATGAAAAGAAGTTTGGTACTGAAACATGAATAGCCAAAAAAACAAGGATCAAATGATAGAAAAATTAAAATTTTAGGGATCAAATTGAATTTATCCACGCCAAAAGTCTAAATGAGGTTTTTTTTATTCTTTATCAATTCTAATTCTTATTCTTTTAATTTTTAGTTCCAATCCCAATTAAATTTTGTATTCACAAAAACAAAAGGCAAACTATCTTCAAGTAGTATCTTTAAAAGCTTAGCACATGCGAGATAATGCGAGTTGAAAGAAATGAAAACCAAAAACAAATCATGGTGTTGTGATTTTGAAGATGAAATTGCAAAGCTTGAAAGTTTGATAGATGAAATGAAAAAAAAAATTACTATTCAAAACGAACTCTTCATTATAATTAAGAACCACAGAATTTGATGTTTCCAACAGCCTAATACGCCACAGCAAAACAGGAATTGAGATAGGACCAGAGGTCGAATTACGTCCTCACAATTCTTCAAGCAACGATCCCATCGGGCATGCTCTTAAGATTATTTACTTTTAACAGCTAGCAATGCTGCTTGATCTTGATCATTACCCATGACATGAAAGAATTCTGTCTGTACGTCTGAAAAGTATCAACAACGCCAACGTCGCATGGAGGAGGAGATTGGCCAATGATTTACAAGGAGCTAGTATATATCTTGTTTCCTTGGCTACCAGGTTTAGGATTTTAGTCATGAAAAATAGTTTTTTTTAAAAAAAAACCAGTTAAAAATCCAAGTTGTTCATCGTTTTATTACTCTCGAATCCGGATTTTAAAACTCCCAAATCGGAAAAAGGTAAGGTAAGTACATTTCGTAGTTGCAGTGTGTCTTTTTGTGCTGACAAGTCATGTTGAGGACAGCAATGTATATGTGTGTGGGAAGCTTGGAAGTGAGAAGGGCAAATCAATATCCAAACAGTGAAATGTCCAAGATCGATATAGGCAATACACTGCATCGTCCCTGTATATCTTTTGGACTGCATTAATTTCCCTTGCATAGGATGCCCTTTTAGGCACGAAAAGTATCAGAGACGATTTGTCTGTTCCCAGATCTGCATGCAGCTTGACGAGATCTCACTCTACAGGTTTTGGACGAAAATTCAACCATATATAATCCCGATTCACAGCGGACAGAACTTGTATTATTCAGCCCATGAATGTTATGGAATTGGATTCTCTCTGCTATATGCAAGCATAAGGTTCCCGTCCGTAGCTCTAACATCGAGGATTTGAGATTGTGATATAGCTTCTGTGCTTGCGGATAGGAAAAATATAGGTTTAATTAAGAGAGATATATTTAGCTGTGGCTTGATTAACCAGAATTTTACCAGATCAATATTTAGTCAGCTATTAACTTAATCAAGGTTAGGTTTCGAGTCATGAATTTTTAGGATTAACCTATCAAATCAGATCGGATTTAACAGCCTCTGGGACTGGGAGGGATCAGGAAAGCCTAAAGCTAGTAATGAAAGACTAACAGCATCACTCTCAACAAGCCAAATATTCTCCTCTAATAATGGGGGGGGGGGGGGGGGGGTTTATTTCCTGTTTGGCAGTCTTTATCGTTTCTATATAATTTGGTCTCACCCTTCAAGTTCCCACCACCGTCTCCGGCTGTTGTTATGCATGTCGTCCTCCTTGGAAGCTGCCAATAAGGCAGTCACGGAGTGGTTGGAGCCCAAGAGTATATGGACAAGATCAAAGCAAAGGGAAGATTATCGGTCGATGACCTGAACCGACAACGAGAGGACGTGATCAAGAAATTAACAAACTAAAAGGGAGGACATGATCGATCAAACTACTCGAGTACATGAAGAAACTGCATGACACTCAGCACTCAGCAGGAGGAGAACCATCTTCTTTAATTTCCGAGAAGTATATATTCTGTAAGTAGTCGTGAAATTAATTAGAGCTTGAAACCTTCAAGCAAGCATGCTGTGATTTAATGAAGACAGTTCAGCAGCAAAATACTACTCCAAGCCAATGCTTCCCTAATACCGATCGTTAGAGGAATATTGACGTTCATGAAGGCTCCGTTCCTCAAACATCACCATAGCCACCATGGCCTCGTCTTATTAACTGCTGTAGAAATTCTTATATACGTGGGGTGCTATTAAGCAAATTAATTAAGGACCAAATTGTAAGTTTTGACCTTCCTCTATTTTAATATATTTGAAATTCAAAACCTTTTGTCGATTTTTTTCAAGGTTGTGGGCCAGATGAGCTGAGCGGCCCATGGGCCCCATACTCCCAGCAGTGGGTCCCCGTTTTCTCCAGCTTTAAACCCTTTCCGGCTTTTCTGCCACGTCATCGGGAAATAAAGGTCCGTGGGGCCCACTCACATGCCCCAGAGGAGGCCCGGAACCAGAGGGACCATGGGCTGTGGACCCGATCTGAAACTGCTGAGTCTATATCTGCTAGACACGTGTCCTGCTGTTTGGGGGTTTTCACATTCCGACGTCTGTAACTGATAGGACATGGGAGGATGTGTTCGTCCTCAGCCATTGACGTATTACTATTTTTGTGTTCTTCTAAATTACGTCACTGTCCTTGCAAATTAAAGAGTCTGCTTCTCATCCTTTCAAATTAAAGAAAAATACAGCACTGGTGGAGAAAATTTGCCTGGCAAAGAAGAGAAAAGATCACAAATAAAAAAGAAAGGCCTGAGAGAGAGAGAGGCAGACCTCTGGTGAGTGGTGAAGAAACAGAAATCACAAATAGACCTCTCGCTTTCTCTCTTCATTTTCCTTTCTAATTATTTTGTTTTTTTGAATTTTTTTAGGATTAGTTCCGATTTTTAATTTTATCAAATAAGGGAAAAAAATTATCTTTAATTTGTCGTAGATTCAAAGGAATTGAATTGGAATGAAGGAATCGTATTCTTATGGGTACTGAGTTAATGCGAACTCGGTGGATGGAATATAAAGACATGGCGGAGGAAGCTGGTTCTACTGTGTCGTCGCCGAGAAACAGAGTGAAGTTCTTGTGTAGCTATGGCGGAAACATCTTGCCGAGAGCCGTTGATGGCCACCTCAAGTACATCGGCGGTGAGACACGTGTCATTGCCATTCCTCGCGACATCACCTTCTCAGGTTTCCTCCTCGTCCTCTTCTCTTCTTTTATTTCATTTTTAAAATTTTTTGAAGTAAAATAAAT
The DNA here is from genome assembly GCF_951802175.1 of Populus nigra. NCBI lineage: Eukaryota > Viridiplantae > Streptophyta > Magnoliopsida > Malpighiales > Salicaceae > Populus > Populus nigra. The sequence goes on from NC_084859.1 coordinate 442,182, forward strand.
AAATAAATGCACTGTAATTAAAGAGCCATGCTTAGTGACACGTGTCACGTGATAACATTAGCATCCTCCGTATGATACATGATGTAGCACGGTGGAATTGTACCTGCTGTGTAGATAATTACATGAAAAGCAGTACTCTTTGCAAATTGGGATGCCACACGATGGACATTCATCCTTACCGACTGATATTCTTCCTAACTTAACTAATTTAGAGGGTGATAGAGAATTATTGAGTTTTTTTTTTCAAAGTGTGTTTTGTTTGTAAATATATTAAAATAATATTTTTTTTAATTTTTAAAATTTATTTTTGATATCAGTACATTAAAATAATCTAAAAATACTAAAATTTAATTTAAAATAAAAAAATTAGATTTTCATGAAAATTAGGTTCATCCTCATTATCAAACGAGCACTTAAATATGTGTGTTTCATTGCTCCATATCAATCATGTATATCCAAAATTATTATCCAATGAATAATAAATAAAGTACATATTGATCAATCTATAACCTAACCTAAATCCAAGTTAAAATATATAGCTTATTAATGATGTTTTAAAATCTAAAATATTTAGTGCTAGGGTTCAATTAAATGCTAAACAACATTAAATTCTAAAAAGAATGTTATTTGTTCTTGTTTTGATATGAAATGAATGAGATGTAAAAAGATGATATGTTATATATGAAAATGAAAATTGTGAATTTTTTACCTAAATGTTTTTAGGGAGTATTTATACATAATGCTCCTTGTCTTTTTGCTTGGGGAGAGGGCTGGAAAGTCATTCTACCATTGTAGTGTTAATGAGATAAATATCTTTTACACATACATTAATAAGGTACATATATCTTTGACATAAACATTAATGAGAAACAAATATCTATTACACGTGATTAATAAGGGATAAATATCCTTAACATAAAATTTAATAAGGGACAAATAAAATTGATAGGTTATGAGAGACTCTTGTGCACATTGAGTAGAATCCAAGCAAAATGATAAAGATTTGACAAAAAAACCTTTCAAGGAGAAAAGTTTTGAGCTCGTGATATAAAGTCAGGTCTGTGCGTATGGTTGCAGTTATTTTTCAAAGTGTTTTTCACTTATAAATGCATCAAAATAATATTTTTTTTTAAAAAAAAAATTATTTTTGACATTAACATATCAAAATAATCTGAAAACATCAAAAAAAATATTAATTTGAAGTAAAGAAAAAATAAAAAAAATAAAATTTTTTCAAAAGCGCTTTTGAAACGTAAAAATAAACAGGTAAACGCTCCTCGAGCCCAAGAACATTTACCAATGTACTTGGGCTCAAGCGCAAGGTTGGAGGCAAGGCGCCCAAGCCCATAGGGGCACTCAAGCACCACGCCCAACCCACGAGGGTATGGGCCCAATGTTTGGGCTCGGGCCTATCGCCCTAAACCACAGAGTGTTAAGTTCAGGCATGTTGTTCAAGCCCATTGGACATTGAGCACACTTAACGCTAGGGCTCAGGCACCATGCTCGAGCTCACATGGGTGTTGAGCACGAGCCTATTAATTGGACCCATGACTATGGTGCAAGTCCAAACCATGCTCCCAAAGTCTCTTGAGGGTTTGGGTTGTTATTAAAACAGGCTTGAGCCAATTAAAAAGTTTTTCAAAAAAGTACTAATGTGTGTGTGTGTGAATACAGGAGGAGCAATATACTAAGGTGGAGTAGGCTTAGAAAATATAGCTTGTGGGAAAACAAGCAAGTGAAGTATATAGAGGACCGAGGAAATCCATGTTTCCGTGGTCCTATTAATAGCAAGGCCTGGTTCTACTACACTGAGTTACTAGCTAGTCTCAGCAGCAGCAGCATTTATATCGACTAGTATTACTAGGATTGTGATGGTGGTTGTTGTGGTGTCCGGTTCTGGTTAGTTTATTTATTTGTTTGTTTTTCTTGTTATGTTTTCTCTGCAAAAATATTTCCGCTCTAACTGTTTCTGTTAATTTCTGTCAGAGTACATTGTTTGGTACGGTGACTTTTGCATATTCTTCTGCTTATCTTATAGATGATCATGATATGGCTCTCTTAATATTGTCCTGTTTGTAACGTGCAGAGTTTACAAAGAAGCTTAGTGCAGAGTTCGAAGGAGACATGGTCCTGAAGTACCAGGTTATACCTGAAGAACTTGACGTTTTGGTGTCTGTAAAAAGTGACGAGGATCTGAAGCATATGCTTGATGAATATGACCGTCATGAAAGCGCAGGAACTCCAAAGTTCCGGGCCTTCTTGTTCCCTTCAAATCCTGCTGCAATAGAAAAAACTACTCCCATGGATCCCTGTGCACCAGAACAACGTTATCTGGATTCTATCAATGGTATGGTTCGTACAACTGCCAATTTTAAACTCCCCCCTATCAACGCAAACTGGTCCTCCTCCAGCGTCTCTGCTAGCTCCTCTCCGAAATGTACTTCTTCAGAAGGCAACACTTTTGATTCCGCGCCTCATGAACCCACCTGTGTGAATAACCATCTTGTTAGTAGAAAGCTATTGACTAGAGTCCATAGCTCTCCAAGTCTATGCAATCTGAACTCCCCCCACCACCAAAGCAATAACCTGAACAATCATCATCTTTATCAGCACCATCACCATTACTATCCACACAACCAGCAACACCATCCTCATGGTCACCAACCTTCAAGACCACCTCATGAACCTAACAGGCTATCACCATCATCACTGGGACGACCTGAATTTGGGAGAGCTCCTACTGGTATTGGCCTCCATCAATACTACTTCAGTAGACACAATTTTGGGGGTGGAAACTCCAGTAAAAAAGGGCACTATGATGAGAACCCTTATTATGGGTTTAGGACAGCTGATAGATCAGGCAGCCTTCCCCAGAGCCCCGGTAATAGAATTGTGGAGTAGAGCATCGACGAAACATCAGGTTTGCTATCACGACTTGCTGTTTTGAGCTCAAAGATGATGCAAAATACATTTTTTCTTTTATTTTCTTTATACATCAAATGTTAAAGACGGCACACAACTTTTGTTTCGGTGCTGTAATGGCTGTGCGACTGTTACTGTCTGAAAAAATTCCAGAAATCTTTTCAGGAAATGAAGCTATAGTTACACATAAAGGGATGTTCTGTGGTACATTTCAAAGTAACACAGAGGAACTTGTGATTTCTGCTGTAAACCAGAGGAGCTGGATAAGTTTAGCTCATATACGTTGCTATAATGCAACTGGAGTAATTTAAATTATTTCATATTGTTTATTTTTTTTCATTCAACCATTAGCATAGAAGATATGTAATACCTTCGTTGCATATTAATCAAACTTGTATAGTTTGTATAGTTCATTGGGTTGACCAGATAAAATTATAATTTAAAGTGACTTGATTTTAATATTGACTCCGTGGTTTTAATTTAAAGTTTAATTTAAATTACATTTTAATTGCCATGCTGATTAAAGTTTATCAAATCATGCAATATTGTGCACGTGTGTGGTAGATTAAAATTATTGATCTGTCAACCACCGACCTAGATTAGATTTTAGATCAATTGCCAAGCTGATTGGGACAATTTTTTTACAAGCAATGAGATTGTCAAACTAGAATTCCTTTACCATCAAGTTGCAAAAATAAAGTTAGAGTGGGCTAAAAACACTTTGACCAGCATCTAAATCCAGATATCAGGAGGAGACTTGAACAGCCGCATGCACACATAGACCAACAATTTGTTACACTAAATCTGGGCAATCATTAATAAACAAAAGTGCAGGGTCCATGCACCCAAAATTTCTGGCTAGTAATATTGCTGTTGGTGTTTAATCCTCTATACTACTAGAAACAATCTGTTCTCAGTTCGATGTAGCAAAAATGTCTGGAAACTTGACTGCCTTTGCACCAGACCCAATCCCCACAAAATTTATTATACACATTTCAATGACATAGAAGGGGAAAAAACACAGCCAACAGTTCTGCCATCTCATTTGCTGTCTGTGAAATCTGCATCAATGACATCTCCATCAGGTCCCTTGCTTGATGAATCCGTGGGTCCAGCTTCACCGCCAGGGGCAGGGCCGGCTCCGGGCGCTGCACCCGGTTGGTTGTAAAGGGATTGGCCAAGTTGCATGACTTCTTGATTGAGGGCAGTCATGGCATCTTTCATCACTTGAGTTGATCCACCTGCAATTGCATCCTTGAGCTCTTGGAGCTTTGCCTCAACCTTCTCTTTGACAGGGGCTGGAACCTTCTCCCCTAGCTCCTTAAGCTGCTTCTCAGTCTGGTAGACAACAGAATCTGCCTGGTTCTTTGTGTCAATGGCATCTCTCTTCTCCTTGTCTTCCTTTGCAAACCTCTCAGCTTCGCTGACCATCCTCTCAACCTGCATAAAATTCACAAGTCAATATACCCTGTTCTACCATGAGAGCAATTGATCAGCTCTGACACTGCATTGGCTAAAGAGCCTGTCAGTTATTAGTTGGCGCACTTATCCTATAAACAAGAGTATCATAGCATTCAGGCGTGTCTATAAACAAGAGTATCCTAGCAAGCACATTAACCGTGAAATTCCAATTTTAAAGAGCAGGTAGAATACGGAAGGAGCCAGCACCACAGCTCAAAACATGAGATGAATTTCCTATTTTAACCAGAAGTTTATATGCACTCGTTAATGCAGTATCAAATGCTATCCATATTGAATAGTTCGGGGACAGACATACCTCATCACTAGGTAAGGTGCTAGCACCAGTAATGGTGATGTCTTGCTTCTTCCCTGTGCCTTTGTCGATGGCAGTGACAGAGAGAATACCATTGGCATCAATGTCGAACTTCACTTCAATCTGAGGAACCCCTCTCGGAGCTGGTGGGATACCATCCAGGCGGAAGCTGCCAAGAGATTTGTTGTCCCTCACAAACTCTCTTTCACCCTGAAGAACATTGATTTCTACACTAGTCTGTCCATCAGCAGCAGTTGAGAACACCTCTGACTTGGAGGTTGGAAGAGTGGTGTTTCTTGGGATGATTTTTGTCATAACACCTCCTAGAGTTTCCAGACCAATAGATAATGGAGTCACATCCAGCAGCACAATGTCACTGACATCTCCAGCCAAGACACCAGCCTAGAAATGAACCAGAGTAAAGATCAGTTCACAAGAAAATTTACCACAACTGCAGAGATTTTGCCCTATGCAAATATATACCGTCAATTTTAACCATGTAATTGACAGTAATCTTAAAAAGACAGCATGTCTTGTTTAAGAGTAGGGAAGTAGCCTCACCTGAACTGCAGCACCTAGGGCAACAACTTCATCTGGATTGACAGTGACATTGGGGTCCTTCCCGGTCAACTTCTTTACAAGCCCCTGTACAGCTGGAATTCGTGTTGATCCACCGACAAGGATCACTTCATCTAGATCCTTAAAAGACAGTTTGGCATCCCTCAAGGAGTTCTCAACTGGGGTTTTAAGCCTGGTGGAAAGAACAAAATCAGTAGGTTAGGATGCCACATTTCTTACAGCAATGAGCTCGCACCACCAAAGCATTCAAAGCAAAGACAAAAATGCAGATGATGGCTGGATGCACACAAGCTGATTTCAACAGCTAAATAAAATACCTGTCAAGCAGATCAGAGCATAACTCCTCAAACTTGGCCCTTGTCAGAGTGGTCTCAATGTGCTTGGGGCCATCTGCAGTAGCAGTGATGAAAGGCAAACTGCAGAAGAAGAGAATGTTTTATCAGTTGAAATTTATACAATTTCAGAGAACGAGAGAGAAGTCTACAGGCACAAAACAAGTACCTGATGTTTGTCTGAGTCAAAGAAGACAGCTCCATCTTAGCTTTCTCAGCTGTCTCAGTTAGCCGCTGAAGTGCTTGTTTATCTTTCAAGAGATCAATACCTTCATCTCTCTTAAAGTCACCAGCAAGCCAATCAACAACTCTCTGCATAGAAAAAATCAAACAGTTAACTCACTTGGAACTAAATCAACAGAAGTGTAATGAACTTTTGCAATAAAGAAGAGCAGTTCCAACCTTGTCAAAATCATCACCACCCAAATGTGTATCTCCTGAAGTAGAAAGCACTTCGAAGACTCCATCACCAACCTCCAGCACTACATAGAAAAAAGAGGATGTTCAGTTTGTGTCTTCAATGTTCCCCTTTTTTTTTTGACAGGGGCAGAAAACAAAAAAAAGCTTTCATAATCTTTTATTTCACAATCACAACAATACCACTAATGTTTTTTGCACTTTGCAATTAATGACCTGCAACAATAAAATACCTGAAACATCAAAAGTACCACCACCGAGGTCAAATACTAGAATGGTTTCATTGTTCTTCCTTTCAAATCCATATGCTAATGATGCAGCAGTCGGTTCATTGATGATTCGAAGAACCTCCAGGCCAGCAATGCGGCCAGCATCCTTTGTTGCTGTCCTTTGGGAATCGTTGAAGTAAGCAGGCACAGTAACAACTGCTTTGGTCACTTTGTCATTCAAAAACTTTGAAGCATCATCCACAAGCTTTCTCAAAACCTAAATTTACACAAGTAAAAACACAATATAAGATAATTGAAACAACCAACGATGACAATGTGGAAAGAAAATACTTTGAGCTAGGAGCTCATTATCCAAAACCTAACAAGCATGGAACATCAATATTAAAGTTTATTCCGCCATGCATCCCCGAGGATAAAAAAAGGGCCAAACATTTAGTTGCAACTAAACCCTAACACCAACATAGCATACAGCTAGATTACAAGGTTAATTACTAATGCAATTACACTTTGAAGCATTCAAGCTTCCAAAAACACAAAAAACTTCGTATTTTCCAACCCCAAATCAACTAAAACCAAACACAAATACACCAAAAGCCAATCCAACTTATACCCATCAAAGAAACATTCCTAAGCACCAAAATTCAACCAAAAAAAATAACCATTCAAGTATCAGGAAAAACAACAGACCCACAATTCCAAATTCAATAAAAAAGGAGTCAGAAAGCAATCTCAATATACCTGAGCTGAAATCTCCTCAGCAGCAAACTGTTTCCCAATAGCAGGACACTCCAATTTCACATTTCCATTCTCATCCCTCACAACCCTATACGAAACTTGTTTAGACTCCTCATCGACTTCACTCATCTTCCTCCCAATAAACCTCTTCACCGAAAAGAAGGTGTTTTCCGGGTTCACCACCGCCTGCCTTTTTGCAATCTGCCCCACGAGCCTATCCCCATTTTTTGTATACGCCACAACCGATGGCGTAGTCCTCTGCCCCTCTGCGTTTGTAACTATCGTGGGTTTCCCTCCTTCCATCGCCGCCACTGCCGAATTGGTGGTCCCCAGATCAATCCCAACTACTTTCTCATTCACTACCCTAACGGGGGCTGTACTATACCTTCTTCTTGAAGTATTATTTGTATGTTTTAAGGAAGTAGCTGTGGTTCCTCTAAGGTTCTGACCAAAGAATACTGATGATCTTGGCGCAAAAGAAAACCTGGGTTTTATCGAAGATGTTCCACCAATTCCGCCGCCGCCGCCAAGAACGTGAATCTGGGCAGTTGAAGAAGCCATTTTACTCTGATTATCTCTTGGAAATGAACCGAAAAGGTTGAAAGAGAAGGAGAGGCAAAACCCTAAGGAGGTGTTGATATGTGTGGTTTGCAGAGGATAAGAGAAGGGGAGGGGAGGGTTGGGTTTTGGGCTTATAGAGAAAGCAGGGCCAGGGTTAGGTGGTGACACGTGGCATGTTCTAGAATGATCTAGGGCTGCCCGTTTGTGTGTTCAAGGGCAGTGATGATGGTCGTTGAATTGAGGGTCTAGCATGGGACCCCGCTGCCCCTGCCCGGATAATCATTGAGGTAGTTCGGTAGTGTTTGTTTTTTTATTTATTTTTGAGAAATTTTAAATTTTATTTTATTTTAAATTATTTTGGATAATTTAACATATTGATTTTATTACAATTTTAAACACTTTACTTAGGTGGTGAACTTTCTCTAGCTCAGTATATTAATTTAAAAAATTTAAGATTTAAAATTTAATTTAAAAAACCTCAATCAACTTGATACAATGATCTAAAAAATCTAAAATATAATTAGAATTGAATGTTTTTATTAAACTAAATAAGATTTTAAATTGGTGAAATCTAGTCAACTTATTTGAGTTTTTTTATTCAAATCTCATATAAAACCAGTGTAGTTAGTATCATGAAAAAATAAAACAAAACGATATTGTTTTATTTTTTTTAAATAACATTTATCATAATCTTGTTGCAGCAACTACTTTTAGCATACAAGTCTAGTGATAGAGCGTTTGAGCGTGTTTGACTATGGTTGCGATTACTTTTTAAAGTATTTTTCACTCAGAAATATATCAAAATAATATATTTTTTTATATTTTAAAAATGATTTTTGACACTAGCACATTAAAATAATATGAAAACATTAAAAAATATATTAATTTGAAGCAAGGAAAAACATAAAAAATTATCATATTTTTTCAAAAACGTTTTTGAAACGCAAAAACAAGTAGGGCCGAATGTTACTTGACACCTCATTTTCGAACCACCGCTATGAAATATCAAGTTGAGGAGATTACTCATCTATTTAATTTTTTGTTTTCGTATTTAAAAAAATAATTTTTTTTATTTTTTATTTCAATTTTTTTTTATATTTTTTAGTTTGATGTATTAATATAAAAAATAATTTTTTTTTTAAAAATACTGTTTTTATAATTTTTGAACAAAAAATTACTTTAAAAAACAATCACTGCTAGACTCTTAAATATTCTCTTAAAGTGTGGTAGCGATTATTCTTTAAAATATTTTTTTTATCTATAAATGTATTAAAATAATATTTTTATTATTTTTTAAAAAATTATTTTTGACACCAACATATCAAAAAGATCTAATATATATATATATATATATATATATATATATATATATATATATATATCAAACCGTCTCTTAATTCAAACCTCATGTATTCAAAACGAAATTTAGATACATGAATCCCTCTCCATGTAAAAAATAAAAATTTAATCCTTTCCTTCAACATGTTTATGCAAACTTGAACTTGTGTTATGGTCATTATTGTCAGATCTTGGTATTTTAAAACTAATAGTTGTTTTTAAAAATAGTTTTTTATTAAAATAAATTTTTTTAAAGATTTATTTTAAATATCAATACATTAAAAAAATATAAAAATTAACTTACTATAAAAACAATTTTAAAATATAAAAATAAACATGCTCGTGAAAAACAATAAATATGGTATTTGAAGAAAGAAAAAACCGATCGCATTTGACTTAAAAAAAAAACACTAAAACCTGTCCTGTCATGGATGCAATTAGGTAAGAAAGAGAGATGACAACGAGCTGTCCGAAGAAAAATTAAAATATAAATAATAAAATAAAGAAAAAAGTTACATCACTAAAAAAAAAAAAAAACCAGAAAATGCCAACGAAAATATCCTGTCACGGAATATTTGTTTTGTCATCGCAATGATAATTAATATTCATATTATTCAACCTTTTTTTATTCTTCGAAAACTCACACCTTTATTTTCCTCCGCCGCTGCCTTCACATGCATTCTTTACCCCATCGAATAAAGTTAGGTCCATCTTCCGAGCTGCCACCCTTTCTCATTAAATTGTATTAAATTTTATAAATAAAAATAATTTTATAATATTTTTTTAATTAAAATAATCAGTTTTTTTTTATTAACATTGGTATCCGAGTTGCGCATCTCAACTAATACTACGAACCCTAAAATTAATAACTATGTAAACTTGTAGTAACCATCATATTAGGTTCAAACTCTTACCACCGAGTCACTTAGAGCCTGTTTGGCTCTGCGGTTGAACCTGCGTTTGACCAAATTTCAATTGTTTTGGTTAAAATTAAGTGCGGTTTGTACTTTTTGGATCGTTTTAATGTGCGAATGTCAAAAATGATTTTTAAAAAATGAAAAAACATCATTGGCATGTATTTCGGCATGAAAAGCTATTTGAAAAGCAACCACTACCACACTGCCAAACATGCTATTACTATATGATTAATCAACTTTGATACAATGAGATTTGATTCAATAATACAGATTTTCTCACCAGTTTGATTAAAATTATAAGAAAAATATCTAGGAATATAAAATAAGATATTTTAAAAATGTTTTTTTTAAAATATTTTTTTATTTGTTTTAAATTAATATTTTTTAATATTTTTATATATTTTATAAAGGGTGTTAAAATTAGTTTCTTAAAAATAAAAAAAATATTTTTTTTATATATTTTTAAATAAAAAATATATTAAAAAATAATATTTAAACATCGAATAAATAAATAATATTACGGTAGAATAGTCTAGAGTGTAGACTAGTCTGTCCCCTTCATTCACATGTCAAACAGAATCTCTATGCTCTGGTCAAACTTATTTTTTATTTCTATTTTTATTTCTGGGCATTTCTTCTTCTTATTCTAACAAATGAAATCACTCCCATCAACCCCTTTTTCTTTTCATTTAGGGTTTCTCTCTCTCTAGAAACTCCCCCCTCTCTCTCTAAAAGGATTCTCCTTTACCATCCCGTTTCTCGAACCCAAAGTCCGGTGCTCGCGTCCTGCACAGCTCATTTGTCAATTTCCGAGCTCCACCCTGCTTTAATTTCACCGCTGTTTGAGCTCGGTTTTTACCTGTAGTTGATGATTCAAGAAAATCGATTGCTTCCATGCGGGAATGTACGGGTTTTACTTCATTTTGAGCTTAATACAAGCATGCGTTTCACCCATCGCTGAAAGGAGCTTAGATCTGCTTTCTGTTTCAAAAACTGCTTCAAATTCGCTTAAATTTGACCATGATTCTGTTTTTTATTTTTTCCAACTCTGAAGCATTTTGTGGGTTGATTGATAATATAGTTGAATCATGTATGGTTAATATCAGCTAAGTGTGTTTTTTTTAATTATTTAATTAATTTAAAAGAAATTGTATTAAATTACCCTAAAAAATGAGAAATTGGTTTTATGCCTTATAGACGAGTAAAAAAAAATTATCTTTTGTCGACTGGAGCTGTTTTTGAATTGGTTTGTTGCTTAATTTAAGGGATGTGTAATGCGTGTGGATTTTTAAGGGCAGAGTAGAGCATGTTTTGACGTAATAGACCTAATTTATGGTTTCTGAAATGGTTGCTTCTGCTTTTGGTGAAGAGTAGTGACGTGCTGAGTAATGGCGCTTAGAGTTCCAGCTCCGGAGGCAGCTGAGATTGCAATTGGGGCAATAGGGCGTGGATATGATGTGGCAATTGATCTAAGGTTGAGGTATTGTAAAGGGGATCTAAAGGATCCACGCTTGATCGAGATTGATGAGGATGGGGGTCGAGAAATCATTTTGCCAGGTGGGATTTCAATTCCGAATGTGTCCAAATCGATAAAGTGCGACAAGGGGGAGCGAACTCGGTTTAGGTCTGATGTTCTGTCATTCCAGCAGGTTGTTGCTAAATTGTTTACTTTGATCGCCTCATAATTTGGTTGTTTTATGACAAAACAGATTCGGAGTTCTTTGCTTTTGCTATTAATTAGTTGGTCAAAACACATTTCTGCATTTTCATCTCCTATAATATAATTTTTTCTTGATTGCTCGCTCGCTTCTTAATGCACTCCACTCTTTCCTCTGCATTGTTGTAATCCATATGTCAATTGAACTGGCTCATTTAAATTGTTGTTGCATTGCCTCTTTTGTATACCTTTTCTTCTAGTTAAAACCTCTTGACTCAATGAGCTGTAATAAAAGTTTCTCCAGATATCAGTTTTTTTTACATATTTGCATAGCTAATGGGACGAGTTGTGATGAGGTTTTCATTCTTGCTGTTTGTCAAATATTTAACACGCTGTTCAATATACTGGACTAGGTTGTTGGAAGGACAGTATGCTTGTTCCTTTTGTTTTACATGCCTTACGTGACAATAGAATATGACAGAGAAGGATATCATGTTTGTGGGTTTCTTTTTCTTTCCCGTTTCTCATTGTCTCCACTTTTCCTTGCTTTCTTCCAGATGTCAGAGCAGTTCAACCAGGAATTGTCCTTGACTGGAAAAATTCCCTCAGGTCTTTTCAATGCCATGTTTGAATTCTCAAGTTGTTGGCAGAAAGATGCTGCCAACACTAAAACCCTTTCTTTTGATGGAGTGTTCATTACGCTCTATACAGTTGCTTTAGAGAAGTCTCAGATGGTACTTCGTGATCATGTTAAGAAGGCTGTCCCATCAACATGGGATCCTGCTGCATTAGCAAAGTAAGTTTTTTATATTTTTTATTTTCAATCAAATTGTGAGATTGCAGTCATTATTCATGCCTCATCTGAGAGATAGCTTGTCTTTGATTCTGATAGTGACTTCTATTATAAACTCTTGATATCCAATAGAACCTTTTTTGTTTTTAATAAATATCCATGATTTTGCTATTTTTGTGTCATCAGAATCTCTGAAATTTAAAATGCCATGCACCAATTTTATCTTATATGACAATTTCATACAACGGTGATGTAATTAATTGGATGTGTGACTCTATAGCTTATGTTTTCTTTTTATAGAAGATTGAACCCCTAAAGTAGGGTTAATTGGGAAGGAAACAAAATGAAAAGGAGAGGAAGAACAAGGAACGGGGAGAAAAAATGAGCAAAGCAGTTCTTCTAAATCAAACCCGAATCAATATGCCAGAGAACCTGTCCATTACATTCATAGCATCCCTACTTGTAAAACTGAAAGATGGGGTATGGGATATGAAATGTGAAATTAAAACTTATCAATTAAGAGATTCTAAACATCTTGGAAGATCTGGAGAACCCAAAGATAATATAAGTCCTACATTTTCACCAACATGTGTTCTTTTCCCACTAAAATTTGTAAAAAAAAGAAGCTGATAGCTCATCCAAGATCATCTTGTAAATGTTGGTTTGCTTTCTTGTTTTTTCATTCTCTTTCATAATGCAAGAGAAAATCATTCAGGTACGGTATTAGTATGACTGACAGACTTGTTTTAAGCTAGTGCATATCTTAAGATCTGTTATATTATCTTTTGTTGAACCTTGAGATATTAGAGTACAATTGCTTGAGTCCTTGTTAAAACTCTACATATCTACTGGATCAAATATGCACTAGCTTAAAATGAGGTTTTAGTTAAAAACTCTCTACCTGCTCCCTCAAGTAATCTCTTATTGAATTGGTTAAGTAGTTTTACAAATCTACTTTAATGCCAGTCTTAGAGGCTTCATATTTCCACTATAATAAAAGGAGTTTTTTTCAGTTTAAATGCTGTGACCTAATTAAGTAACCTTTTATTAAATTGGTTATGTAAAATTTTAGAGTTCTACTGAAACATCAAAACCAGTCGCAAGGAAAGCATACTAAAGAGCACCAGGAAAAGGAAGTATCTCATAGATTGTGAAAAGTTCAATTTAGAGTACAGAGGATATCAATGTTGTATTACCTTTAAAAACACCATTAACAGTTTATAAACTGTGAAATCTCAAATTGCTAATTGCAAAGGCTTCCATGGAGAGAGGGGTGAAGACCCCGTTTGGTTATATTGTCAAACATCCCTATTGAATCCTGATTTTCTACTTTGCTTGAAGAAGTAATTTTATTGTAAAAAAAACTAACTATGAATTTTTGGATTTTATTTCAGTTGACACTGAACTAGATAATTTAAAAAAGGGGCATAAGATTAATTAAAAATATAAGATAGCATGTGCAGAAAATGGGCTTGCTAATATCATTCTCTACTCTCTCAAATGTCTGCAATTCTTGTCAACAGCCTTGTATAGCAAGTAATGTGTTCTGCATTTTGACCAACTTGTATGCGTTAACTGTTAAGAATTTGCCACCACCCTCAGAAAGAAGAATCTTAAATGGGTACTTTTACTGGCATACTTCTATGTCAATGCCTTGTTGCACAACGCTTGAATGGCTGGACCTTCAAATTCTTGTCTCCAGTACAACACATCAACAGCTTGGCTGCATTTCATAACGAGTTGCAAGCTTCCTATCTTGCATAACGCAATCGAATTTCATTTTCCATTTGAGATATTCATGGCCAGTCCTTGTCATAACAGCAGCTGTGCTTTTATAAATAAACGTACAGTATTTATAGGACAGAATTTGATAAGTTCCTACTGATAACAATGTGGTGTATGATGAACCTGAGCATGGATGCCGTGGTTGATATGGTTTAACGCAATTCAAGCTCTACAGTTTTATTCTAAGTTCACCCTTTTCTGTTAGATTTGTCACTAGGATTTGTGTTTGTTTGTGTTTCAAAGAAACTGTTATTGCCTTGGCTCCTTTTCCTTTTGTGGAATTGTGATTGCAGTCTGTACTGGTTGAAATGCATGTATTTGGTTTCCATTCTTAAAATTCTGCTTTATATATTGATGTAAATCTGTTTAACGTGTTTTTTTTTTGTCTCTGTCCTTTTTCTGAAGGTATGTAGAAAAAGTTGCTTTCCATTTGAAAAAAAAGTGTGCCGCCCTAAGTTTTTAAATCAAACTGGAATTTGAAAATATGCTTGTTGTTTCAGGTTTATTGAGACATTTGGCACTCATATCATTGTTGGTGTCAAGATGGGTGGGAAGGACGTAATATATATGAAACAACAACATTCATCAACTCTTCAGCCAGCTGATCTACAGAAGAGATTAAAGGAGATGGCAGATAGGAGGTTTTTAGATACGAATGGACAGTATGGTATGGCTTCTGAGCAAGTGGACCAGAATAACAAGGTTTGTGATTAGTTTGTCCATGCTACCTTTTTTTTATATATATATAATTTGGAATCTAAGCATTTAACATGTGATCTGATTTTTGAAATCCTACAATCTGATTCTTACATGTAGATCTAATTTTCTGATCATCACATAACTAAAATACATAAGATTTTACCTGAAATTCTTATGTCATGCTTATTTGATAAACTTTATTCTACAATCACAATCCATGCTGTAGTGTCATGGGTTTCCTTGAATACTTGGATGCTATGGTATATTAGGTTCTCCTTCATGATCATAGTTGAGCTTCTGCACTTGACTAATTATGGATTAGGCTGGCAGGTTGTATTTCTAATCCAAATATGTAAAGGAGATTATGAATGTCTTTGAAAACATTTGGATTTGGGAGATGAAGTGCACAACAGAAGTGTTGTTTGGTGTTAACACACCGGATGTTGATCACGATTAGATTTGTTAAGGGAAAAAACTTGTAGAATGAGGTTTGCAGTAGCTTGATTTCAGAAATTAGACATAAGAAAAGGTATCCACTATAGACCATTATAGTCTTCTTGGCTGCAAAACAACAAAACCCGTTGTCAAACAGGAACGTAATGGTATTAGCAGTTGTTATATAACAGCAGTCTTTTGATTCCATGGCATTGAGGCCTGTGCTAATGGAGCAAACCATATGACATGAAGTATCAAAATTGAAACTGTCACGGGAGTGCAAATGATCTCTAAATTGCCATTATATCAACAAAAATGATTTGCCTGTTGGGTTTCTATGTAAATACCATGTAAACCACATGAGTGTGGGCACACTCAATTGGCGTTTTTGTTTATATTATAATTTCAAGGCCTCTCATCCGAACACTTTTGCTTCAGCTTGGAATTAGGGAGCAGAGGCTGAGGTTTGCCGATACCAATCCATCAAGCTCGTATTCTCACAAGGAGGTAGTGTCCCTGATATGTTTATTCTTCATTTGGATTGGATGAATTCTTGATATGCTTGTCAAACTCATCTGCTGATATTTTGAAGATCTCTAGGGTTTTCTTTGGTGAAAATTATAATTTTGATTGTTATTGCTTAATGACTGATTGCAGGATATTGTAAGAATTTACAAGAGAAGAGGTGGAAGGGATAATGGGATCTTATCCCATACCGAATGGTTGCACAGTGTTCAATCTGAGCCTGATGTTATCTCAATGTCCTTTATCCCAGTTACCTCTCTGTTATATGGTGTCCCAGGGAGTGGATTCTTGAGCCATGCCATAAATCTCTATTTACGATGTGAGTGAAAAATGTTCTGAAGTTTGTAACTTCATTGTATTCTGTTTTGCATTAGTGTTACTAGTGATCAAATCATGTATGGATAGTTGTTTTGGTTTTAGTAAAAATTTGCTTGCTTATCAGTAGACATTCTTTTTCTGGGCTTTTCAATCTTTTTGCCACGAGTTCATTGTGACATTGACATGTTTTTCATTGTAACTTCATTACTTTTCTTCTATTGCTGGGATTCATTTGTGCTCATTAGAAATGACTTCCATGTTTCTGCTAATGCATACTAGATAAGCCCCCAATTGAAGAGCTACACCAGTTTTTGGAATTTCAGCTGCCTAGGCAGTGGGCACCAGTGTTCAGTGAACTTCCCTTGGGGCCACAGCGGAAGCAACAAAATACAGCTTCATTACAGTTCAGTCTCATGGGGCCAAAGCTTTTTGTGAACACTACTCCGGTAAAGCTTCTCTCGTCTGCTCAAATTGTTGTTTTCAATTGGATTTACTAGATACTTTAAACCATGACGGTCTCGTGCTCATATACTGTGTATTACTTATTGTCTTCAACCAGTAAAGATCTAATATGATGATGTTGTATGGTTTCATATAAGAAAATAGAATTTCCAAGTAGTGCTATATCCATAAGGTCTATTTATCTGAAGTTTTTCTGGTTGATGATGTGGATCCCAGATTGCAAATATTTGCTGTGTGCATTCCCTGTACCATAAATCTGGGTATTACTATATAAATCTGTTAGATATAGCCTTTTCAATATTTTTATCTTTCTCAACTTGGCAGTGCTGCCATAGCACAATTGCATTCATCAATCAAGAATTTTAATATCACATCAAAATTTCTTCCAATACTTCCTGAGAAAATTTCACAGATAAACCAAGTAACCCAATTCATTTCATTTTCTTGTTACCAGCGGTTTTCAGGCAAACTAAAATAACTCAAACCATCTAATATTCCTCCATTCAATGATGATGTAGAATGCCAAAAATGGTGATGGTTCTGCTATGAATTTGTTTTCTGCTAGATTCTGATTTATAATTCATTCATTTGTTTATTTCATCATTTGTCTGATAGGTTGATGTGGGCAAGAGACCAGTGACCGGCCTTAGGCTCTATCTAGAAGGTAAAAGGAGCAATCGCTTAGCCATACACTTGCAGCACCTCTCGTCTCTTCCAAAAATCTTCCAACTTAAAGATGATTCAAATGGTAATACCAACCAAGAATCCTATGAACGCAAATACTATGAGAAAGTTCAGTGGAAGCATTTTTCTCATATCTGCACAGCCCCTGTGGAGTCTGATGAAGATCTTTCTATAGTAACTGGAGCTCAGTTACAAGTTGTGAATTCCGGGTTTAAAAATATTCTCTTTTTGCGACTTCGGTTTTCAACCGTGTTGGGAGCTGTATCTGTGAAGCAACCAGAGTGGGATGGATCGCCAGGGTTGGCACGCAAGTCCGGCCTCATATCAACCTTAATCAGCCATCACTTCACGTCAGTGCAGAAGCCTCCTCCACGGCCTGCTGATGTAAATATAAATTCAGCTGTATACCCTGGTGGTCCTCCTATGCCATCTCAAGCCCCTAAGCTTCTCAAGTTTGTGGACATAACAGAGATGACTAGAGGACCACAAGAAACTCCTGGCTATTGGGTTGTTTCTGGGGCAAAACTAGCGGTCGAGAAGGGCCGGATTTCTCTCCGGGTTAAGTATTCCTTGTTGACTCAGTTATTATCTGATGATGAGGATGTCGAAACAGAGCACTAAAGGATTTTATACTCAGCCTACAATGAAGACAAAATACAAGTCCAAAAATGAGAGAATCGAATCGAATCATTGGGATTGGAAGTGGTAGGAGGTAAATTGTTGTTGTAAAAGCGTGGTCACCACCAATTCTTTTGCCTGTAATGTAATTATGCTTCTGTTGTAGATTCTTCAATTGGCGAGTTCAATCTGGTGATAAGTTCTTTATTCGCCAGGGTTGGCTATCGACTCATCTATTGTATGATGATCATAGTTATTAAATGTAGCTTGGCTTAGCAAGTTGATCTGATAAATTTGTGATCTCAAACCTGATTAAACCAAGTTTTTAATGATTTTGTTAAGCTAGATTTAAATTTGATTGGCTCAAGGTAAGGTAAATCATTTTTGTTTTTATAGAAATAGTTAACTCGAATTTATTCTTCATGATACGGGTTGATTATAAGCGAGGGTCAATTAATTTTTTTTAAAAAATAATTAAAATAATAGTTTTTATATGTATGAAAAACTATTTTTTTAAAAAAGCTAATAAATTGAGGATTAAGATTTGTTTAGGGTAACTCGAGTTTTTGAGTCAACTTTTTTTTAAAATCCAGTTTAGAATTTAAAACAATATTACTCTACTCTACTTCCATAAAAAATTTAATCACAAAATCATTGTATTTAGCACCAACACAAAGCTGCCTCGCTACTTTACCACCTTGCAGTCCACAACTTTAAATTGGGGCTGTTGGGATATTTTTGGAAGGTAAAAAGGATTGTGGAGTTTTGTAGTTTCAAAAATTTTGTTTCTTTAAATTTATAGCATAAAGGAATTCAAATGGTTAAAATTATTTTTATTTGTGGATAGCTTGAATAATTAAAAAAATATAATTGAAGTAAATCATCTTATGATTTTGCTAAGTGTTTGTTTTTATTGTGGAAAAATATAATTACTATTTTTATTGAAAGTATAAAACCAAAATTATTAAACCTGATTTCATCCCATAAATGATTCAGTTTGATACCAAGGTTTTAGGTCATAGGTCAGGTCAACTTAAGTTAATTAAAACAATATCATTTTAATTTTTTTAAAAAATTAAAATGATGTTGTTTTAGAATTTCTTTTCAAAAATCAAACTAGTTTTGATCCGATTTCTACCATGTCACCAGTTAACTTAGCTAACCAATCAAGTTTAATAACCGTGAACAAAACTGATCTTTAGAACCCTTTACTTGGATATGAAAATGATATCAGTCATCTACAAGTGCAAAACATGTTGATTACTTGGAGAGACTCCTAATAGAAATACCTGCATCCTTACCATTTCTATCAGCTTCATCAATATTATCAGTAGTAGTTGTTGCAGCAGGTTCTCTGACAGAAATACTGTAGATTCAAAAGGAGAACCTACACAATCTTCACAACCACATACACATCAATGAATTTAGACAACAAAAAATCTGCATCTCCACCCCTAAGCCTCAAACTGCAAGATTTCTTTACAAGAGACAGAATTAGGAGGGAAAAAAAAAGATCAGTACTAATGTATAACTAATCATCATATAACATCGAACCTGTTGGATAAACTAAACGAGAAAAGGTGCTGGTGTCACTGCTTGGTTCATGCGAGAAAGAAATAGAAATGGTATCACTGTTTCTGAAACCATGAACAGCAATTGCATCATAGCAAAGCAGTGGAGATCAATAACAAGACAGAAGTACCTCTCCGGTAGACACTTACATGGGCACCAGTGGCTTCACAACCACTACAAGATCAAGGGAAATCGGAACAGGCATTTCTCAAGTAAAGATTTTCTTCAAAGTGGGTAAAATGGCATTTTGTTTCACACGGACAGGGAAAAAAAGGAATAGCTGCATTAACGTGAAAGAACACCTAGACATGAACTCATACAGGCCATATTGCAAAGATCATGATGAGTTGCATGAGAGAGACAGCCAGACAGCTCAGATTCTATCTTGTTCATCCATGATGTCAACCAACATCATCTTTCCGGACAGCAAAATTTACAGGAACATATATATGCATGTTGGCAGCAACTGTTCCTCTGAGTCTGTTCATGTTTTTTCATTTGCCAAATCTACATGAGTCAAACCATAGCATCAGCTTTAGTTATTGATTCACGTCAGTTTCATCTAAAGACTCAATCAAGCTCTATCTATGGAAAACATGGAGAAAGTTCACCTAGAAAGACTGCAAGTTCTACCAAACAAAAGGTCCAAGACCCTAGTTCCAGAAAGTTCATCCCGAAGATAATTCAGGGCAATAGCAGTCAATTGTTAGCTAATGATATGCCATTTGCAAACTGCACATGTAAGAGACTATAAAGTCACTTGTCAAAGAGATTCAAGCATCTTGATTAAGAGTTCCCCACATGGTGAAAGGGGTATTGATGTATAGTAGATGTGACAATGATACATATAGAACCTTAATTAAACTCATCAAATAAAAAAAGAAATTTGATTCAATGCAAAATATTGCAGATAAAAAAAAAAGTTTGAAATCCGTTACAGAGGAGAATACCTGGCATGCTAAAACACATAGCACAGAACAATACTTAATTTTATCCTTTTGAGCCTGACAATGCTGTATCTCATCCTCAGCCATACTCCTTGAAACAGTTGTTGAAAGCTTTATTACTAGTCTTGCACCATTTTTGTGACTTTTCACAGTTTCACTGAAATGCTGTGCCTGGACAATGTTCAGTGAACAGATAGAGACCTTTGAATTTGCTAAGATAACCATCATGCCCGACAAACACCCATGGTGGTGCTTCTTATGAATGCAACAGCTTTCCATGATTCTTTTTCCAGAGCCCTGGAACAGAATCTGTTGCTGCAGCATGGGGATACTATTTTTATCACATATTAAGGATTTATTTACATTAATTAAATAAATTATCATAGGTAATTTTGGTTATTCGGTGTTCTTTAGTTATTCTTCATTAGAAAAGATAAATAACACAAAATAGTTGAACTATAAACCAGATAAGATTATGAGAAAATAAGCAAAGTCTCATATGCCTTGTGTTTAACTTCGTTGGATTCATCAAATTAGTAGAAATGATTGACAACAGAAAATCTCTAACAAAACTAAATGCACATAATTGAAAAATAACTACTTTATCTCTTGACAAAACTAAATGCACATGATTGAAAAACAACTTTTTCATCTCTTGTATTTAAATCTTTATGGTGCTTTTGCTTGAAAAAAATGGAGCTTGCAACAAGCTGATTCATTAAAGGAGATAAATAGTGAAAGAAGTAACAAAAGTTTTGTGCCAGAAGCTTATTCCAGTAATACTAACCTATTTCTTTCTTCTGTTTATTTGTGAAACATCAATAAGGCAGGTTTTTTATCAAATAAATGGGGATGGTGAGATTCGAATTTATGACCGCTTGGTAATCAAGGCTCTGATACCATGTCAAAGAACCATCTCAACCCAATAGCTTAAGCTATTAGGTGAGATCTCAGGATATGATTTATATTATTCTCTAACACATCATCTTAAGTGAAAGCTTTTTGGGCTTGGAACTTGCACGAGTCTATTTTACCTTGTGCTTAATTTTTATCAAATAAATGGAGATAGTGAGATTCGAACTCGTGACCACTTGTTCATCAAGGCTCTGATACTATGTCAAAGAACCATCTCAACCCAATAGCTTAAGTTGTTAAGTGCGGCTCGAAGATATGATTTATATTATTCTCTAACACACCTCCTCAAGTGAAAGCCCTTTGGGCTTGAATCTTGCACATACCCACATTATCTTGTGTTTAATTTTTATCAAATAAATGGGGATGATGAGATTCGAACTTGTGGCTGCTTGGTCATCAAAGCTCTGATACCATTTCAAAAAATCATCTCAACCTAATAGCTTAAGCTTTTAAGTTGAGAAGGTTTTTTGACACTCTCCTATAGTTGAAGCAACCTAGAGATATACTAAAGAAATAGACGATTTGATTTTCAAAGATGGAAATATAAGAAATAGGAAAAAAACACAAAAAAAGGTATAGGAATGTAACTGTGCCATGAAATACTCGCAACATTATGATGCTTTCAATGATATAACATGATTATGAATTTCCATAAATAGATTGAAAATCCAGACGAACTTCGGTCAGGATCATGCAGGTAGATTAATAATTCTACCAAATCTGTTTTCAATGTTCATTTGTTTTTTCTCCAAGTAATTCTTGTCAAGAGATATATGCTATCCTGTTACCTGCAAATAGACATAAGGGCAGGACCTAAGGGACAAAAGTCATTCATCTAGTAAGCTGTTGTAGCTTGTGCACTATGGAAGAAAGTCGAGGATCTAAGCAGATATCAAAGCCAAAATGAGCCATTTATTATGAAAGCTTTGGTGTTTGATTGGAATACTGAATCATCGTTCTCTTCTTTAAAATTTAACAAGCAGAATAGCAATATGCTTCAACAAAACATGATACTTGGACAATAGCGAAGTTTCATGTGCAGCTTATTCACTGAAAACTTGATAAGGTAATGATTTAGAAGGGATCTTATGTGTGGCATATAATTTGTGGGTTGAAAATTTCTAACACTGGAAATTCTTGTTATGATTCAAGCAGAGGAAATAGAGCAAAGTATTTCTAACTGATAGAGCATCTTATCCTATATTAAAGAAGAATTTACCACTTTTGGAAATTCAAGTGCAGGTCCATGGTTCTCAAAAAAATCAAAAGGTCTTGTTCATCTAGGAATAATTGTCCGGTTTAGATATCTTGGTTTAGGGTTCTCTGGCTCTGAGTTACCAGTGATTTTTTAATAAAACAATGGCAGACTTGTAACCTCAGCATGTTCCTGCAAAACAGTAGTATCTTGCTAGTGTTCAGATTTATTATGAGGTCTAGCTTCGATTTCGAGTATTGGTTCATTTTATATTAGATTCTATAGTTTTTAGTCTATAACAAGTCCTTCCTGTTTAGTTGCTCTCCACTTATAACAGTCTATTTAGAAGTCCTAGTCTAAGTGTTTCCAGAAGTCCTAATCCATATGATGCCTGATGATATTTATATACATGAGATATAGTATAAAACTGTGATCCGATATTTTGGTTTCTGTGGTTTCTTTTTCTATTTTCTTCTCTTTCGCCTCCTCTTTCCCTATACCTAGACTGCCTCAGGCTACTGCTCACAACCAATTTTAAACTCCAAACCAGCCCTTTATCCTCATATAAACCATCTAAATATCAATATGAATCTCTTCTAAAACAAAACCCTAGTGAATCCAATTTCATGTACATCAGACTCTAATCCTGATTCTCAACTGAAACATGATTAAAAACACCCAATATTCTCCAAGTTGTCTGCATCACTAAGCTAGTAAGTTATCCATATAAATCAAGGGAAGCTGGGAACAAGATGCTAAACTACAAGTAAATGTTTACCTGCTGCATAACTGTCATCACATAGCCGGTAAGGGAAAAGCAGATTCTGTAGGCTTTTAACTGTAGATGCGCTATTGGGACCTGTAAAACCTCCATCCTTACCGTTACCAGAAATCTCCACAATTGCAAATTCCATCCTTGAAATGATGAAATCGACTTGCATCTCTTACTGTTATGTCTCTCTTAGTTACCAAAGAAATAAATTTAATAGCAGTGTGGCAATCTCCACAAACTCGCAAATTCTTAGTTACTAAGATGGGCTTGTCGGGGTTCAAACTAAGAATTCCAAATGCAATAGCTAGTTTCTCGCTATGATAAAGAAGGACTCGTTCCTTCTCCTCTTCCTCGACGTCTTGGAAGACATAGCTAGATTCTGCTTGGTAACCCAACCTTTTCATCTCCACCAGTAGTTCATCAAGTTTGTTGCTTATTTGTGCCAGCTGTGGGTGGGACCTATATCCACCACCAACAAAGGTATGGACAACCCCACTTATCTCAATCCAGCTGCATCCAGGACTTTTCTCAAAACCCTGTTCCTTCTGTGTGATCCTAACCTGTGCTGCATCGTCCCATCTCCCAACAGCACTATACAAATTGGATAGGAGAACAAAGTTCCCAGTACTTTCAGGTCCTAGCTTCTGAATTTTCTTTGATACTCCTTCCCCTAGTTCAACATTCTTATAGACTCGACAAGCAGAAAGCAGGGCACCCCATACACGAATATCAGGCTCAAGTGGCATCTTTTCAATGAAACTGTGCACCTCTTTGAAAAGCCCAGCCCTGCTTAGAAGATCAACCATGCATGCATAATGCTCCATTCTAGGGATGATTCCAAAATCTTGAGTCATGGCATTAAACCAGTAGTTGCCTTCTGCAACAAGTCCCGAATGGCTGCAAGCAGATATGAGACAGATGAAAGTCACATCATCTGGTTTTAAACCATCAGACTGCATGTTGTCAAACAACAATAGTGCTTCCAATCCAATCCCATGAATACCATAAGCAATTATCATGGTATTCCATGACACAATACCCCGCTTATGCATCCTATCAAAAACTTTCCTAGCAGTGTCAATCTTCCCACATTTTGCGTACATATCAATAAGAGCATTACAAATCATGGTATCAGCTGTAAATCCACAAACGATTGCATAGCAATGGCTGCAAGACCCATAATGTAAAGCAGCCAAATGAGCACAAGCTGGCAGAACACTAGCCACGGTTGCCTTTTCTGGAATTATCCCAGACAACTGCATCTTGAGGAACATGCGCAAACCCTCTTCAGAATTACCATTTTGAACATAGCCTGAAATGATAGCAGTGAACGAAACTGCATCTCTTAAATCCATTTCATTAAAAAACCTCATTGCACCATTGATAATCCCACACTTGGCATACATTGAAAGTAAAGTATTTCCAACTATCAAATCCAAAACAAATCCTGACTTTATCGCGTAACAATGCAAGCAACTTCCCATGCTTAAATCAGTTAAATTTGCACAAACTCGAATAACAGTGGCAAGAGTTACCGCTGACAGAACAATTCCATCATCCTTGAGCATCAACAACTGACAAAATAGTTCCAATGCCTCCCTCATAAAATCACATAAAACATATGCACCGACCATAGCACTCCAAGTCACCTCATTCTTGACAATACCCATCATGTCAAAAATTCTCCTGGCATAATCTATGCACTGACATTTCCCGTAAACATCCAAAATCCCAGTTCCTACCACCACATCGCCAACGAAGCCCCTCCTAACACAAAACCCATGAATTTCCTTTCCATGTCTCAATGAATTCACTTGAGCGACAGCAGGAAGGACACCAACAATTGTTGATGAATTAGGACTCACATCATTTTGCATTTGAACAAGCAGTCGTGCGACCTCATCATAGGAAACCTCATGTAAAGAAAACCCTGAAATCATCGAATTCCACGCAACAACATCCCTTTTATGCATTTTATCAAACACTTCTTTTGCATCATCCAAACACCCACATTTGGCATAAAAATCAACCAAAGCGGTGGAAACATAGACATTAGATTCAAGACGAAGTCTTTTGATGTCACAATGAATCTCTCTTCCTTCACTCGCTTCTTTTAGAGCCGAACACGCTTTGAGAACAAAAGGGAAGGTGAACCTGTTGGGTGTGATACCATAACCCAACATTTTATAGTACAAATCAATGGCTTCTTCATAGGGACCATTCCAAGCATAAGCTCTTATCAATAAATTCCATAAAACAATATTTTTGGGTCTATGGGGCATTTTATCAAACACATGGCGTGCAATTTTGAGTTCACTGCAAGCTATATATAAATCAACGAGTTTTTCGAATGGCACATCAAAATTTGTAAGATTGGTTTCGTGGGTTCTGTGTAGGCATTTGAGCAGATGCTGATGGATCAGCTTGCCTCGAAACAGAGATTTTGATTGAATGCAAGATTCCAGGAGGACTGTGCAATATTCAAGGCTTAGGCGCGTTCTCAGTTGCATGTCCTTTCCTTTCTCTCTTTTGCGCCAATACAAAATTCACAGATTTTAAGATTTGAATTAATTGTACGTTTTAATCCCTCGATTATATATATATTTCGAATTTTTCCCTCAACTAGGAAATTCTTTTGATCCGATCCCTCAGTTTAGTTATTGACCCCATGAAGATCTTAAAATTGCACCTCCTTCCATGCTTCTTTTAAGTTTTGAATTTTGAGGGCATGGCCATTAAAAATGAAAAAACATGTATCATATGGAAAAACTTCTTAGGATAAGAGGAGTGATAATTTTATGATTTTTTTTTGTAGTTTTAATCGTGAATAATTTATTTTTAAATTAAAATGGCTTATTTATTCTCAATATATAAAAATCAAGTTGAGAAATATATGGAAAGAGTTGGTCTGAAAATGAAAAACATCTTCAATATCACTATATATTATATTAGGAATTTTTGGGATAATTCTGTTGATCTTAGATGAATGAAATTGGAATAAAATAATGTATGGTGTGAGGGAAATATAATTAAAAATATATAATCATGAATGAAAAAAGGGATAAAAAAAAGTTTGGTGTGTGAAATTACCAACTAGTTTTAGCCTAAAAAACAAGTTATGCTAGTAGTTTAATTCTATTAAAGAAGGGCGAGAGATAGATACAACGAGAAAAAATAAAAATGAATAATAAAATAATTTTTAAAAAGAAAAAAAGATGTTTTTATTATTTTTTATGAATTTAAACACAATTAAATACTATTAATAAGCACTAGATTCTCTTTCGATAAGGTTGAAATGCTAACAAATATTTATTATTGAATTTACTTGAAACAAGAGTATAGACATAATTTTGAGCAATTTAAATTAAATAAGCACACGTATATAAATATATAATTTTATTAAATATATGATTGGGTATAATATCTATTTAAAGTATTCTTTCAAACATAGTTTTAAACCCGATCTAGTGGTCAGTTCGGTCCAAGGTCCGAGTTCTGGGTTTTGACTGGTTGTTCAGGTCAATTCTTTTTTTAAAAAAATCAAAACGACGTTGTTTTAGTATAAAAAAACAAAAATCAACAGGTTGCAACTGAGTTTTTGACTGAGTCAACCGGGTCAACTCGAGTTTTTCTTTCCCTATTTTTTCTTAAACTCGGTCCGGTTCCAGCCCCGGGTCGACCTGTCGGGTTGAGTCGAGTTTCAAAACTATGCTTTCAAAAGAATAAAACAATCCTTTGATTCTTCATTTAGATTTGATATATGATAACCTGATTTATTTTATAAATCAAGTCAAGATTTGTGCTTTGCAAGAAAGCAAATTTAAGCATGTATTGCGAAGCAAGATTTGATGTTTTGAAAAGTACCTTTGATTTGTCTTCAAAGTATTGTTGAAGAACTCTTATGCAGTAGCGTTTATGCTTGATTTAAAAGAGCTTCGTTCTTTGTAGATTTCAAGCGTAAATGAATGAGACTTGAGAATTTTTTAGAGAGCTTCCTTGCTTGAAGAGTTTATTTTGAAGAAAATTTGTATCTCCAAGAATTTCTTGTTTCTCTTTTCTAGGTTGAAGCTTTCTATTTATAGAAATTTGTAGAGGCTCTTAGGTGTTTTTTCAATGCTACATGACATGATTTTATTGATTGATTTTTATTAATGAGATCTTGCATTTATGACAAGATATTTTTAATATCTCATCCCAAGTGTCAACCTTTCATTAGTTAAAAAATATATAAAGGTTTATTTATTTTTCATGTTATTAATTTTAATTTTATTTTATTCTCTGAAAATAAAATTAAAATAACACAATAAAATTTTATTTGGTAATAAGTTTTTGTTTCTACAAAGAGTACTCATTTTATTTTGGAAACATCCGGTGCTAAAGTCACTGAATGAGGGAGTCTTCAATCCCTAAAACAAAACTTCATCTAATGGGTTACGGGCATGCATTTTTCGGAGGTTTTTATTGTATCAATCTACCATGGTGTAATTCTTGCTGTGATGTAAGAATTGGCTGTTACTGCTTGATCACTGTAGATTTTTCTTTGAATTGCCCCCTCAAAGTAGCTTGGTTGGTAGAAAAGGGTCTCTTTCTTTTTTGATTTGTCAAGAGTGGTCAAATTCTCAAGTAATTGCCAGATTTTCATCAACTAATCCAATCTGGTAACAAAAGCCAAAGAAATGAGTACTGCATAATTGTGATGAACCATTTTTATACTGGATTAGATACATAGTATAACAAAACATCTTCTACATGATCCAATGCAAGCATTACACCATGTTTTTCAAGTAATTTGCTCATGGGCAGGCCAATTTATCTTTTCTCTTGGACAAGGTAGAGGTGCTGGCTGGGCAATAAATGTAGGGTGTTGCTGTCCAGGCATCACCACTGAAAAATCTGATGCATAAGCTGCTGGAACCTGTTACCAAGCCAAGAACTTATTGTCATCAATCCGTAGAAGCATACAACTAGCTCTTACACATGCCACAGAAAAATACCCTGTAATTGCTTCTCTTTTTGGTCAAAAATTTAGAATGTATAGTACATTATAACTTCAATGCTTCAAAAAACAGTATCTATTTTGTGTCTCGGGATATGGAGAAACCGAAGCTGCGTTTAGCTTGAAAAGGCATAAAAATTTGATGTTTTTTCAAGCTGAATATAGTTTGAAATGCGGCATTACCACGTAGACAAACGGGCACTTACTGTTTGTGGATTTCTGAGTTTGTGTAGTGCTCTTGATTCCGCAGAACCATTGGTGACTTCCTGAGGTGAGGAAAAAGGAGGAGTGGGCCGAAAGAGATGTTCAAAGATGGCCATTATCAGAAACATTGATACCAAGATTGCTGTTGCAACAAAACCAAAAGAAATCGCATTCATGGATGTCCCAAAACTTTTCCATGGAGCTTCCCTGTCAATAACTCCTGTTTGAGATGGTGCAGGGTCTGAACTTGTGTATATGTTCCATGGCTTTGATCTTTCAGAACCTAGTTCGTTCATAGTCTTCTGAAGGGAGATTGCGGGTAGTAACAACTCTGAAAATTATCAAATAAATGTAGACTTAAAGCTTATTCAGACAGATTCAATTGTTGTTTCCTGTCTTTGGTCTTGCAGCCCGTCATTATACCTGAGAAAGAAAATTTGTAAAAGAAAAAATAAATTAATACTCTGTATTTGGAACAGAAGAGAGAGAGACAATTGGGACGGAGGAGATGTATTTTCTATTTTGAAATGATAAAAATTCACTTCAAAATCATTTTAGAAACAAATTTATTTCTATGTCTTTGTCTCCATTCCTTCAACCAAATACGTTCCCGTTCTTTGTATTTCTATCTCTTTCATCTTCGAACAGTAACCAAACGCAAACAAGGATAACAAAAGCTCAACACACGCTAAGACTTGCAATGCGAAGAATGCCTGCCTATTGACTTCCATCAGCACACAGAAATTATAATTTGCCACAAAATAGTTGCATTCTATGAACAAAAGACTACAGAGATAAAGATTAAACTCAGAAGACATGGTGAAAGTGATGCCACTTGTGAATTGTGATACATTAGATGTGATGTCAAAGCTGCAAAATGGAAATGGCCATTTAAATACCATTAATTTCTAGCAAAAAAGCAACAACAACAAAAAAAAAACACCAGAAAATATAATTCTGATCAAAGAAGCTCACGCTAGAAAAATCAATGACAAGGGGACAGAATTTTCATACTTGAAGACAATCAAGAGAGGGTGATGATGGGGAAGCAAACTGTGCAGATCTTCTGTGGATGCTCTTCTAGTGGTGTGGCGAAACAGGTGCGATGCTAATCTGCTACACTACTGTGATAATAGCTACAAAAAGTGTAGCCTGCGAGGAGTTGGAAGGCATTTGG
This sequence comes from Populus nigra, assembly GCF_951802175.1. Lineage (NCBI taxonomy): Eukaryota > Viridiplantae > Streptophyta > Magnoliopsida > Malpighiales > Salicaceae > Populus > Populus nigra. Next base: position 471,741 of record NC_084859.1, read on the forward strand.
GTTGGGTCCTGAGATGTAGGAGCATGCATTATCTAAGTCTTGAGGTCCTATAGGGTAGAAGGTGCCATGGAAAAACAAGACACCCACTCTTCTTAGAGAATAATTCAAGTCATTGTTGCTGCTGAGCCCAAGTAGCTTTATACTCCAATAGAAAATGTAAAGACAAAGTTATATCAGATACAGTTTTTTATGTTCATGATCTTGATGTCTTGCCTAACTTATTGAATACTATACCTTGTCTCAAGAAGCATACTGAGAAATCAAAAGCATGGGCCTTCATGTCTGGAGAGCCAAAAACAAGTGTGGTCTATTGGTGCCTTTAAAAAGTTGTCTCCTTTTGAGTGCTTAATTACATTACATTAACCTTAACCCCACAATTAACCTACCTTCAAAGTGATTAAGTTTGGCTCGCATGTTAACCTGATGACCTGTCGATCTAAGAACCGAGTTGATTTTCAAATTATACTGAGTGGTAGTTAATCCGGTCAAACCCAATCGGCCTAATATATAAAAACCCGGTTTGATTTAAAAAAAATCAAAACGATACTGATTTGAATTAACAAGGTTAACCTGGTTAATTCATGACCCGACCGAGTTTAATAACTTTATCTATGTTCAACCTGTAACTCTGATTATTGATGAGGCCGGCTGGAATTTATGATTCATCAACTTCTAAATATATAATTAGGAACTAACAAATAATCATAACCACCAAGTGACTAACTAACAAATGATTCTTCACATGATGGATGATTATACCCATCATCAAGAACAATGCTGTTTTAAGAAAAAACACAGAGGTTAGTGCTAATGGAAATTCGACTATTGCCTTCTGGATTAAAGTTCTTAAAGCTCATCTTGATGGGATTAATGCCTAGGTGCCTAGCTCAAATCCAACGTGTAAGTATTGAGATGTAATCATGGGAAAGGCAAAGCAATATCTCACATAATCTCCCTTTAAATAAAAGAAAGAAAAAGCTGCTGGGACATACACAAATAGGTTAAGTTAACTAAAGGCTGCTGCTGCTGCAAGCTACATGTATAATTTAATTTGAAAAAAAAAAAAAAAAGCTTTGCTATTGAGCAAGGGCACGTGAACTAAGGCCAAGCATAAGATCAAGAACTTAAAGCAAGAGGGAAGATAAATTAAGAGGGAAAGACAGAGAGAGAATCAATGTTTCTGAGATCTTACAACTATGCAGTACCATACTGCCATGATTTGAGAGAAGAAAGACATGGCTGTGTGGCCAAAAGAATAAATCTTGAAAAGATTGATGATCTCCACCACATTTGCTTCTCGCATTGCCATCAATAAAAAATGAAATGAAATTGAACAACCTGTAGAGAGCAGCCCCACAACTTTTGTCAGAAACACAAAAGCCAAGTGCTATACTATTGGCAAACACCCCCGATCTTTTAACAATCTAATCTTAGGCTGTGTGTTTCTTTAGTGCCCGCGGTAAAAACTATAATTCCAGCGTAGAAAAAATAAGAACTCAGAAATGATGTTTATATATATATATATATTGAAATGCATATACATACTTGTTAGCTTAATATGTTTTACGAGTAATTATTGGTTACATGTAATATTATTATATTTATATAAATATATTTTTATTATTTATAAAAATTTAATTTATCTTTAATATTTATATAATATTAGATTAATAAATCTAGAATAAAGATATAGTTTATGGAATACAAATACTTTATAAAAAAAACTTGTAAAGTTATTATAGTTATGAGATTTCTATTGCATTAAAGTATTGTTCCTAAAATGTTTCTGATCAATGCTCTCTTAAATACTTGATATTCATTAGAGCCATAAATACTTATACATATTATGTTTTTTTTTTTATAAAAGAAAACAATTATTCTTATAAGCTGAGGTATAAAGAATACCTAAAACTAATATGTAGATGTTCGTCCCAAGACATTTGAAATGGTTATCAATACAAAGATAAAAATAAATAAATCTCTAAATAAAAAACATTAAGATATATATCCTTTATGTTTTCGCTATTAGTTTTTTCAAAACATTAATTAAATTTCATCTAAGAACACGTGAATCACATATAGAGATATTCCTATTAAGCCAAGAATCCTCTAAGCTAAAATTATATATAAAAAGGAACTATTTTCCTGGAAAAAAAGAGTGTAAAAGAATTCTAATATAATCCAAAAATTTTAAGGAAAAGATTGGGAGGTGATGTATTTTATGAACCTTGATCATCAAGATCTCTTGTAATCTCCTCCTCCTTCTTTTCCCAAAAAAACAAAAGAATCCATCCCAAAAAAGAGACTTAATTTGGTGCCCTGTCAAATCAAGCAGTGCCTTTCTTTATTTCTCAGACGTGAATTTTTTTGTTTTTCATGCACAGAGAAAGATGAATGCTTCTCATTTACATGTAAGACATTTGAAAAAGATAGAACAGGGTCCCATGACAAGAGAGCACTCCAAAGAAGCATATATCTCTCAGCTTTTCTTTTTGGACGTCTGTCTTCTTCTTCCTTTTCTTTTCTCATCTCTTTGCAAACCCTAGACTCCGATTGAAGTAACCCTTCTCTTTTCCTCAGATTTCACCATACAAACATGCATCTGGGCAAAAATATCATCTCTTTGCCGCTGTCAAAGTTCTTAAATTCCATGGCCAGGCCAGGTCAATGTCTTAGTTGTTGTTGAACGAGTTCACTAGGATCTATTTAAAATTATATTTGATTGGATCAATTTTTATATGATTTAATTTAAAATAAGATGTTGTTTAAATCTTAAATTAAGAAATTGATTCATCCAGCTAAAACAAGTTTAAGAACACCAAATACTACAACATTTTTTTTTTACAGTAACAAAGATAATTTTTATAATGATTTAATTTAAAATAAGATCTACATCATATCTCAAATTAGTCAACGAGTTGATTCACCAAGCCAAAATAAGTTTAATAATATTGATTACTACATGCCAATAATTTTCATAATTATTTAATTTAAAATAAAATTAAAATAAAATCTCAAATAATCATTATCTTTCGACACCATTATTTTCTCCTGTGATTTTCCTAGTCAAGTAATCACCTGTCGCCTTCGTTTGACTCATTTCAGGTGGACTATATCCTCTCTGGCTAGCCTTTACAAAGAATACTCTTTGAGCTTGGGCTCGGATTACTTGCAAGCTGCAAATGGCTAGGCTTCTCCATGTTAGGAAAACTCATCGGCTCATAATCGAAAGTGGATCATTACGAGAGTTGCAGCCGATCCAGTTTGGACGTGACATAGAAGATTTGGACTTGGATGCTGGTATAACTCGAAGTAAATACCTTTCTATATATTTTGATAAAAAAATTTATCAATAATTTAGGATTTAATGATTCTAGATACCCTCGTGATAACATTTTCTTACGAAGACTATTGCAATTTATATATTCTCCCGTTTTACTGAATAATTTATTAATCATTAACAGAAGAACCTTGAAATTTGGTGTTTTTATATGTTTTGTGGAGGATTTTTATGTTTCCATCATGAAGGAAATAAGAATAGTTGGTACAAATATTGAAATTTGTATGTAAAAAGTCATGGAGTCTAAGCAGTCAAGTTGGAATGATAATATTTGGTGCCTGTTATATATGATATTTTCAAGAAAATCTCGAATGCCATGCTGCGCAATTTGACTGGTACACAGTTAAGTGGACCTTGAGTTTTCAAAGGCTGCATGCAGTGAGAAGAATTGCCTGGCTGGTTAAAAGGAGGATCGGTAAGCTAGAGCCTGTTCAACAAAGTTACGCATGGAAGAAGACTACAGTACCTCGCTATGGCTACGCTATTCCTTTCTCCTTCCATGCATGGTGTTTCTTGTTCTTTCAACGAAGTTCTTGCTCCACAAAAGAAAGCAAGGCAAGATCAATCATCTCCCACCAAGCCCTTTTGCTCTTCCAATTATAGGCCATCTCTATCTCCTCAAGCAACCTATCCATCGAACACTCCACTCCCTCTCAAAAAAATACGGTCCGATATTTTCTATCAAGCTCGGATCCCGCCTTGCCGTTGTCATATCTTCACCATCGGCCGTGGAAGAATGTTTCACCAAGAACGATATTGTCTTGGCCAACCGTCCTTACTTCTTGAGCAGCAAGTACTTAAACTACAACAACACCACAATGGGCTCAGTCGAATACGGAGAGCATTGGCGCAACCTTCGCCGCATAAGCGCTCTTGAAATCTTCTCCCCTCCTCGCCTCACTTCGTTATTTAGCATCCGAAGAGAGGAAGTCATGGCCTTACTGCGTAGACTTCACGGTGTTTCCAAGCATGGTAACTATGCTAAGGTGGAGTTAAGGTCCATGCTCTTGGATCTAACGTGTAATATTATAATGAGAATGGTTGCAGGGAAGAGGTATTATGGAGAAGATGTTAAGGAAATTAAAGAGGCTAGGATTTTTAAGGAGATCATGGAAGAGTTTGCCGAATGTATTGCCGTGAGAAATTTGGGGGATATGATTCCATTGTTGCAGTGGATTGATTTTACTGGGCACTTGAAGAAGTTGGATAGACTAAGTAAGAAGATGGATGTGTTCTTACAAGGACTGGTTGATGAGCATCGAGATGACAGGGACAGAAACACTATGATAAACCGGTTTCTTGCTCTGCAAGAAGAACAGCCTGAATACTACACGGATGAAGTAATCAAAGGCCATGTTCTGGTTAGTCAAACCTAACCCTTTTTATGTTGATTCAATCATTTAACTTGTTAAGGAAAAATGATGTTTTTGTTTTGATTCACTCAATTTTTCTTGCGGTTTGATCTTTTGGTATCATCTCCCCTTTCAATTTCTTAAATTTCGTTCATTAAAAAACAACAAAGAGAAACCACAAACGATCACCTTAAGCCACGTTTTTCTCCAACAAGTCATATTCAAGATAGTTCAAAGTAAAATCCTATGTATTTTGTGCAGGTGTTGTTGCTTGGGGGAACAGAGACTGCTGCTACATCTATGGAATGGGCATTAGCCAATCTACTCAACCATCCAGTCGTGCTAAAGAAAGCTAAAGCAGAACTGGACGCTCAAGTTGGAGACCGCTTGATAGATGAGTCAGATTTTGCAAAACTACATTACCTTCAGAGCATCATCTCCGAGAATCTGCGTCTATGTCCGGTGACACCCCTTATACCACCGCACATGCCATCCTCCGACTGTACCATTGGAGGATACCATGTCCCAGCTGGGACAATATTATTTGTAAACGCATGGTCTCTCCATAGAGACCCTACACTGTGGGACGAGCCCACAAGTTTCAAGCCTGAGAGATTTGAATCTGCAGGCAGAGTTGATGCATGCAAGTTCATCCCCTTTGGGATGGGAAGGAGAGCTTGTCCTGGAGATGGCCTAGCAAACAGAGTGATGACCTTAACTTTGGGATCGTTGATACAGTGCTTTGAGTGGGAAAGGGTTGGTGAAAACAAAATTGACATGACAGAGAAGACAGCAATGACCATGTTCAAAGTTGAGCCCTTAGAGCTCATGTGTAGAGCTCGCCCGATTCTAGACATGCTTCTCTCTTTAAGTGATAAAAAAATATAAAATTGTCAAGAATGCTGCCAATATTATATGTATGATTTTATTTTCAAAACACAATAATAAATTACCCCTTAGGGTTTGATTTACAGTTTCAACAGATATTCTCTATTATGAACAATAAAGGGAAAGATCAAACCTTCAATCCTTAGGCCAATGCTGTTATTATTTCTCTAGGTTTGTTACAAGCATAGTTAAAACTACATTGATTGATTCTGGACAATAGTGCAATTGACCATATCACTTCTTTTTTGCATTTACTTGTCAATAGTCGTCAAAACACTATTTTACCACCAGTTATCATGCCAAGTGAAGAACAAATTCCAATTATGTCTATCTGGACTTTACCTTTGAACTCTGTTATTTCTCTTAAAAGTGCTTGGTGTGCCAAATTTTCAAGTGGATTTGACATCTATAAGTTGAGTTACAAAAGACCTCAATTGTTCAGTAACCTTTTTTTTTTTTTCTATTGGTGTATTTTATAAGACTTCGTGACGAAGACGACGATTGGTTTGGGTAAACAACGAGGCAAACTTTATTACTTGGTTGCATTAGCATCAACAACACCGACACCAAAATTCCAACCCTTTACTATCATTGCTACCCAATCATCTTGTTCTCATGTCATCTCTTCCATTGAGTTATGGCATCGCCAATTAGAGCATTTATCTTACTCTAGATTAAATTTTGTTGCTACCCAATTTTTGACCCATGTTTTGATAAATTTTCAGAAAAATTCAAAAATAGCGAAAAACAATGAAAACCCAAAAAAATACATTTTTGATATATATTTACATCGTTTTTAGCATTTTCAATGTCATTTCAAAAGAATTTAAATTTTCAAAGGTATTTGGAACGCGTTCAACTTTTAACGCGTAAATTTTATGATCATTGATTTTCCTTGTTGAGTTGACGTTGATATTGCTCGCTTTCAAAAATACAAAAAATAAGAAAAATAAAAAATTACAAAAAAAGAGGAAAAAAGAAGGAAAGGAAAACTTGAGGGACTAGTTTGAAAACCTAGCAAAACTTTTCCTATAAATACCATGCTACACTAATTTTTTAGGGGGGGAATTTGACAACATCAGAAAAAAATACAAAAAAACCTAACCCTAAACCCATCTTTTTTTCAAGAGGAGCCGCCCCCCCACGTTTTTGGTTTTCCTCTTCAGCCGATTCCACCATCTTCTTCACCTCCCAAGCCACCGCAACTCTCCTTTTCCTTCCTGCTCCCAGCACCTTCCTTCTTCTTCTTGCTCTCTCGGCCAACCACCATTCTTCCCTCTCTCGGCCGACTCAGCTCTAGCAGCCAGCAGACGACAGCAGCAAGACCCACAAGACAACCCCCACTCTCTTCCTCAGTCGCGGCCTCCCTTAGCTCTTTCCTCCTGAATCAGCGGCCAGCTCGCCGAACGCCGGCAGAATCGCACCGCCAGTGGCCCACGGATCCAGCTCCACCAGGAAACGCCTCCCTTCTGCTCCACACCGAAGCCCTTAGGCACCGGTGGATTTGCCCGCGTCCACCGTGATTTGCCTCCACCAGTCCTGCCATCGGCAGGAGGAGCAGATGTAAATCAAAGAGAGACCCACGAACAACAGCAGCGAAGGAAGACCATCAACGCCGGCCTCCAGCAAGCATCACAACAACAACATCTTCTCCTCCGATCTCCATGCCGGGCCACAGATCCACCATCAGCCAGCAGCACCGCCCGAAGCAGAGGAGAAGGAGATGAAATCCAAGCAGCAGACCCGAATGGGACAGATTCGGGAGAAGAACCCAAGAGCAGATCTAAAAAAAACAATAAAGAAAAACAACTAAAATCAACTGCATGTGTTGCCTTTTTGGTTGATTTTGCAAGTCACCATCGGTAGAGAAGAGAAAAGGAGAAAACAGGGCAGATCCGCCCATTTCCGGCACTGTCAACGACGGCGCGTGCCATTGTTCCAGAACTGTTCAGGCAGTTCCAGAAGTGTCCCTCTGCAATTTCTGGAGTTTAGGGATTATTTTGTAATTTTTAAATTATGTAATGTAATTTTTGTTTAGTGTTTAAATTTTTTATAATTTTGTAATGTGATGTACAAAAAGAACAAAAAAAGAAAAGAAAAGAAAAGAAAGAGAAAATAATAATAGAAAAAGAGATGTGTGTGTGTTTGTGTTTTTTTTTTTTTTATGTATGTTATTGAATCAAAAGAAAAAAAATGAATTTAATATTTTAATTTATATGCACAAATATCTAAAGGACAGATAAAATCATGTTGTATTTTCCATGAAAATATAGAACATGTATCTACATATATTTTGGGAACTAATAACTGATTTATCAACGCCTTAGAATTGGGATAAAATTTTATTTGTAAAAACACATCAAGTCCACGAAGCAGTTTACCTCAGGTAGGGTGCGTTAGGGGTGCTAATACCTTTCCTAACCACAACCAGTCTCTTACCAGTGAATCTCTGACAAGACCAGTACATCAGGTTTTCTAGTAGCCCTCACTAAATTACTAGGTGGCGACTCCAACGAACCAATCAAAGCAAAATGCATAATAGAAAAAATCGCCAGCCGACGCTGCGTGGATTTTATGACATGCGACAGAATGACGACTCCACTAGGGAAGGTATTGTTTTTGACATTATTGGACTAAGCTTTGTGTATTTGATGTGTTTATGTTTTTGCATTTTTGTCTTGTTTTATTTTTGTTTTATTCATGCATTTTGTAGAATTGTTTCATGCATCACATATTTTAATTTTTTTAAAGCACACACAAGCTTCAGGTTAGGAGGGGGACTAGCAGCTTACCTTATGACTTTTAGTCAAGGTTTAAGTTTGTGTAAACCCTAACTCTTCGTTGAGTGCTTAGACTGGTAACAGTTGGTACATGTGCCATCTCATTACCTACGGGGCCCCTATATTGCCTTCAAGAGGGTGATCACTGGGACAACAAGAGACCCTTTTTAGAGACCAAGTAGTAAACCTATCTTTTGTCTCACTTAAAAAGATTAGAACCTGCCTTTAGGATGTGTGCTCCGTATACATTGTTTTGCATCAGGGCAAACCCTTCTTGAAGCATCTTGAACTCAAGACTTGTGGGTGACCCAATGGCCGTCACTCAGGAAATTTTTATTGTAGAGTTTGGGCAAGAATCAAGATTTTTGTTCCATCATGCAAGAGTTACGACCATATGTCACCCCTCGAAGGGCGAGTTCTTCATATAGATTACATGCTCATACATTTATCATGCATGTACCGAGAGGAAAAATAGGTTCCCCTATCCGAGGTTTGCTTGAACAAGTGTCAAAATAAAGATGGATGGAAAAAGATGGATAATAAAGAAAGGGGTCAGAGAGAGGCACAATGTCAAAATGAAGTTGAGAGCAGCAAAGGTGAAGTAGCTAGACTCAGATATGCTTGAACAAGTATTGAGCTTCAAATGGAAAGGGAATGTCTGCACAGTTTTCTGTAGAAACACTGCTTTTCCACGTCCCATTGAAGTTCATACCTCTCATTTTCAGTCATGAACAACAACAGTAATGCCTTCAGTCATCAACTAATGACAACCTCTCTTCTTGTTCAGTTGCATTTTTAATTGTTCATCGCCTCCACATCTTCCAATGGCACCAAATAACTACTAGCCTCAGTACATGGTGCATTAGTCTTCTTTGAAGTTACCCCAACTATGAGCTCAATTCCAGTTCAGCAGCACAAAATGTAAAAAACCATGATTATACACTGAATTTCTATGTGACAGAGCTCTCTCTGTAGAGATTTGTTTGTGGATCTGCCAGTGGGGAATGCAAGAGGGGATGTAGTAGTTTCATATGCTTTGAAACTTTCTCCCACAAGTGGCACCAGTAAAACATTGTAGTAGGCCGAAGAGTCAGACCTGGTCTGAAAACATGAGTAGTCGTCGAATTTCAACATGGCAGAGCCCTCTCTGTAGAGATTTGTTTGTGGATTTGCCAGTGGGGAATACAAGAGGGGATGTAGTAGTTTCATATGCTTTGAAACTTTCTCCCACCAGTGGCACCAGCAAAACATTGTAGTAGGCAGAAGAGTCAGACCTGGTCTGAAAATATTAGTAGTCGTCAAACTTCAATGTGGCAGAGCTCTCTCTACAAAAATCCATTTATGGCTCTGCAAATTGGGAATGCAAGAGGGGATTTGTAAGTTGCATATGCTACAAATATTTCTCTCATCAGTTTCAGCACGAAGACATCTTAGTAGGTTGAAGAGCCAGACCTGGTCTAAAAAAATATATGAGCAGACATCAAACTTCAACGTAGCAGAGCTCTATCGGCAGAAATCTGTTTGTGGATCTGCAAGTGGGAAATCCAAGAAGGAATGTAGTAGTTTCAGATCATCTACAATTTTCTCCTACCAGTGTCAACATGAAAACGCATAAGTAGAGAGAAGAGACATGACTAGACTGAAATACATGAAGAAAACTGAAACTTCAACAAAGCAGAACTCCCTCTACATGTGTCTATTTGTTGCACTATCTGTAAGCAATCGAAGATGAGACAGAAGAGTTTTAGATTCATCAAGTTCTCTTCCAGTTGAGACAACGCGTGATTCCACACGTCAGTAGTGGTGGTACTGCATGTTTCTGTATGCTGCCAAGATTACCTGGCAAGTGGAGGGTTTCCAACAATTCTCATACAACCGCAACAACATTGGAAGATTGACATGATGTTGTGAGGATTGCCAAAAGAATAGAGCTAACTCTCAAGATGGGAAAGATTGAAGGCTCTACCGTGGATTTCAGAACTATGAAGGGAGTTGAATAAGGAGATGACTCTGAAGATGGGAAACCATAGTTATGTGGTTTAGCCAGGTCTCACTGTAGCATCAATGACTCAAATGTCTTTGCCAAGATTGGCATCCCTCTGCCACTTAAGTTTGTCAACCAGCATTGGCTAGATTCTAGAATTTTGCCTAACTCCGACAAAACTCATGCAACCACCATTTTCTAAATGGTTCAATCCAGACAAGAGATGTGTTGTCATGGTGGGGTCCTCGACCATTTTGGTTAAACAGTTGCAAGAGATTCAAGAATCGAGCTTAGTTTGTGAAAGATGATGTCATCGATCATTTTTTTTCACTAGAATATCCTCATAATGACAAGTGATCGCAATTGCTTGGCAAGACATAAAAATTGCCAGAGGAGCTGATCTAAGAAGGGGTTGAACTGTCAATCATGTTGTTATGGAATTTTTGCCATTCTGCATTTTGTTTTGGGATCACATCTCACCTTCAACGAAACATGTCTTTTCGTTGTCTCTTTGTTGTTATGAAATCATGAGATGCTTCTTTCAAAGGGTATTTTGACAAAATATGTTTGATCAAACTCCAACATGCAAAGTTTAATCATGAACATTAAAAGTGTTTTGATTGCAGAAATGACTTGATGCTTGAAAATGACATAAGATGACTAAACAATTTTGAACTCATACCTCCAGAAACTGCACCACGCATCATATAGCTAGTTTTAGCAGTATGCATAATGACATGTAGTGGATTCAATAGTTATGGACTCGAATCATGACTCTTACAAGTTTTAATCATTACACTAGATGAGGTCAAAATTTATCGGTTCTAACCGACCTTGCTTGCAATGAGAAAAGGTCATTTTTGTTATCCTTTCACATTTCTTGAAATATTATCCCTTGCGGTCTCCATTTGAGCTGGTTAGAATATTCTTTTCATAAAAAAACCTGACTAGGATCACACCCCACACTGGGGGGCAGATGAGAGATATCTTGGAGACATAGATATAATTAATGGATAAAGGGGAAGGCTTAGAACAAAAGTCCAATGATTGAGAGAGGGCTAAAAGAAAGCACATAGACTGAGGGCATATAAGAAAATTTTGAGGAAGGCCATGAAAAAAAAAAGATTGAAAAAAGAAGTTGAAATTGCCTTCACTCAAAGGCAAGTCAAAGATAAAGTAAGGAGAATGCCTATCAAGTCTAGGAAGAGCAAAAGAAATTTCAATCAAGGAAAGACACAACAAAAGTCAATAGCAGAAGAAAGACAAGCTATAAACGTGACTTTTAGTATCCATTATAAAGCCTCTGGTGTTATCAGATGATTGAGGTTGGTTATTCATCAAGGAAAGTTGGATTTGCATATAACCTATGTTAAGAGAATTCTGATATTTAAGGTTAATAAGATTATATGTCATTTCCTTTACAAAGACAATAATAGAAAAAGAGTTGATGAATAGTTTGATGTTGATCCTAGGTCTTTGAAACCCTCAAACACCTTTTGAGCCTGAATTTTCCTTTCTTTCATAAGCCATGAACCATAGCCTGCATTACGTGTTTTAAAAAGCCCTTTTTAATCAAGTAAGCAATTTGAACCAATAAATGACGCTCTCAAAACTTGAAGAGTTTTTCCATAAGAGTCGTGGCTTCATGGATTAAGCTACTTGTTATTATGCATGCTAATAAAATTGGTGCTAAAAAAGAAAACAATCTTTCTTGATGAATCCTCAAGTTTTGACTTTGAGTATTTTGTTTTCCTTGAAATTAACAGAAGGTCACCTCATCGCAGATCATCAAAAGATATACCCAAGATTAAAGATTAAAACTGATACAAAGAACCATGAAAAAAAGTCATTTTAATCTTACAACGGGTCATTTCTGTTTTTCAAAATACAAGACAGTCAAAAGATTACATTGAATAGCGTGTGTTGGGTCTTTGACTAAAAAAGCTTGATTTCGAAAAATACTTTCAAAAATTGACATCTCTTTGATTTCATTTCAACAATTAGACTTGAATATGACATGATCGTTGAAATATGAGATTTGATTCTAGAACAAGAAAGATTGTCAAACAAGAAGAATATCGATCAAATTGGCAAAACCCATGATCGAAATGACATCAACATATCTGGACACTCATTGAAAAGTTGACCACTTGGGGGCAATACAGTGGACCCTGAGAAGAAAAATAAGCAGTATTTAGATCAGCTGGGGGCAATTAAAGATGATCAAATGATGAATCAATGCACTGAGGACAATGATGTTTAAAGAAAGCTAATCAGCAGAACAAGCATTTAGATCATTACTGGGGGCAATGTTGTTCAAAGACAGTCAGTGATTTAGTGAACTTCAACAGCAATTGATGGGCAATGCTGCACTTGAAGGGCATTTTATTATCGTAAACTTGGGTTACCCTCTAAACATAGCTATGACTCCTGACAGATGTTATTAAGTGAGTGCATTTGAATGAATATCTAACATATGCACACCACCAAGACTAACGATGGACCAAAGATGCATTTAAAGGACATCTTTATATCGTCATCTTTTGAAACATGGCTATTGACCGATGTGGGCATGCAATTGCATTTGAATGAATATCGAAAAGATGTGCACACCACCAAGACTGACGGTGGATCAAAGCTTGTAAACCCTCGGTTATAATTTTTCTGGGTATTTAAAAGATGAGAAATTTAACCAATAGTAAAATGGGTTAAATTAAATTAAAGAAACCTAATCAAGATAAAAATAGTGAAATTAATGAAATAAAAAGTGAATATAGTACTAAATCATTGAAAAGAAAAACATTTGTGAGGGCAAAATGAATACGTAAGATCAAGAGAGGTCAATATTCAAATAACAGAAGGTTGGGAGTTTATGTATAAATGATAAAAAGGGGTAGGGATAAATGTGAAATTAACAAGATGTTAGAACTATAAATATCATTATATTTTCTCTTTTGGAGTGACTGGCAAGAGTAGGAGAGAGTTTAGAGAGAGGCTGAAGAGAAGATATATTGATGGTAAATCAACCGACAGCTATAACTCCACCTTCCACCGTTGGATCAGCACGATATTCGGGTATGTTGTTCTCATCCATGTCGTATACATTGTCACCGTAGGGATTTTCTATATCAGTCCCCGTTTGAGAGATATCGAGGGAGGAAAATATTTGGGAAATACACTTCTGGACAGTCTTCTTTATTGTCTGTTTTCTCCTTCGGCCACCGTTGGATTAGGCTATAACTTGAATATGTTGTTCTTCCTGATTTTGACTAGATTCTGAATGGTGGAGATCTGAAACAAACATTTGGTATAGAAGTTGTATATCTCGCACAGTAGGTCTGCAAGTTTGAGGTCAGTTCGGTTAAACCCATATTTCTGGAAATTTCACCATTTGATGAAGTTAATATTTGGATATGTTATACTCATAATAATGCATTATAACTTGAAAGTATAGATTGTTTGGAATATTATTCGTTTGTTATTTATGGTTTATAGGAACTGTGTTAAGGACTGTGTTTAGAAGAATATTGTTCGGAAAGTTTGTAAAATCGACAAGAATGTTTTATTTTGATGTTAAGAGGGAAGATTGAAATAAATAAGATAAATTGGCTCTTATAAAGATATTCTTTTTTTTTACAGTCTTAAACGATATATGATATGACCAGGGGTTGAGATGATAAAGAAAGAGTTAAATTGTGGATGTTGTGTGTAAATGGAAAGGTTGATGAATCTGGACAGATTCGTGTCCTAACATTTGGAGAGAATTCGAGTAGAAGGATGAGAGAATTAAGATCAAGTTTCTCATAGTAATTGTAGTTTTGGATGTTAGCAAACTAAGAAATTGGTCTTGCTCAATATTGAGCTGTAGAACCCCAGCTATGGGTCATCAACCGAGATTGGGTCTTGACAGACCCTGTAGGGTAGTGTTTGTTGATGAGCAATTTTGACTATCTCAAAGGCAGAACTGGGTTCTCCTTCCTTCAAAGAACTTGTAGCCTCGTGTATTAGCTTTCCAACGAGACTAATCTTGCTTGAAACAGAGTTCTATAAGTCTAGATATAGTTAAAAATCTGATGAATGTTCAAACAATAATAGTTCAAATGTCTAGACAGTAACAGTTCAAATGTCTAGACAGTAACAGTTCAAAGTGTAGACAGTAACAGTTCAAATGTCTAGACAGTAACAGTTCAAAGTGTAGACAGTAACAGTTCAAATGTCTAGAGAGTAACAGTTCAAAGTGTAGACAGTAAGAGTTCAAATGTCTAGATAGTAACAGTTCAAATGTCTAGACAGTAACAGTTCAAAGTGTAGACAGTAACAGTTCAAATGTCTAGACAGTAACAGTTCAAAGTGTAGACAGTAAGAGTTCAAATGTCTAGACAGTAACAATTCAAAGTGTAGACAGTAAGAATTCAAATGTCCAGACAGTAACAGTTCAAATGTCTAAACAGTAACGGTTGGAAAAGTCAAACAGTAACGGTTGGAAAAGTCAAACAGTAACAATTCAAAAGTCAAACAGTAAAGGTTGGAAAAGTCAAACAGTAACGGTTGGAAAAGTCAAACAGTAACGGTTCAAAGTCAGACAGTAACAGTTCAAAGTCAAACAGTAACAGCTCAAAGTTAGACAGTAACAGTTGGAAATTGGACAGTAACAGCTCAAAGTTAAACAGTAACAGTTGGAAAGTGGACAACAATAGTTCAAAGTTAGACAGTAACAGTAGACTTTCACGTGAATACTATATAAAGGAATTGAGTCATACGAACACTTGCACATTGAGATACTAACTCTGAAAATATACATGATATATGTATGTATGTTATTATGAGGAAATGAACATGCATAAGAAAGTAACATATGAGTAATGGATGAATAAGGATTCTCTATAATATCGGCTTAAAGGAATGATAACTATGGTTGGATAAAGGATGACAACATTAATGGGTGTAATGAGAAAAAACGTAAGATATAAAGAAAGAAATGATTGAAAGAAAGATTTATTAGCTATTGATATGATTATTATAAAACATATCCTTGAATGAGAAGAATTTATGAGATGAGTCTGTGACTGTAGGAGGGACCACCGTGTGGTGCAACAGCAGCAACAGGGGAGCACAAGTAGAGCTTCTGCTGCAGGTAGGTGACTTTCACCTTCCTTTTAAATAATGTTGAATAATGAAAATACTTTATCATGAATATTACTGTATTGTGTTAATTCAGATACCAGACTATCAAATGCTTAAATGTTAACAAATGAACGATTAGCTTCAGTTAAAGGCATCTGAAGAGATGACCTTGAACATTGAAATACCTTATCATGAACGTTGTCGTATTGTGTTAATTCAAATATCAGATTGCCAAATGCTTAAATGTTGATAAATGGTTGATTAGCTTCGGCTAATGGCATCCGAAGGGATGACCGGGACAAATGATTGATTAGCTTCGGCTAATGGCATCCGAATGGATGACCGAGACAAACGAATGATTAGCTTCGGCTAATAGCATCCGAAGGGATGACCGGGACAAATGATTGATTAGCTTCGGCGACAAACGATTGATTAGCTTCGGCTAATGGCATCCGAATGGATGACCGGGACAAACGAATGATTAGCTTCGGCTAATGGCATCCGAAGGGATGACCGGGACAAATGATTGATTAGCTTCGACGACAAACGATTGATTAGCTTCGGCTAATGGCATCCGAATGGATGACCGGGACAAACGAATGATTAGCTTCGGCTAATGGCATCCGAATGGATGACCGGGACAAATGAATGATTAACTTTGGTTAATGGCATCTGAAGGGATGACTAGGACAAACGATTGATTAGCTTCGGCTAATAGCATCCGAATGGATGACCGAAATAAATGAATGATTAGCTTCGGCTAATGGCATCCAAAGGGATGACCAGGACAAACAGTTGATTAGTTTTGGCTGATGGAATTCGAAGGGGATGGCCGGGGTGAGTGAATAGTTAACCTCGATAAATGATGTCTTAAAAGAATGGCCGGATTTAAGATTATAGTTGATTGCAAGAATTGGTGTATATATATATACTGCAAGTTATGTATACCAAGAACATGAAGGAACTACAAATGTCACGCTTCAAACATGAGATAATATTAATGCTTCGTTAAACTGCCATACCATTTTCTTGTTGTTGTTGTTGTTATTATTATTATTATTATTATTAAGTAATTGCATTCTTGTAAATGTTTTGTACTGCAGTAGGGACGTCATACCAACAAGGTGCCTAGGAAACCCGATACATGGGAACCTACTTTTGCAAGGAATCATGTAGTTGCATTCTAAATCATGATGTATTTTATATGAATCAATGTACTGAATGTATAACTATTATTAGATCCTTTTAGATTAAATTCGTGATGACTATTTGTAGGATAGAATACAAACTCATGACTATGCATGTATATTTTAAATGCGAACTTCTAATCATGCAAACATAATATTATAAGTTTATGTAAGATTCACTTTTAAATGAAATGTTGATTGTTGTTGATGTATGGATTATATATTGATGATGTGAAGGGAACATGTTCGCCGATTACCGACACGATGTGTGTCAAGTACAAAAAAAATAAAATTTACTGTTGTTTTGGGCTTGTAAAAGTCGTGCTGTTACAAAGCTGCACTTAAAAGACAATCTCATATTGTCATCTTTTGAAACATGGTTATCGACAGATGTTATCACATAACTGCATTGAATGAATGTCGGAAAGGGCACCCACCATGGAGACTGACTATGGGACAATTTGTTTTGAAGCCAAATGTGTACTTCACCATATGAGTATGGGTGATAAAAGCAACATCATTGATGAGGCCAAGACATTTCTTTTCACAATCTGATTTGACAAAATAAGGGAAATCCATGGAGAAGAACATTGAGCTTACAACGATAAGCCTTGTACTGAAAGCTATGAGATGCATGGCTGGATGACTTGACAGTTTCTAAGAAGGTTAATGATAACATATACTTGAAAAGTATTGTTTCAACTGGAGGCAAGTTCATGACTGATTAACAATCTTGATGGGTTGGCATGATGCACACAACCAATCAGAGGATAATTCTCAGAAGAATCCAAAGGAGATAAAATCCTTCATGATGAATCAAGCAACACCACACTTGGGGGCATTGTCAAGCTTGATAAACAGCGAGAGCAGTAATCATCGTGGACAGCCTAGGATGGGCACTGCACTTACATTTGAGTGGAAGGCTAGCACACGAATGAGCCAGTACATGGGAAGAGCAAAGAAGGCTTTGGTTAGCAAACAAAGGCACCCTATGACGATGGATCATCAAAGGGAGGGACCTATATTTCACATCAGGTAAGGATGCATGCATGTCATCTAACCTCAAAGCATTGCACATACTTGTGATTTGTTACAGAAAGATCCTCAATGAAGTCCAGCAGGATTGGGGACAAAGAAAGAATCATTGAGTTGATGATGACAAAGAATCGGTTAAGATCCTGGAACGAGAAGAGAATGAGATGAACCTTGCCAGTAGGAGAATCTCAAAGAAAGGAGGAGATTAACCTCGTCATCAAGAGGAGTCTTCAAGTCAACCTGCAACCAGAAGGTGCCAAGTTTGTCAGCCTTGTCTTGTCAGGACTTTGCCTGCCAAGTCTTTTTGCCAGGTAAGTCACATTTTTTCTTTGGGTAGGTCACCCATTATAACGCGACCGCTTCATATTTTTTCTATTTTCCACCTGGGTAGGTCACCCATAACAATGAGACCACTTCATATTTTTTCCATCTTCCATCTGGGTAGGTCACCCATTATAATGAGACCACACTTCACATTCTTTCCATTTGGGTAGGTCACCCTTCATAATGAGATCGTTTTCCACATTCTTTCCACCTGGGTAGGTCGCCCATTACAATGAGACCATTTGTTCTACATTTTTTAGTTTTGATTTAACGAGGTCGCCAGATGGGATCTCATGTAGCTTTGGTTAAAGGGAATTGCCAGATGGGATTTCAGGTTGACCGAGTTACGCATTTTCTTTATTTTGGTTCAATGAGGTCGCCAGATGGGATCTCATGTAGCTTTGGTTAAAGGAAATCGTCAGATGGGATTTCAGGTTGACCGAGTTATGCACTTTTTTTTTTAGTTTTGATTTAATGAGGTCGCCAGATGGGATCTCATGTAGCTTTGGTTAAAGGGAATCGCCAGATAGGATTTCAGGTTGACCAAGTTATGCATTTTCTTTGTTTTGGTTCAATGAGATCGCCAGATGGGATCTCATATAGCTTTGGTTAAAGGAAATCGCCAGATGGGATTTCAGGTTGACCGAGTTACGCACTTTTTTTTTGTTTTGGTTTAATGAGGTCGCCAGATGGGATCTCATGTAGCTTTGGTTAAAGGGAATCGCCAGATGGGATTTCAAGTTGACCGAGTTACGCGTATTTTTTAGTTTTGCTTTAACGAGGTCGCCAGATGGGATCTCATGTAGCTTTGGTTAAAGAGAATCGTCAGATGAGATTTCAGGTTGACCGAGCTACACACATTTTTTAATTCCAGTTTAATGAGGTCGCCAGAGGGGATCTCAGGTGGCTTTGGTTAAAGGGAATCTCCATATGGGATTTCAGGTTGACCGAGCTACACACATTCTTTGGTTTTGGAAAAGGAGATCGCCAGATGGGATCTCAAGTTAACAAAAGAAAAAAAAAGAGAGAGAAAGAAACAAAAAAGAGAGAGTAAAGTCTTTACATTAGTGGATATTGAGCAAGTTAAGCAGACCGAAAGACAAGTTTTTCTTTACAAAGCTTACTATGCAAAACATTGAGGAGTCTTGCTTCCTAAGCATTGTAAAGAGGGGGCATCTGTTGCTACCCAATTTTTGACCCATGTTTTGATAAATTTTCAGAAAAATTCAAAAATAGCAAAAAACAATGAAAACCCAAAAAAATACATTTTTGATATATATTTGCATCGTTTTTAGCATTTTCAATGTCATTTCAAAAGAATTTAAATTTTCAAAGGTATTTGGAACGCGTTCAACTTTTAACGCGTAAATTTTATGATCATTAATTTTCCTTGTTGAGTTGACGTTGATATTGCTCGCTTTCAAAAATACAAAAAATAAGAAAAATAAAAAATTACAAAAAAAGAGGAAAAAAGAAGGAAAGGAAAACTTAAGGGACTAGTTTGAAAACCTAGCAAAACTTTTCCTATAAATACCATGTACACTGATTTTTTAGGGGGGGAATTTTGACAACATCAGGAAAAAATACAAAAAAACCTAACCCTAAACCCATCTTTTTTTCAAGAGGAGTCGCCCCCCAACGTTTTTGGTTTTCCTCTTCAACCGATTCCACCATCTTCTTCACCTCCCAAGCCACCGCAGCTCTCCTTTTCCTTCCTGCTCCCAGCACCTTCCTTCTTCTTCTTGCTCTCTCGGCCAACCACCGTTTTTCCCTCTGTCGGCCGACTCAGCTCCAGCAGCCAGCAGACAACAGCAGCAAGACCCACAAGACAACCCCCACTCTCTTCCTCAGTCGCGACCTCCCTCAGCTCTTTCCTCCTGAACCAGCGGCCAGCTCACCGAACGCCGGCAGAATCGCACCGCCAGTGGCCCACGGATCCAGCTCCACCAGGAAACGCCTCCCTTCTGCTCCACACCGAAGCCCTCAGGCACCGGCGGATCCGCCCGCGTCCACCGCGATCCGCCTCCACCAGTCCTGCCATCGGCAGGAGGAGCAGATGTAAATCAAAGAGAGACCCATGAACAACAACAGCGAAGGAAGACCATCAACGCTGGCCTCCAGCGAGCACCACAACAGCAGCAGCTCCTCCCCACAACAGCCGGCCACAACAGCTTCTCCTCCGATCTCCATGCGCGGCCACAGATCCACCATCAGCCAGCAGCGCCGCCCGAAGCAGAGGAGAAGGAGATGAAATCCATAGCAGCAGACCCGAACGGGACAGATCCGGGAGAAGAACCCGAGAGCAGATCTAAAAAAAAAACAAAGAAAAACAACTAAAATCAACTGCCTGTGTTGCGTTTTTGGTTGATTTTGCAGGTCACCATCGGCAGAGAAGAGAAAAGGAGAAAGCAGGGCAGATCCGCCCATTTCCGGCACTGTCAGTGACGGCGCGTGCCATTGTTCCAGAACTGTTCAGGCAGTTCCAGAAGTGTCCCTCTGCAATTTCTGGAGTTTAGGGACTATTTTGTAATTTTTAAATTATGTAATGTAATTTTTGTTTAGTGTTTAAATTTTTTATAATTTTGTAATGTGATGTACAAAAAGAACAAAAAAAGAAAAGAAAAGAAAGAGAAAATAATAATAGAAAAAGAGATGTGTGTGTGTTTGTGTATTTTTTTTTATGTATGTTATTGAATCAAAAGAAAAAAAAATGAATTTAATATTTTAATTTATATGCACAAATATCTAAAGGACAGATAAAATCATGTTGTATTTTCCATGAAAATGTAGAACATGTATCTACATATATTTTGGGAACTAATAACTGATTTATCAAAGCCTTAAAATTGGGCTAAAATTTTATTTTTAAAAACACATCAAGTCCACGAAGCAGTTTACCTCATGTAGGGTGCGTTAGGGGTGCTAATACCTTCCCTAACCACAACCAGTCCCTTACCGGTGAATCTCTGACAAGACCAGTACATCAGGTTTCCTAATAGCCCTCACTAAATTACTAGGTGGCGACTCCAACGAACCAATCAAAGCAAAACACATAATAGAAAAAATCGCCAGCCGACGCCACGTGGATTTTATGACGTGTGACAAATTTTATAGCAAAAAATTTACTCAATTTCCTTTTCAAATTCAAAGATGCTTGTGATATTTGTGCACTTTCAAAACAATGCAGACTTCTATTTTCTGCTAGTTCAATTTCCTCTATTCGACCGTTTGAATTAATTCATTATGATATTTAGGGCCCTTATAAAATTTCTTCTCTTTTTGGTGCTAAATACTTTTTGATAATTTTGGATGATTATTCTAGATTTACATGGGTGTTCTTTATGCATCACAAACATGAAACACAAAATTTACTTACAATTTTGTTTCCTTTGTCACAATCCAATTTAATGCATCCATCGCAAATATTTGCGTTGATGGTGGAGGGGAATTTTTTTCTATGCAGAATTTTTTCGACAAAATAGCACCACTTATCAACACTCTTGCATTTATACACCCCAATAAAATAGGGTTGTAGAGCATAAACATCGTCATATCCTTGAGCCCGCTCATGCCCTTCGTTTTCAAGCTCATCTCCCTTTACATTTTTAAGCAGAATACGTTCTTACCGCTGTCCATTTAATTAATTGTTTACCCACACCATTTCTTTCTCATAAAACCCCTTTTGAAAGACTTTACAGCAATGTCCCTACTTACTCCCATATTAAGGTTTTCGGTTGTCTTACATATGCTACTGAAGTGTATGCCACACATAAATTTGCTCCCTACTTGTCTTGCATGTGTTGTGTTTTTCTTGGTTACCCGATCGGCCAAAAAGCTTATAAGCTCTACAACCTTACCACCCATAAATTTTTCACCAACCATCATATTGTTTTCCATGAACACATTTTCCCTTACAAATTACCTCCAACCATTCCTGCACCTCCTATACCATTAGCTGCATCTATAGCTCCCACACTCGTCCTTCCTTTTTCCATATCAGATCCTCCTGCAGACTTCCCAATCTCCTCTTCCGTGTCTCCCACTCCAGTCCCTTTTATTTTTTCTCTCTTAGTTCCCAACAATATCACTCAGTTACCTTCTCATATGTTTCCTGTGCAACCTTTACGTCGTTCCCAGCGACATCACAGCCCTTCCTGAGCTTTACATGATTATATTTGCAAACAAGTAACGTCTTTCTTACCATCGCTGACTTCATCGTTTGGTCTCACAACAGGTACAAGGTATTCTCTTTGTAATTTTCTTTCTTACCATCGTTACTTACCACAACATTGCTTCTTTTTTGCCACCATTAGTCAGGACATTGAGCCCCGCTCTTATACAGAAGTTGTTTCCCTTCCATAATGGCAAGATGTCATGCAATCTGAATTGGTAGCATTGGAAGTTAACCACACTTGGTCCCTCACTTTTCTCCCTCCTGGAAAGACCCTAATTGGATGTCGTTGGATCTACAAAATCAAGCATCATTCAGATGGCACCATCGAGTGTCACAAAGCTCGGTTGATGGCCAAGGGTTACACACAGCTAGAAGGTATCGATTTCCATGACACTTTTTCTTCTACTGCTAAAGTAATTATTATCCGTTGCTTTTTGCTGGCTCTAGTAGTAGCATAGAATTGGTCCCTTCACTAGCTAGATGTGCACAATGCTTTCCTTCATGGTGATCTTCATGAAGAAATTTATGTGTCCACCTCTTGGTCTTCAATGACAGGGGGGAGTTTGGTATGTCGCCTCAACAAGTTGTTGTATAGATTAAAGCAAGCTTCTTGTCAATGGTTTGCTAAATTCTCTGTAGCTATTTAAGTTGCCAGTTATATTCAGTCTAAAGAAGATTATTCATTGTTCATATGTCACAATGGAAAATCCTTTACTGAATTGTTGATATATGTTGACGACATTCTCATCACATATAATGACCTCAAGGCTATATACATTCTTAAGAGATTTCTGCATAGTCGTTTTCAAATTAAACATTTGGGTGATTTGAAATATTTCTAGGCATTGAGGTCTCTCGATCACAAAAAGGTATTTCTATCTCACAACGGAAATACACTTTGGAAATTCTGAAGGATGGTGAGATTTTGGGTGCTAAACCTATGAATTTTCCTATAGAATAAAACACAAAGCTCTTAGATGCAAGTGACTTACTTAAAGATTCATCTTAGTATAGACGACTTGTGGGATGCCTAATTTACTTGACCATTACCCGACCGGATATCATGTATTCTGTACATGTGTTAAGTCAATTTATGCATGCACCACGCAAACCGCACATAGAAGTTGCGTTGCGTGTGTTGCGTTATTTGAAAGGTGCTCCAGGACAGGGTTTGTTTTTCTCTTCTCAAAATGATTTGTCTCTGCAAGCTTTTTGTGATTCAGATTGGGCTAGTTTCCCAATGACTCAGAGATCCACTATGGGTTATTGTGTTTTTTTAGGATCTTCACTTATTTCTTGGCGAACAAAAAGACATAAAATAATATCACTCTCCTCAACAGAAGCTGAATATAGAGCCATGATAGGTACATGCTGCGAGTTATCTTGGTTATGTTCAGTGTTGAAAGACTTACGGATATTGCATCCAAAACCAGCATGCTACATTATGATAACAAAGCAGCTTTACATATAGTAGCTAATCCAGTTTTCCATGAGAGAACTAGACATATAGAAATGGATTGTCACTTTATTCGGGGTAAAATATAGGATGGTTCAATCATGACTAAATTTGTTACTTCAGCAGATCAACTTGCGGATGTATTCACTAAACCATTAGGAAAGGAGATATTCTCTGTCATGATTCGGAAGTTTGGAATTCTCAACATTCACTCTCCAACTTGAGGGGAGTATTAAGAAAAGATCAATAATATCCCAATGTTCATGTAATGGGTTAGGAAACATATACGTAAATGTCAAATATATCTATTCCTATAGTAATTCATATTCTTAACATACCTAAGCATAATTATAAGAAACACTTGTATATAGCGGCAGTAACTCATTCAATGAAATACAATTCAGGCAAATCTTTTCCTTCTCTGTTTTACAAAGTGGACGCTCTAGTTGGAGACCGCTTGATAGAAGAGTCGGATTTTACGAAACTACATTACCTTTAAAGCATTATCTCGGAGAATCTGCGTTTATGTCCTATGATACCGCTTATACCACCTCACATGCCATCCTTTGACTGTACCATTGGAGGATACCATGTCCCAGCTGGGACCATATTATTTGTAAACGCATGGTCTCTCCATAAAGACCCTACATTGTGGGATGAGCCCACAAGTTTGAAGCCCGAGAGATTCGAATCTGGGAGAGTTAATGCATGCAAGTTCATCCCCTTTGGGATGGGAAGGAGAGCTTGTCCCGGAGATGGTCTAGCAAACAGAGTCATGACCTTAACTTTGGGATCGTTACAGTGCTTTGAGTGGGAAAGGGTTGGTGAAAACAAGATTGACATGACAGAGAAGACAGTAATGACCATGTTCAAAGTTGAGCCCTTAGAGCTCATGTGTAAAGATTGCTCGATTCTAGACATGCTTCTTGTAACCTAAACTTGATAAGCACACCAATTAGGAGGATCAGGATTAACCCATTAGCCACTAAAAAGCTTTCTTGTAACCTAAACTTTTTTTTTAAAATGTAACCCATTGTGTAACGCAATCCATGTTGATTGTGAAGATCTAAATGGGATATTGTTGATTAAAGAACTGGTGTGATATAAAGGAACTAATCTCATCATATCATGGACAACTAAAAATATTCAATTTATTCTCCCGTTTTATTGAAAAAGTTAATCATTGACAAAAGAATATTGCAATTTAATAAAAAAAAATAATTATTTATTGGACTGTAGAAAACTTGGAATTTGGTGTTTTAATAAGTTTTTTTTGCAAAGATTTTATTTTGCCATCATGAAGGAAATAAGAATATTGGGTCCAGATATTGAAATTTCTATGTAAAAAAACCATATGAAATGTGCAAAGTCAACATGATAACCTACTGAGTAACGTTGAAAACAACGTAAAAGGATTTTAAAATGCTATTAAAAAATAATAAAAAGAATATAAGAGTTTATATATTGATATATGAGTTGACATGAGGAACCCAAGAACTCGGATCTTCAGCTGCCCTGTTGGACGAGTATCCAAAGCTTACAATCAAGCAAGTTAAGCATGGAAGAAGACTACAGTACCTTGCAACGCCTTTGCTACTCTCTTCTCCTTCCATGCTTTGTGTTTCTTGCTCTTTCAACCAAGTTCTTGCTCCACAAAAGAAAGCAAGGCAAGATCAGTAATCTCCCACCAAGCCCTTTTGCTCTTCCAATTGTAGGCCATCTCCATCTCCTCAAACAACCTATCCAGCGAACACTCCACTCCCTCTCAGAAAAACACGGTCCCATATTCTCTCTCAAACTCGGATCCCGCCTTGCCGTTGTCATATCTTCACCATCGGCTGTGGAAGAATGTTTCACCAAGAACGATATTGTGTTGGCCAACCGTCCTCCCCTTTTGATCACCAAGTACTTAAACTACAACAACACCACCATGGGCTCAGTCGAATACGGCGACCATTGGCGCAACCTTCGCCGCATAAGCGCTCTTGAAATCTTCTCTCCTGCTCCCCTCACTTCCTTATTTAGCATCCGAAGAGAGGAAGTCATGGCCTTACTGCGTAGACTTCACAGTAGTGTTTCCAAGCATGGTAACTATGCTAAGGTAGAGTTGAGATCCATGCTCCTGGACCTAACGAGTAATATTATAATGAGAATGGTTGCAGGAAAGAGGTATTATGGCGTAGATGTTAAGGAAATTGAAGAGGCCAGGATTTTTAGGGAGATCTTGGAAGAGTTTTTTGCATATATTGCCATGATAAATGTGGGGGATCTGATTCCAATGTTGCAGTGGGTCGATATAATTACAGGCCACTTGAAGAAGTTGGATAGACTAAGTAAGAAGATGGATGTGTTCTTACAGGGACTGGTTGATGAGCATCGAGATGACAGGGACAGAAACACTATGATAAACCGGTTTCTCGCTTTGCAAGAAGAACAGCCTGAATACTACACTGATGACATAATCAAAGGCCATGTTCTGGTTAGTCAAACCTAACCCTTTTTATGTTGATTCAATCATTGAACTTGTTAAAAATGATGTTTTTGTTTTGATTCACTCAATTTTTCTTACGGTTTGATCTTTTGGTATCTTCTCCCCTTTCAATTTCTTAGAGTTTCATTCACTAAAAAGGGAAACAAAACCAAAAATGATGCCTAAAGCCACCTGTTTTTCTCTCCACCGCTTCATCAAATTTTGTGTCAACGTATTAAACATAGGTATGTCAGTTCATCAAGTTTTTTTCTCAACCTGACCTAACCCAAGTTAAACTCCGGGGCTCTGGGTTGTGTATCAACCTGTCAAGCAATTTGGGTAGACCCTTCTCATCTTTGCTTTTGGGTCGGAGCTGGCTTGAGTTTAACAAGCATGGTAGGTATAATTCACTAAGTATTTTGTGCAGGAGTTGTTTCTTGCGGGAACAGAGACTTCTGCTACAGCAATGGAATGGGCATTAGCCAATCTACTCAACCATCCAGACGTGTTAAAGAAAGCTAAAGCAGAAGTGGACGCTCAAGTTGGGGACCGCTTGATAGAAGAGTCAGATTTTGCGAAACTACATTACCTTCAGAGCATCATCTCGGAGAATCTGCGTTTATGTCCTGTGGCACCCCTTATACCACCGCACATGCCATCCTCCGACTGTACCATTGGAGGATACCATGTCCCAGCTGGGACCATATTATTGGTAAACGCATGGTCTCTCCATAGAGACCCTACACTGTGGGATGAGCCCACAAGTTTCAAGCCTGAGAGATTCGAATCTGCAGGCAGAGTTGCTGCATCCAAGTTCATCCCCTTTGGGATGGGCAGGAGAGCTTGTCCTGGAGATGGCCTAGCAAACAGAGTGATGACCTTAACTTTGGGATCGTTGATACAGTGCTTTGAGTTGGAAAGGGTTGGTGAAAACAAAATTGACATGGCAGAGAAGACAGCAGTAAGCATGTCAAAACTTGAGCCCTTAGAGCTAATGTGTAGAGCTCGCCCGATTCTAGACATGCTTCTCTCTTTAAGTGGTCAAATAATATAAAATTGTCAAGAGTGCTGCCCATATTATATGTATGTTTTTATTTTCAAAACATAATAATAAATTACCCCTTAGGGTTTGATTTTCTTATTATTTTGGGACATGATGATACCAAATGTTAAAATGATATATTAAACTATAAACTTCAGCAAAAGTTTTTATTGCCCTCAAGAAGGGGTAAAAATGAAGGTTAATGATAATAAACGTGGATTATCAAATTATCTAATTAAATACATATCAGCCTTTTTATCTACTATTATAATTTTTTAATGTAAAAAATATATTGAAAAATTCTATATATTTATTTTTTATTCCCATGACAAAGTATAAGTAGATAACTAATATTTATTTTTGATGTAATTTTTTTTTATCCACCCGTAGAAGATAACTTAGTAGAAATCTAAAATGGATTATTATTGATTAAAAAATAATAATATTTATAACACGAATAATACTATTTTTTATATTAATACTTTTAAATATACTAAAAATAATTATATTTATAACCCAAATAATACTATTTTTTTATTAATACTTTTAATTATAATAAGAAAACAATATTTATAATGTAAATAATAATATTTTAATATTAATAATAATAATATTTATAATACAAATAATAATATCCTTAGGTGTGGTTGTTCAGCCAGACCCAAGGATATTGGATCTCGCTGCTCAGCCAGGCCCAGCTCCTTTTCAAAGTGTTTTGGGTCTGACTTAACAAGACCCAACAACATTGGGTCCAGCTGCTACACCAATCCAATAGCTTTTAGCAAAGGAGGCAATGCCCCCAACCGCAATTCTTGACAAAAAAAACATAGCATAGGAACACCCCTAAGGGCTTTACAGTATTTAATTATGACACAAATAATACTATTTTTAATATTAATACTATTAATTATTGTAAAAATAATAATATTTATAACACGAATAATATTATTTTTTATATTAATACCTTTAATTATAGTAAAAATAATATTATTTATAACACGGATAATATTATTTTTAATATTAATCCTATTAACTATAATAATATTTATAATACTAATAATACTATTTTTCATATTAATGCTTTTAATTATGAAAAAAAATTAATACAAATATTAAAATTTATAATATTAAAAATAATAATATTTATAATACAAATAATAATATCATTGGTTATGGCTCCAGAGCTAGACCCAAGGATATTGGGTCCAGCTATCCACCTAGACTCAAGATCGGTGGGTCTGGCTAGGCAGCCAGACCCACTATTGGGTGCTGGTCAGCAGGACCCAACAATGTTGACTCTTTTTGGAAGTGTTTTGGGCCTGGCTTAGAAGCCAGACCCAACAGTGTTGGGTCCATCTGCCAAGCTAGACCAAGTAGCTTTTGGTAGATGAGGTAATTAGTACTTAAAAGTGTATTTTTATTAAAGTTTTATATCTTTAAATTGCACTTAAAGTATCATTAAATTCTCTAACTTAAGCATGTTTTATAATAAAAAGTCTGATAATATAA
Organism: Populus nigra; assembly: GCF_951802175.1. Lineage (NCBI taxonomy): Eukaryota > Viridiplantae > Streptophyta > Magnoliopsida > Malpighiales > Salicaceae > Populus > Populus nigra. The sequence goes on from NC_084859.1 coordinate 500,406, forward strand.
GATATTTTTAATTTATGGTAAATGATCATTTTGAATACAAGCATATCTCACAATTCAAAGGATTTACTGATGTGTTTAACTATTGAAATTGAAAAGACAAAGAGAGGATTAAGCTTAGAGAAGAGATGTTGGTTCAGTTCAAACTAAAACATCATTCGGTTATTGGATCATAACTAGAGTTGTAGACCTTGGATTTAAGTCTGGTTTATCTTGATGGAAAGCTAATACATAGGCCTAAAACTTTCATGAAGAGTCCAAGAATCAAAGGTTCTGTTTTCAAGTTCACATCTTAGCAACAAAAGAGAAGTCTGAATCTATCTTGCAGTCCAGACATTGTTCAGTGTTCAGCCCATATCTCGAGTTCTAGAAATCCAAATGAGCTCATTCTTGTTTTGTTAGAAATCTGAGATAAATTCCCATAACTTTCATGAGACAAGCTGTTCAAATTCGGATGTTAGTAATGACGTTCTGTCCAACCAACAACTCATTAGCTAGCCACCAAGTCAAGAGTTGGCCACTCACTCTATAATTAGTCATTAAATCAATAGTTCTGAATTTTAGTCTATAAAAGAATGCATTTGCCATACATTTAGGCATCTTGGTTTTCATATCAAGATCTTGCTCTTGCTCTCTTTCTTTGTATTTTGTAATATTCAAGTTTTATTTCATGTTATATTTTCATTAATCTCTTATTTATGTTTTTCATTTCCTTTACTATATTTAGTTAATTTATATCATTATTATGTTCTTATTTTGTTTATTTATGTTTCTGTTCTTCATTATATTTAACTAAGTTTATTTTGTCAAGGTGAAAAACTTACACTAATGGTGTAAGAATAAGTATAATATGAACTCAACATGAACTTTAATGTTTATATTCAAGAAAGTTTAATATTAACATGTTTTATAATTATTATCTTACTTACTCTTAATACCTTGCTTGTTAAATGGTTAATTTAGATTTGTGTTGTGTAACTCTTGGTACAATAAATACTTGATCATTTTATACTGTATGGTATAACTGACATTTGTGCTATGAAAGAAACTTGATTTATTATTGACATAAGTTATCACCATGAATACTTGATAACATTTACAAGTATTGGTATTGCTCAAATAAAATAATTAATATGATCCTGTTAATAATTTATAATGAGTTATTAATGATAAATCATTCAATTGGAACCTCCTTTGTGTGTGGTTTTCAGTTGAGTAATAAAAAGAGTTTATATTATACTTATTTGAAATATCATTAGTAGATCCTCTAACCTTAATAATTGTTTTATCATTGTTTAATTCTTACATCAATATCTCATCTCAAAAGTTCTCTTCAACTCCTTTCCATTTATTATTTGTAATTTTATATAATTGATCTCCCTGTGGTATGACCCCGATCTTGCCGGGTTATTTATTACTTCAACACTCTTGCATATGGGATAAGACATCAATCTTTTGATCGTGTTAAGAGGCAATGCCCAAGACCACAATTCTTGACCAAAAATATAACAAAGGAACGCCCCCTAGGGCTCTACAATATTTATAACACAAATAATACTATTTCTAATATTAATACTATTAATTATAGTAAAAATAATAATATTTATAACACGAATAATACTATTTTTTATATTAATACTTTTAATTATAGTAAAAATAATATTATTTATAACACCAATGATAATATTTTTTATATTAATACTTTTAATTATAGTCAAAATAATAATATTTATAACAAAAATAATACTATTTTTCATATTAATACTTTTAATTATAATAAAAATAATAATATTTATAACACAAATATTACTATTTTTTATATTAATAATTTTAATTATAATAAAAAAATAATATTTTAAATATAAATATTAATATTTTAAATATTAATAAAAAATAATTTATAATATTTATAATACAAATAATAATATCCTTGGATATGGTTGCACAGCCAGACCCAAGGATATTGGGTCTCGTTGCCCAGCCAGACCCAAAATCTGTGGGTGTGGCTGGGCAGCTAAACGCAACTCTGTTTTGAAGTGTTTTCAATCTTGCTGGACAACATGACCCAATGTTGTTGGCTTCTTTTGGAAGTGTTTTGGACCTGGCTTGGCAGCCAAACCCAACAGCGTTGGGTCCAACAACCAAGTCAGACCCGATAGCTTTTAGTAAAGTAGGCAATATCCCGAGCCGCAATTCTTGACAAAAAACACAACAAAGAAACGCCCTCCTCTATAGTATTTATAACATAAATAATACTATTTTTAATATTAATACTATTAATTATAGTAAAAATAATAATATTTATATCACAAATAATACTGTTTTTATATTAATACTTTTAATTATAATAAAAAAATATATTTATAATACAAATAATAATATTTTTAATATTAATAATTAAAAATTTTATAATATAAATAATAATATCCTTGAGTATGGCTGCGCAACCAGACCCCAAGATCGGTAGGTCAAGCTGGCACTCAGACCCAACCCCTTTTTGAAGCGTTTTGGGTGTGGCTCAGCCAGACCCAACACTATTGGGTACTGCTGGGCAGCAAGACCCAACGTTGTTGCTCCTTTTAGAAGTGTTTTGGGCAGGACTTAGCAGCCAGACCCAACAGCGTTGGGTCCAACAGCCAAGCCAGACCCAATAGCTTTTGGCAGAGTAGGAAATGCCTCCACCCACAATTCTTGACAAAAAAAAAAAAAAAAAAAAACACAATAGGGGAACCCCCTCTCCAGGCCTCTACAGTGTTGTCCACAGTGAAAACAGTCTATGTCTACAATGTCGTCCACAGTGCAATGTGTATGTGTCCACTCCCACGTGTTTTAAAAGAGCCTGGCAAAGAGTAAACCCAAACAATGCAATCCATAGTGAAAACACTCACAGTCTACAGTGATTCAAAACAATGCAATCCATATTTTTACAGGGCTGCTGCTAGGCGGATGGGTCTAGCCCTAATGTCCTGGCTTGAAGCCGAGCACCAAGTGTCTATAGTCTGGGTCGAGCAGCCCCACCAAAATCCGAATTGACCATTTTTTCCTAACCAAAAAAGACAACCCCACCCTCCTGCAATCTTTGCAACTCTCTGTGGCAAGGGCAGCCCTGCCATTATACCTCTCCAATCCACAATGTTTTTAGTAAAGAGCAAACTCAAACAGTGCAGTCCATAGTGCAAACACTCACAGTTTAAAGTAATTTCTGCTACAATAAAACACTGATCACTTTTAGTTATAGTTAATGGTAATTTTTTTCATTTTAGTCATTAATATTTTTTTTCTCATCAATTGCATCCTTCTATAGTCAAATTGAGGGCTAATTGCTTCTATTTTGTTAAGAAATGACACAATTAAAAGATAGAAAACCAAAATAGAAAAACACAGAAGAATTAGATAGCTATTTTGAAATTAACTAAAAAAGTTTACTTTTGTCCTCTTATGCCACATACCCACTTTCTATCCTTTTAATTTTTTCAAAAAACTTTTTTGGTCCAAAAATTCATATATCTTATTTGTTATCCCTAGTATGACGGAAGTCACTGGATTCTTATGGTAAAAAGAGAAAATCATCGATGAGCAAGGATTTCAACCATCAAAATAGTCAATTTTAGTGTCCATATATTCCATTTTATTATAAGAGTTTAATTAAGGTGTTCATTCACCTTCAAATTGCATGAGAAAATAGATATGAATTTGGGCATTTTTTGAGATGATTTTTGGATTTTTGATCTTTTTGAGTTATTTTAAGATATAAATATATTTATTTAGGTATCTAGGATGTTCTTTAGATGTTATTGGGTCAAAAAATAATTGAAAATAGATTTATAAGGCTTAAAATCCATGGTGAAAACACTCACAGTCTACAGTGATTCAAAACAATGCAATCCATATTTTTACAGGGCTGCTGCTAGGCGGATGGGTCTAGCCCTAATGTCCTGGCTTGAAGCCGAGCACCAAGTGTCTATAGTCTGGGTCGAGCAGCCCCACCAAAATCCGAATTGACCATTTTTTCCTAACCAAAAAAGACAACCCCACCCTCTTGCAATCTTTGCAACTCTCTGTGGCAAGGGCAGCCCTGCCATTATACCTCTCCAATCCACAATGTTTTTAGTAAAGAGCAAACTCAAACAGTGCAGTCCATAGTGCAAACACTCACAGTTTAAAGTAATTTCCGCTACAATAAAACACTGATCACTTTTAGTTATAGTTAATGGTAATTTTTTTCATTTTAGTCATTAATATTTTTTTTCTCATCAATTGCATCCTTCTATAGTCAAATTGAGGGCTAATTGCTTCTATTTTGTTAAGAAATGACACAATTAAAAGATAGAAAACCAAAATAGAAAAACACAGAAGAATTAGATAGCTATTTTGAAATTAACTAAAAAAGTTTACTTTTGTCCTCTTATGCCACATACCCACTTTCTATCCTTTTAATTTTTTCAAAAAACTTTTTTGGTCCAAAAATTCATATATCTTATTTGTTATCCCTAGTATGACGGAAGTCACTGGATTCTTATGGTAAAAAGAGAAAATCATCGATGAGCAAGGATTTCAACCATCAAAATAGTCAATTTTAGTGTCCATATATTCCATTTTATTATAAGAGTTTAATTAAGGTGTTCATTCACTTTCAAATTGCATGAGAAAATAGATATGAATTTGGGCATTTTTTGAGATGATTTTTGGATTTTTGATCTTTTTGAGTTATTTTAAGATATAAATATATTTATTTAGGTATCTAGGATGTTCTTTAGATGTTATTGGGTCAAAAAATAATTGAAAATAGATTTATAAGGCTTAAAACACCTCTAATATAATTTTCCAACATCCTATAGTTGTTGGAATCTAGGTAGAGCATATTATTTGCCGCAATAAGTGACAGCTTACTTTCTAGATAAGCAAACCAATTGGGAGGTTTCAGCATTAACCCATTAGCCACTGAAAAGCTTTCTCGTCAAATCATGGACAACTAAAAATATTCAATTTATTCTCCTGTTTTATTGAAAAAGTTAATCATTGACAAAACAATATTGCAATTTGATTAAAAATAATTATTTATTGGACTGTAGAAAACTTGGAATTTGGTGTTTTAATAAGTTTTTAGCAAAGAATATTTTTATTTTGCCATCATGAAGGAAATAACAATAATTGGTACAGATATTGAAATTTCTATGTAAAAAAACCATATGAAATGTGCAAAGTCAACATCATAACCTACTGAGTAACGTTGTTGAAAACAACGTAAAAGGATTTAAAAATGCTATTAAAAAATAATAAAAAGAATATTAGAGTTTATATATTGATATATGAGTTGACATGAGGAACCCAAGAACTCGGATCTTCAGCTGCCCTGTTGGACGAGTATCCAAAGCTTACAATCAAGCAAGTTAAGCATGGAAGAAGACTACAGTACCTTGCAACGCCTTTGCTACTCTCTTCTCCTTCCATGCTTTGTGTTTCTTGCTCTTTCAACCAAGTTCTTGCTCCACAAAAGAAAGCAAGGCAAGATCAGTAATCTCCCACCAAGCCCTTTTGCTCTTCCAATTATAGGCCATCTCTATCTCCTCAAGCAGCCTGTTCATAGAACACTCCACTCCCTCTCACAAAAACACGGTCCAATATTTTCTCTCAGATTCGGATCCCGCCTTGCCGTTGTCATATCTTCACCATCGGCCGTGGAAGAATGTTTCACCAAGAACGATATTGTCTTGGCCAACCGTCCTCACTTTTTGAGTGGCAAGTACTTAAACTACAACAACACCACAATGGGCAAAGTCGAATACGGCGACCATTGGCGCAACCTTCGCCGCATAAGCGCTCTTGAAATCTTCTCCCCTCCTCGCCTCACTTCGTTATTTAGCATCCGAAGAGAGGAAGTTATGGCCTTACTGCGTAGACTTCACGGTGTTTCCAAGCATGTTAACTATGCTAAGGTGGAGTTAAGGTCCATGCTCTTGGACCTAACGTGTAATATTATGATGAGAATGGTTGCAGGGAAGAGGTATTATGGAGAAGATGTTAAGGAAATTGAAGAGGCCCGGATTTTCAAGGAGATCATGGAAGAGTTTGCCGAATGTATTGTCATGATAAATGTGGGGGATCTGATTCCAATGTTGCAGTGGGTTGATTTTACTGGGCACTTGAAGAAGTTGGATAGACTAAGTAAGAAGATGGATGTTTTCTTACAAGGACTGGTTGATGAGCATCGAGATAGCAGGGACAGAAACACTATGATAAACCGGTTTCTCGCTCTGCAAGAAGAACAACCTGAATACTACACAGATGAAGTAATCAAAGGCCATGTTCTGGTTAGTCAAATCAAACTCTTTCTTATGTTGATTCAATCATTTAACTTGTGTTAAAACACATGATGTTTTTGTTCGTGTTTCTTTGTGATTCACTCACATTTCTTTTGGTATCATCTCCCCTTTCAATGTCTTAAATTTCGTTCATTAAAAGACAACAAAGAGAAACCACAAACGATCACCTTAAGCCACGTTTTCTTCAACGATGAGAATATGTCGTGAGATTAGTTTGCATGTCAAGATTCTTTAAGCTTCGGCTGTGGATCTATCCAACAAGTCATATTCAAGATAGCTCAAACTAAAATCCTTAGGTATAATTCACCAAGTATTTTGTGCAGGTGTTGTTGATTGGGGGAACAGAGACTTCTGCTACAGCAATGGAATGGGCATTAGCCAATCTACTCAACCATCCAGACGTGCTAAGGAAAGCTAAAGCAGAACTGGACGCTCAAGTTGGAGACCGCTTGATAGATGAATCAGATTTTGCAAAACTACATTACCTTCAGAGCATCATCTCCGAGAATCTGCGTTTATGTCCAGTGACACCGCTTATACCACCGCACATGCCATCCTCCGACTGTACCATTGGAGGATACCATGTCCCAGCTGGGACTATATTATTTGTAAACGCATGGTCTCTCCATAGAGACCCTACACTGTGGGATGAGCCCACGAGTTTCAAGCCCGAGAGATTTGAATCTGCAGGCAGGGTTGATGCATCCAAGTTCATCCCCTTTGGGATGGGAAGGAGAGCTTGTCCTGGAGATGGCCTAGCAAAAAGAGTAATGATATTAACTTTGGGATCGTTGATACAGTGCTTTGAGTGGAATAGGGTTGGTGAAAGCAAGATTGACATGGCAGAGAAGACAGCACTGACCATGTTCAAAGTTGAGCCCTTAGAGCTCATGTGTAGAGCTCGCCCGATTCTAGACATGCTTCTCTCGTAGGTGATCAAAAAATATAAAATTGTCAAGAGAGATGGCAATATTATATGGATGTTTTTTTTTTCAAAAAATAATAATAAATTACCCCTCAGGATTTGATTTTCTTATTATTTTGGGAAATTACGATACAAATGTTATAATTGTATTCAACAATAACCTCCAACAAAGGTCTTTTTTGGCTCAAGGTGTAAAAAGGAAGGTTTAAGATAATAATTTAGCACCGAAAATATATTAAAAATAAGACTTCCCAAATTGAAGAAGACAAGGATGACAAGTGATCCAGAATCAAACCAACAGTTGAAGACTATTGAACAGTAAATGAAATCTAGCAAAGCTGATTCTCTCCTCCATTGCAAATCAAGTCTTGAGCCGCCCGTAAAACTTGGCCTTTTCCTCGGTGGTCTGGAATCGTCCATGGCCAAATTTGGAGGATGTATCAATGAACTTGAGTTTAATCTCCTCCATAGCAACTCTAGATGTCTGCTTCAACAGAGACTGTCTCAGTGTTACCACACGTTTCTTGGGGCCCACACAGCATCCTTTTATCATCAAATAATCTTCCTTCACAACACCATAATGAGGGAATCCTCCAATTGGTGTAATGTCCTTTTCAGTCCTGTTGTTCACGACCGAATATCATCACATTGTGAGAAGAGGCAAATGCTCAACATCAATCAATCATGGTGTGCTAAGGACTGAAATCACAGTAGGGACAAACTAGGAAAAAGAAACATTTACCTGTCATATTCAGTAACTGCACAATGAGACTCTTGACCACACTTTCCAAGCTTGTAAATTTTCTTGTTCAGCTCCGTGCGGTGATGGTAACCATTCTGCCCAGCCCTGGCAACAGTAAATGAGACCCTAGCTGGATGCCATGCACCAATACAAGCTACCTTGCGAAGACCACGATGAGTCTTGCGAGGGAGTCGAGTCACACCCCAACGAGTGACCACACCTTCATAGCCCTTTCCCTTGGTTACACCAATAATGTCAACCATTTCATCTTTCTGAAAAATAGCATCAATAGGAATCTGCTTCTCAAAGAAACTGTAAGCAAAGTCAACCTTCTTGGCAACATCCCCACCGTTGACCTGGATCTCCATCAAATGGGCCTTCTTCTGTTTCAGTCCCTTCATTTTCCGAATCTACATAAGCCATGCCAACAACACCACCTTTAGATATCACTGAAATCACATTCATCTTGAGTCTAAACAGTGCCACAGTAATGACAAACATGGGGAAATCTGAACATCAAGAAACTGCCTCGATAAACAAAAATATTCAAGAGCATGGACACAAAAATTAAGACGTCAGCAATTAAAAGTTTGCTATTGATGTCTGGTATTTGGAATCCAGATATTATAGCTCAGTAATTTTAGAGTAAGATTATTATTAATCAAACAGACTCGTTAAAATAAGGATGCAAGTGTAGAATACCTGAGTATGCGCCAACACACGAATCACAGTGCAATACTTTTTCAGTTTCTCCAATTGAGCCTGAATGTCCTTTTTCCCATCCTCAGACTCGTACTTCTTACAGTACTTTGTGAAAGCCTTCTTCTTTGACTTGCACCAGTTTTTGTAGAATCTCCTTCTGACCTCCTCACTCAAATGCTGGGCCCATACGGTGCTCAGAGATCGGAGACCACCAGGAGTATTGACATAGCCAACAACCCCAACAACAACCATTGGCGGTGTTTCTATGATTGTAACAGCTTCACATGTTTCTTTCTTGTGGAGCTCTGAAAGACAAATGAAGAAAGAACTAATGAGCACATAAGCTAGAGGTGGATCATAGTGTTACAATGAATATTTTAATCTTCCTTCCGGCTGCTTTAGAAATGTGAAGAAAAAAACAGAACATCAAAAGGGGGTACGCAAAAAACACATACAAACAACAAATTGCACAACAGAAGGCAGCAATTAAGGGCTGAAAATTACAATTGTGCAGACACTTTCAAATAAATACTCCCAATCAATCCCCAATTCCAAGCCACCCAGACATGTTTTATTGGCAAAAGAGGTGTAAAATCATCAAAATCAATATAAACATGCTAACAGGGACAATTCCAGGTGGTCTGGGGTGGCCCTGGCAACAACAAGGCTAAAAGTTTTGGCCTCCCATTGTTAATAGTATAGTGTTTGGTCCAAAACACATGCAAACAGGACAACGCATCCCTGCATGCTAACACAATCAAACATGATCTTGATAAATTTATAGGCAACAGCGTATCAAACAAGTTCCTTCACCAAAGCTAGAGATAAAAAAGAGCTACCACCCAGAAGGATAATCGAGAAAAAGTAAAGATACTCACTTGAGCCTGGCTTTTCAACTTCTCGGACAATATGAGTCATCCCAGCTTTGTAACCTAGAAAAGCAGTCAATCTGCAAGGTTTTGTTGGATCATCCTTGGGAAAGGCCTTTGCTGTAACATCATCAAAGAGAACAAAATTCAATATACAGAGAATGCAAGTTGATACAAATAAGTTATATGAAGCCGACCTTGATAAATGCAAATACCACTCTGTCAACAACAATAAATTAGAAATCATATTAAGCTTATCTGGGTCAGGGATTATGACAATATAATACTGCAAGGCAGTTCATCTAACTCCCGATTTACAAGATAGGACAATTAAAATTTAATGGTTATTAAGGAGATGATAGAAGGAAGTCCAGATGACCAATCAGTTTTGTCTCACTTGACCCATGCTCCATCGTTCTATATTAAAATGACCTATATAAATCCTTTACCAGAGTTTTTCTTTGTTGCAAAAACCATACATGGGACTGCACATTAGGCAATAAACCAATGATACTTGAAGGTACAGATTGGAGAAAAGACAAACTTCTCACAAAACCCAACTAAAAATTAAATCATAGCCTGAAGGTACACATTAATCATGTAGAAATAGAATGTTCCCAATGTGTTATCATTAACTGTAATGTTAATAACTTAAGGTTAAAGAGCATAAGAAACCTTTTCCTCGATGGCGGGAGGCTCTTTTTCTTGGGAGAAATCCCAAAGAGCCATGTCTAGGGTGTTCAAACTTGCGGTGAGACATGCTTCTACCTTTGATATAAACTCTGCAAGACTCGTGAGCTTCAATATTGTTTTTCCTCAAGAAATAAAATATCAACAAAAAATAATATATCCAAATAAAACATCAATAGTACTAATTCAGATTCTCCTTCAGTATATGTATAAATATAAAATCCAAGCAATAAGGACCATCACTATCAAAATATAATAATTTTATCTGGTATTTCAAAGACCCTCAAAAAATTAAATGCATGTTTATATCATTAAATAGATCTAGTTGAAATCATCATAATAACAACTAAAACACTAATCACAAATAAGCATAAACTGAATACAAATGATTTAAAGGTTATTTTTTTCAATTTAGATTTACTAATTTGAAATAAAGAAAGAGAAAGGACCACTATTAAAATCAAAAAATAACCCTTTGAATTGTAAACTTACAAGGGTATTAACCACAAAACACCAGCAAATGAAAAGAAAGATTTTTCCCCGAAAAAACCAAAGGCCTATGGCAGACATATTATCATGCCAATTCTCAAGCTCATCGGTATTTCTTTCCAAAAACCCATTTAGGGTTTCGGCAAAAAAAGAGCCATTTCTGAGACTCCAGCCCTGATTACTCACCACTTTTCATAAAGGGAAAAATTCTTTCAAATCATCACCATGTAAAGTAGTAAATACCATCGCATGTACACAATCACAGTCACGAACCAATCAAATAAACGTATAGCAAATAACATATAGGTTGACAAAACTAGTTCTTCTTCAGTTTTACAGCAAAAACAATCAGAAAAAGAAAGATAAAAAAAGCCTACTAGATCGGCAACAAAAGGCTAAAAAGACAGAACTGAATGTTTTCAGATAAACGAGAAAGAAATAGAACGATAGTACCTCGGCAAAATGACAAGAAAGAAGGAGCAGAGAAGTTTTGAGAGAGGCAGTGGCTGGCTGCGAGTTGATAGGCTAAAAACTGAAGTGTTTGCCTAGGTTTTTATAGTGTTTTTTTATTAAGATTTAACGGTTGGATTAGTGCCTTGGGGTTGATATTGTCCGTTAGATGGATGGTTGCTCCTAGTGTTAGGGTTTTCTGCTTTTCAAAAGTTTATTGTGGCCACCAAATGCTCATCCTAGGTTGGATCCGATCTCGTGGGCCTAGATCTGTTAGATTATCCGAGCTCGGTTCATGATGGATCACGGGCTTAACGGGTAGCTGATAAAAAATATTATATATTAAAATATTATGTAATTTTTAAAAGAAATAACAATGATTAAAAAAAATATGCAACATTATTGAATCCTAAAAAAATTAAATAAAACAATATTATTTTTTTTTAGAAACACATCAAAAGAATGAAAAAATGAAAATGAGGCCTACCAAGAGAATTTGAAAAAAAAAAACATTTTTCATACTTTTTAATTTTTTTTTAATGAAAAAAAAGGGAAAAAATATGTTTTTGTAAAAAAAATATTTTTAATAAATAAATATATTTTCTTCAGTTTTCCATTTCCTGAATTTTATTGTTAAAAAACTAAAAATTTTCAACATCTAAATATCATCTAAATATTTTTAGATTATCTTGATGTCTTAATGTCAAATATGAATTTTAAAAAATAAAAAAAATATTTTTTTGATGTATTTATAAGTGAAAAATATTTTGAAATGCAACTGCCACCATAATACCAAACAGACTTGAAAAAGATGATTGATTGTGGTGGAGTTGAAGATGACATATATTTGTTAGAAGTTGGTTTTGTTGGTCTAAGAAATATAAGTGAGTTCAAACATAAATTGATGACCATTTAAAGATGTCAATTATGAAAACCCGATAAATTATAATCTAAACAAAATAAATAAAATATTGAATAGACTAAATAAAAGTATTTCAAGTATTGTAAATGTATACAATAGAATAAAAGATAAGGTGTTATGGTGTAAATTAAGTAAAAGGAAGAATTGAGTGATACAAATAGAAATAAGAAGTGATGAGGGCTAATGTGTAAATATATAAAAACTAAACTATAAATGCTTCATCCTTTTCTCTCTTAGCTGAGAGTTTAAAACAAAAGGAGAGGAGAAATTGTGTGATTTTTCTACTTAAATTCTTGTTGATTTCACCTATTAAAGTGAGTAATTAGAGTAATTAACTTAGTAAAACATCAAGAGGGGGTGATTTTAAGATGGTGAGTGCTTTGAAAGAAGAAATTCAAGCAAGGGTTTGAAGAGGAAGGAGAAGAAACTTGATTTTTCTTGCATTCTTTCCTTAAATCCTTATCAAAGTGAGGTAAATAACATACGTCAAATGATTAATTTCTCTAATTTTAGTTTGATGGAGGATTGTGTAAAATTATGATCATGTGAAATTGTGGGTTTATGTTATAAATTATGAGAATAATGCAAATTATGATTTAACCATGTAAGAAAGCATGAATTATGATTGGGTAAGTGTTTAATTTTTAAATAAAAGAAACAAAATTAATTTCTCCTTTTTTATTGAACTTTCGACCAAAAGAGAAAAAAATTAGGAGATTTGAGGTTTTAATACAATGGTTTGGAAAATATGGGAAGATATAGGTTTATAAGTGTTATTATATGAAAGGAGTAAGAATTTTTCAAAGAGAAAAGAGAAATCTTCACTTTCTTCTTTAGGTTAATTTCGGTTAAAAGAAGAAGAAAATTAGAAAAATGAGTTTTGATAATATTATTAAGAAATCTTACCAAATTGAAGATAATTGATGTTGATAGGTTAAATTGAATAATGATTTTTGTAAAAAAAAAAATCAAAAGGAGGGTTTTATCCTCCTCGAATTAAAAAGTTTAATTAAGCTTAATTAAGGGTGTTGGATTTAATCAATAAATATGTAATTGGTATTGGAATTTTACCAGTTCAAATGAATAAACAATAACGTAGTAAATTGTGTTGGTACAAAGGAGGCTGTGAGATCTAATCAGCAACAAGAGATCTCTTCACTCACACAGACACTAGGTAGGTGTTCAATACCTTAAAATAATTAAATAGCTTATTTTAATGATCATAGAAGAATTTTTTTGTAGATTGTAATTTTAGTATAAAGTTAAAAAAAGAGAGACAAAATAATACCATGTTGAATGGGCAAGTCAAGAAGATTATTTCCTGGTTACTGAAAATAATGTCATATTGAATGGGCGAGTTGAGGAGATTATTTCCTAATTATTGGAAATAATACCATGTTGAATGGGCAAGTAGAGAAGATTATTTTCTGGTCACTAGAAATAATGTCATGTTGAATGAGTGAGTCAAGTAGATTATTTCCTGATTACTGGAAATAATCTTTTGATAAATGGACATGTTAAAAGAATTAATTTTCGGGTTAATGGGATGATTATTTGGTTGAATTATGGTTGGTTGTTTACATGTTTGAGAAAAAAAATAACGATGGATGCTATGAATTAATTAGCTTTAAATAATTTTTCTATAGAAAAAAAATGAGATATTAATATATGCTTGAGTTTTGAAAGTCCAAATGATGGGACAAAAATTATGATTGATGTTATAAGTTGTCAAACCCTTATGTTCACAAGGAATTTGCCTAAAATGTATTGGGAAGACGCGGTTTTTATAGTAGCATATCTCATTAATAAAATGCTATTGAGAGTTCTTGTGTTCAAAACTCCAATTGAGTTTTTATAAGGAACTTGCTCCTATATTATCTCTCAAAAACCTTAGGGTGTTTTTGCTTTGTTCGGGATCATCGATAAGTTGTTCGTAAGTTAGATCTGCGAGCATTGAAATGTGTTTTCATTGGATACTTTATTACTCAAAAACATACTTTATTACTCAAAAACAGTATAAATGTTATCATCCTCTAAGTAAAAAAAAAATATTTGTTAGCATGGATGTAATATTTTGTGAAAATAAGTCATATTTTTATCAACTCACACCTTAAAAAGAGGTAAGTGAAAGTAAGGATATGTTCTTAGTATCCTTTATTATGTTTAATCTTTGTTTAATCCTGAACTATAATTGAAGGGAGCAAGCTAGGGTGAGAGAAAGAAAAGAGATGAAAATCTAGTGAGTGATGAGAAAATAAAAGAAAGAAATAGTTCGGGAAGATAATGAGGAAACCAAAAAGGATAAAAGGAGAAGGTTTGAAGGTTTATACTCGCAGTAAAAAAAATGAAAAATGTCAATGAATCTACTATACCTACCGAAGAACCATCTTTGAGTTCAACCTTGCAACATACTTTTAATAATAAGTTTCCTAACACTTCTACTGAAAATGTTGTTAATTTCTTATAGCTCTTAAAAAAAGAGTTCAAAGTTGTATTGAACATCATTTATCTAATTTTATATCATATGATTGCTTGTCACCTTCATTTAGAGCTTTATATCCTTCTTGTATTTTGTGTCTGTTCATAAGAATTAAGTGAAAGCTATTAAAAATGCCAAGTGAAAAAGAAGCTATGATAAAGGAAATGAGAGTTTTCTTAAAAATGACATATGAAAACTTATCATTCATGTTCGAAATAGTGTGCCAGATTGCAAATGGGTTTTATTTATTAAACATAAGTTAGATGGAATTGACTATTAGGAAACATTTGTTATTGTTGCAAAAGTGAACTCTATTATGGTATTATTATCTATTGCAGCAAACTTAGGATGAGACTTGCAACAATTAGATGTGAAGAATGGTTTTCTACATAGGAACTTAGAGGAAATTCCTCCAGATTTCTCTTATGAGTAGACAAAGGGTAAGTTGTTCAAGTTAAGAAAATATTTATATATCTTTAAGCAATCTCGGGTATAAACAAAGTAATGAAGACCACATTATGTTCATCAAACATTACCCAAGTAATACTATAATTCTCATTGTATATATTGATGATATCGTGGTGACATGAAATGATCTTGAAAAGGTTTATAGTTGGAAAAAAAGAGAGAAGAAGCAGTCCTAAATCCATACTTTTTTGTCTTCACCAACGACAACGTGTAGATACACACACCGCCACTATTCCTTTGCTTCCCAAAGTTTTCCAACATTTTTTTTTTTGTCACAACAGTCTCTCCAATTAATTCTCAGTCCTTAGAAGGTCAATTTATAGTCTCAAATCATTTTTGTTGACAAATTGCTAAAATTATGATTTTTTGGAACCAAATGCTTATTATTTTGTATAATATTTAGATTGTTTGGAAATTATTAAATTTGAATTCATGTGTGTTTTTTATTTGATAATATGTGTTGGATTATGCGTTTATTTTTGGGATTGTGATTTCTAGTTAAACTTTAATTTTTTATTCATGAATTATGTTTGGATTTGGTGTTTGCTTGCTATTGAGTTGAATTTGATTAGTAAATAATTTATTTATAAATTGATATCTTGTTCAATTTAAAACACATTATTGCATTTTGCAAAACATGACTTTAATCAACTTTACAAATGTTTGGAAGACAATTTTGCAATTAATTTTGAATTCCCTACTTTTTTTCAACCCTCGCATATTTAATATTTGTAATTGTGACCTACACGCGAGGTACTTTTTTGGTATTAAATGAATCAGTTCTCTTTCACAAAAATAACAACAAAAAAATCTTTCTTTAAAAAATACAATTTTTTTTTAATTTGCATATAGCCAAATCTTTCAAAAATAAATTATTTTTTTATATGTTAGCATATTAAAAAAATAACAAAAATAGTCTTTTTTATTTTTACATGGATTTTTTAATTTAGTAACCAGTTTATTAAAGTTATAAGAACTTGGCCTACTTTTTAAAAATACCAAAAAAAATATTTTTTTATCCCAATATCAAGGATCCCTAACTTAAATGTAAGATAAATCTCTGATATTAAAAGAAAAAAATAAAAAATATATTTTGACTTTAAAATGGCTAGGCTTTAACCTGATAAGAAAAGGACTTCCTTACCGATGAGGACTTTTCTTAAACTTTAGATAAACCAACAACTAGAAAACATAATAGTACATTAGTTTATATCAGACAAACAAACAATGCAGAATATTTTAGGTAAGATGTATTAGGGGTGATGTGTCTTTCCTATATATAATCAATCCCCTTATCCATACTTTAAGACCGGTTAAGGTTCCTAACGAACAAAATACTAAGTGATGACTCCATCTTTTTTTTTTTCCAGAGATAAGAAACAAGAATTCGTTGTTTTTCCCCCATCATTATAAAGATCCCGACCCAGGAGGACAATCGTCGCGACGCCGCACATCTGCAACAATGGTGTTGGAAACACCTTCATGTCCTCTTCCTTTTGGGGTGGTACGTATCAGTGTTGGGTGGCCGATTAGTCATTGGCGAGGCTTTTTTCCTTATTTTCTCTCTCCTTCCCCTAAATTGACAGCTTCATCCTCTTTGTTATTTGTCATAACTCAATTCTGGGTTATTCTTCAAAAATCATATTTTTTTCAAAATAAAAATAAAAAAAATAAAATAAAGGCTGGCAATGTGGAGAAAGCAAATCAAGGAGGACTATAAAAATAGGAAAAAATCAAGCTGCAATTTTGGAGGAAATTCAAGGCCTAATTGTACCCCATTATGCCCAAAAATGGAGAAAAAAATGCAAATTCAAGGTTAAATTAAATGATTATTAGACGGATTTTCATAAAAATTAAGTCCGATGACATAATTAAATTTTCAATAGGCCAATTTGATTTAATCATGGGCCAAATTGAATTTTAATTATGTTTGAGAATTAATTTGGGTCCAATTGAAGGATTTAATTAAGTGCAAGGACTTAATTATACTTTAAATGGATCAAATTAATTTTATTTGAGGCTTAATTGGTGAAAAATTAAGTTTAGGAGCCTAATTTGGACTTAATTAAGGAAATTGGAATTTTAAGAGACCAAATTTAATTTTTTTTCCACGTTAATTGATTGAAATTAGGGGCCAAATTGCAAGAAATTGAAGTTTTGGGATCAATTAGGGGTTAAATTGAAGAAATTGACAGCCAAGGATGTTTTTGTAAAATGCGCCAAAATTGAGGGGCTTAATTGAAAAAATCAGGGGCAAAATCGTAAGAAAATTGAAGTTTTAGGGTCAATTATAGGTGCAATTAAATCAAATTTAAAGAGGGAGGACTGAAATGAACTTTGGTCAAAATCAGAACTTTGGTATTGTTCATCTTTTTTTTTAAATCTCTGAAATAACTGCTTAGGTTACCTACTTTGCAGCTGCATTTAATGTACCTAACGTCCACCAAATTTGACAAAACTTACACGAAAGTTATCAACTGACATCCCTCTATCTCCGGGTATGGTTGGTTCAGGTCGAATGACAACACATTGTCCCTGGCGCCGACCTAAAAAGGCCAGCTCAGTTAGCATTTTCCTGCAGATTTGACAGTGCACCATGCCTACTTTGAACCAACGGTTAGGATTCTTCCCATTTGAATCAAGGGCTGAAAATTTTCTCCAATATAGACAAGATTACCCTCTTCTACCGCCTATAAATAGAGGTGGATTTGATGTCCTGAGGGAGGAGAAAATCAAGTCCAAAATAAGCCAAAAAATCAGCTTCTCCCTTGTTTTTCTTCCAGCCAATGTTCTCTCTTCTCTCTCTCTCCCAGCTGCTTCTTCAGCCCTTGGAGACCCCACAGAAACATTCCTCCTCCACCAACAGACGGTGTCTCAGCCTCCCCACGAACCCAAATCCTCACCGGCGATAGGCGCAGCCACCGCGAGGTCTTACCTCTCGTCTTCTGCATCTTTTTCTTTCTTCCTCCGCCACAAGCAGCCAACACTGCCACCATTTCTTCCACCATTCCTACCTCGAACACCAGCTCCACCACAAGAAGCCAGCACAACCACCAAGCAGTCACCGCGACTCTCTCCCTCTTCTCCTTCCAGCCTCTCTCTCTCCTCTGTAACCTTTTCTTCTCCCTCCCATAGTCGACGTCGGCCTCCACCGCTACAACCACTGGCAGCACACTGTCATCCTCAGCTAGACCACCGCCACGCAAGGTTATCTACCCTCTCTCCTCTTCCCCTTTTTCTTCTTCTTCGCTGCCTCTGTTCACTGAATGAACAATAGACGTGAATTATAATTAACGTCCTACTGTTCACGCATGAATTGTGGGCGTGAATTATAACTCACGTCCATTGTTCATGCAGTGGACTATATTTATTTAAAAAAAATTTCAAAAAATTTCAAAAAAGAATTATTTCAAAAAAAATTGTGATTTTCTCAAATATTATTCTACCAATTTTTCATAATATCGGGTTGTATATTTACACTGTAAAATACAAATCCAGTATTAAAATACCTGATTTTCTCTAAAATTATTATAAAAAAAATTCAAAACATTTTCAAAAAAAAATCTTAAAAAACATTTAAATCAATTTCCCTTTTCAAAAAAAAAATTTTTTTCATGCATACGGCCAAATCCTAAAAATTTTTCAAGCATATCTTCATAAAAACAAAAATTGTATTTTTTTCATGTTTAAAAAAATCAAAAATGGATATCGTAACCAGTTTATGATTATCCATTAGGATTTGGCCAACATGTCAAAAACCTTTTTTCCAATCTTTTTTTTAGGATCCAAATGTAGACTTTAATATTTTGTGAGGTGTAAAATTACATGATAAAATACACCCCCAAGTATTAAAGATACAAGGTGTAAAAATACGATGCTAAAATTCAGACTTTAGAACTGTTAGGATTTAACCCGATAAGGTAAAAACTCTCTCATGAAGAGAAATCTGCCTTGAGCCTTAAAAAAGACCAACGAATAAAAACTCGACTTAGAAAAAAACAATCAAACAACAATGCAGCTTACCTTAAGTAGGGTGCACTGGGGGTGATGCGTCTTCCCCTTGCACAACCAGTCCCTTACCTAGACTCTCGCAGACCATAGGTTCCTAGTGATCATAATACTAGGTGGCGACTCCTAAACATTAATCATAATTTTATGATTAAATCCAAAAACCCTTCCCAACACAACACCTCACACCAGGAGGCACGATATGAGCATCCGCCGTCGCCAGACGACATCGCGCCCCCCACGACATTATTGATATTTCAAATTTAATTATTATTCCTTTAATTTCTGACATTTATTCTTAACCCTTCTATAAAAGTTTTATTTATTTTCACTTTTTTCCATCAACTCCAATTTGAGATTTTTTTTTTCAAGTTGGTTCTTATTATTTTGATTTTGATTTTTTTTCCTGAGCCCTTTTGTAAAAGTTTTATTGGTTTTTAATTTTATCTTTCTATCCAAATTTATGGTATTATATTTTTCAATTTGGTCAATATTGTTTTGATTTCTAATTTTTTTCTTGGCTCTTTGTAAAAATTTAATTTATTTTTTATTTCATCATTCAATCCAAATTTATGGTATATTATTTTTATCAATTTGGTCCTCATTTTTTTTATTTTTATTAAAATGATTTTTCCTTTAAATTTCACCATTTAATAAAAAAATATTTTATCTTTTTTATTGATTTTGATCCCATTCTTTTGTTTTTATTTGTTCCTTTTGCTAAATTAAATTTTTTTTTCAATTTCACCATTCAATCCAATATATATTTTTTTGGTATTTTAATTTTGATCATCATTATTTTAATTACTATTTTATTAATCCATTTGTATAATTAAAATTATTTTTTAGAAATTGGACTTCATGATTTTTCCAGATAAGTTGCTTTGAGTCTAATGACTCGGGTCACGAGTCTGAAAAGTTAACACGAGTTGATGTTTTTCTTTTTCTTTTTTTAAAAATGTGCTTTATAACTCTTTTTATTTTTTTATATTGGGTTATTCTAATCTCATGATTGAGAGTGCGAGTTTGGCAGGATATCCCAGGTTGACTCAACTTTATTACTGGAATTACAAATTTATCATGCCAAACTCATATTGACCAGGGTTGAGTTTTTTTATGTCTTTTTTTACCCTATTTTGTTCATTCGTATTTAATGGTTTGTGAATTAAGATGCATCATTTGTTGTCTTTTAAAAAATTATTTTTTCACCAGGCTATTCTTATCTCTTTTTTTTTTTTTTTAATTTGATCCACCTACTATCATTTCTTAATTTTTTGTCTAATTAAAATAAAGTTAACTTATTCAACACAATTAAATTTATGACTTGAGCCATAAATTTTTTGTTTTTAAAAACATGCTTACTTTACCTAAACATTATTTTTTTTATAAAAAACAGTTTCACCTCGCAGTGAAGCGAGAACACCAGGCTAGTAAAACATTATTCAGTGTATATCCTATTTTTTTTAAAAGGATTTGTCTTGACTCAAAAGTCAAAGGGTTAAGGTCAGGTTTTGACCGAGTTAGATATAGTTTGATCAGGTTATCAGGTCAGCTCGAATTTATGACCAAGTTACCATGTTTTTTATTTCTACTTTTTGTAACTCGGACCAGTTTAAGCTTCAAGTCAATTACTAGACTGATTGTTAGATAGTGTTTGATATGTGGTAGTTGTTATTTTTTAAGTTATTATTTATTTAGAAATACATTAAAAAAGTATTAATTTTTAAATTTTTTTAATATAAGTAGGTTAAAACAATATAAAAATATTAAAAAAAATTATTTTAAATCAAATTAAAAAAAATTTTAAATTTTTTAAAAATAAACGGACACGCCGCAAAAACAATCATACCTCCAGCAGCCGCTAGCCCCTACAAACATCCAACGGTTAACGAGAGTTATTTATTACAAAACATGGGATTCTAAGACGTGCGATCTCTCCTCCACTCCATCACCCCTTACTACTACTGCCACTGCTCCTCCTCCTTCCTGCTGCTTCTTTTCTTCTTTCATCCTCCTCCTCCTCCTCCACCTCTCTCTTTCTCTGATTTTTTTTTAAAGATAGAGCTTTCCTGTCTCTGTCAGATCGGGTCTCTCGGTTTCGGGTCGGCGGCGATCTGTTCTTTCCTTGAGGTCCGTTTCTATTTCGGAAGTTTGAATTTTCAGAGCTCCGTCCTTCTCTTTTCTTGAACTTTGAAGTAGCCCCCCCTTTTTTTTTCTCTGGAGACAAACAAAGTTTTGAAAAAAAGTCTTAAAAAAATCGAATCTTTCTCTCAAAATATCACTTTTTTTTCTTCTTCGCGAAAATCACTATCAATCAATCAAGGGCTGGGCTCTTTTGTTTTTTTTCCTTTCAATTTTAATATCTTGGTGTCTCAGCTTTTTGTTGTTGTTTTTTTGTAGGGTTAATCGGGTTTTGAAGATCGACAATGGCCACCGAAACCAAACTTGACCAACGTATCCTTCCTTCCTTACTCTCAAGTCTTTCCTTTTTTCTTGGATTTTTTCTTGATATGTTTGATTGATTATTTATGTTATTTCAAGTGTATAATGTAACATAGCTGAGAATGTCTTGACAGGATTGGAGTCGAGCCCTGTTGTTGCTAAGCCAGTTGACAACAATGTGGTATGCTACATTTTACCTACCTTAATTCTTTGTTCTTCCTTTTTTCGTTAAAACCGGGTTGGTCCGAGTTTACTTTGAGCGGAAAAAATGGTATAATGGGATGAAAAAGCTTTGGCTTTAAAGGGTTTTTTTTTTTGTTTTCGTTTTTGTTTTTTGTGAATGGTACCTGTCAGGGTTCTGGAATAGATGGACTCCCTTCAGATTCGACTCCCACTATTTTGGCTTCTGGGAATGGTGCTTCTGACACCAAAGTTAATGGCAGTGCGGTATCTATCACCAAAAAGGAGGCTGGTCAAGAGCCAAATGCTGCTAGTAGTTATAGTTATCAATACCCAGGTTAGTTATTGAGATAATTTTTTGTTTTTCGCATTTATGTTGGAAGTTGGGAAAGATGTTCGTTCAATACAAATTTATAATTCCCATTGCAAATATACTATGCTAACACAGGTTCAGCCATGCGAAGTATTGTACTTGGACTCTTTTAGGCATTTAATGGAACTCATTTTTAATGGATTTTTTTTATCTCTATTGCTGATATAGTACTTCATTTCCATAGGGTCAGAATGTGTTGAACAGCATGGTGCAGTTATGTGAAAAAGGGAAATTTCTTCACCTTAGGATGTAGTCAATCATTAGAACATCAAAATACCTTTTGTGTTGTCATATTTGGGATGCTATTTGGAGTCATTAAGCAAAAAAATAATCTTCACTGAACTAGCCTTCTTCCAGGAAAATAAGTGTTTCATATTTGAGGTGTAGCTTTTGGTACAACTAGAGATCAGTCCTCAGTTTCCTTTCTGGGTTGGGTAGCTGGGACAGCAACAGATTTCTGCTTAGCTTAGACTACGATTTAGTGTAGTAGTACTTATAAAGTACTAATTTAATGGGATCGGCTTAGGTTTGGTCAATGAGTATGAACATTTCAGGATTTTTGAGCATAGGTTTGGTCACTGAGTATGAACAGGTCAGGATTTTTGAGCATTTGGTGACGGTGAACATGCGACTTTTGCTTAATCAAAAGTTTTAGTGGCCAGATCACATTTAGTGGTGGATGAGATTCTATTGTTAAAGTGGTAGGAGGTAGCAACTCGGTCGCCTGATCAGTCCTCGATTTCCTTTCTGGGTTGGGTAGCTGGGACAGCAACAGATTTTTGCCTAGCTTAGACTATGATTTAGTGTAGTAGTACTTATAAAGTACTAATTTAATGGGATCAGGTTAGATGTGCTCAATGAGTATGAACAGGTTAGGATTTTTGAGCATCTAGTGGCGGTGAACATGCTACTTTTGCTTAATCGAAAGTCTTAGTGGCCAGATCACATTAGTGGTCGATGAGATTCTATTGTTAAGGTGGTATCAGGTAGCTACTGGGTCACCTGATTGATACCTGGTCTATGCGGATTTAATGTCAAAAAGTACACTCAACAAGATCACTGCTGTGGCCAGGGTAATAGCTGGGTAAGAAACTGAGATAGCTCCTGGCTTCTCTTGCCTTGTGTGATAGACATCATGGAAGCATCCCCATGCTGGTGCATTGCCTGAAAATAATACTATGGAAAATTCTTGTAATCATTTGATTTCTTTGTTAACAATTGAAGCTGTCTAGTAAAATTTCATTTAGTTTATCCACCTTGCAGTGTGATTTCCAATTTGAATTCATAATTGAGCATTAATATGTTATCAGTATACTTAATTTCAGAAGGATAACTCTATTTTGCAGGCTACAGTGGGTCCTCCACGCAATTGGATGATCAAGTTTATTACCAAGCAGATGGTTCCCAAACAGTAAGTTCCTTGGAACTTTTACATGGAAGCACAAAGGGACTTGCCTTGTAATGGTTTTGCATCCATTCATTTTGAAATTTTAAATCTGTTTGTAAAAACTTAGAGCGTTGTCTGTTGTTCTTCAATATCCATTTCTGCTGCTGCTGCTACATATATTTTACCACAAATTTCTTCACTGTTATTACCTTGTGATGAAGTATTACTTCTTATACTCTGGTTGCCTCTTTAGGGTATGCAATCGGATAATGGTTCAATGGTTTACTATTGGCCTAGCTATCCATATGCTTCAGGAACGGTAGTTGGTGTTGATGGGCAAAGTGTTGCTCAACAGGCATATTTTTCTTCCTCGGGATATCTACAGCATCCTGTGTCCTATGGGTTAGAAGCCATGCCTTGTTATTCATGGGATTCAGCATATGTCGGTGATGTCTCGAATAATGCTGTTTTTGAAAACGGAAAAGGTGGCTCAGGTTCCACTGCGTTTGCCCAGTCAAATGGCTTCAACTCTACAAAATCTAATGGCAACATTGGCAGCAAAATTTCCAAGCCTATGTACACTCAACTTGTCAGACCTATGACTAAGGTATATTCCCTCTTGGAGCATGTTTAATTTTTCCAGAATTTCAGAGCATGTTTAAATTTTCTGAATTCAACTTCAGCATTTTTTTTCTCATTTTTATCGGAGCAGTGGTTTTGTTGAATGAAAATCGCTTGTGGAGTTTTTATAAGTGCATTTGTTTTATAATTCTTTCCATCTCAAAGCTTGATGGGAGTGTCATATGTTCAATTATTTTTGCTAGATGCTCTTAGTATTCTTTGAACCTCTTTTTTCATTTTATCATAAAAGCTGTTTCAAGAATAATTGAACTTTGTATGTTATACAATGTGTGAATGGATTCTCCTTGGAAGTGTTTTGCTGATGTGAACAATCAAATTACAGGTTTCTCCATCGGGTTCAGATTTTTCAGCAGGCCTTTTTAAGGGATACCAACCTATGGGAAAGTTTCCTCCATTTACTTGCCAAAAACCAGGTCCATTCCCACACAATGGTCCATTGAACTACAGGCAAAATGGAAGAATGTGGACTGGGAATAACAGCAACAAATCAAGAGACAGATTCAATAAAAATTATGATTTTGAAAACCAAACTGAATTAACTCGTGGTCCTAGGGCATCCAACAAAAATGCTCCATTGGATTTGTTGGTCAACAAAAATGCTTCATTGGACTCCTCAGTAAAGGACGAGTTGGGAATTGCAATGCGTAAAGAGCAATATAACTCACCAGATTTTGAAACCGAGTATGCTAATGCCAAGTTTTTTGTTATCAAATCTTATAGTGAAGATGACATTCACAAGAGCATTAAATATGATGTATGGGCAAGTACCCCAAATGGCAATAAGAAGCTAGATGCTGCATTCCACAATGCAGAAGAGGTTTCAAGTGATACCGGGTCCAAATGTCCAATTTTCCTCTTTTTTTCAGTAAGTTGGAAACAAACTTTTTTCCTTTTTGTGAAATGTTTCTGCAATTTCTCATAATGCTCCTATATACAACTAAAGTTTAAATGACCAAGTCCTCATTTATTTGTTTGGTTTTCCCCTCGATTTATCATAATGTCAGGTAAATGGAAGTGGACAGTTTGTTGGCTTTGCTGAGATGGTTGGTCAGGTTGACTTTAACAAAGACATGGATTTTTGGCAAATTGACAAATGGAACGGTTTCTTCCCTGTGAAGTGGCATGTAGTAAAAGACATTCCTAATGGTCAGCTGCGGCATATTGTGCTTGAAAATAATGATGGGCATTCTGTAACTTTCAGCCGGGACACTCAAGAGGTATCTCCTATTCTTTCATTTAAGTGCACATGGCATCTCTCTGCGGAACTTGGTTTGGTCCTTTAATGAAGTTTACTAAACTAGTCTTTTCACAATGTCTTGTTTCGGAAAGTTTTGATATGGCACTTGAATATACCAAATCATAGTTGTATGCCCTCTATTTGATACAGGGTGGAAAGAAGAACCATGGCTAAACTTGAATAAATTTTAACCGGGAACAAGAGGATGAAGTTTAGGGCTTGGAGAAAAAAAAAATTAAAAGTCCATATAGATTATCAGAAAACATAAGTCTTGTAAAAGTCCTACTTGAGACCAGCTAAAAGCCTTAATCTCAATCCTTGTTGGAGAAGAAATCCTTAATTAAAAGTCATCTGATAAAACACATGAAATGGCTCAAGGACTCCTAGTTTTTTCTATTTCTTCTATTTTTAAAATGAGAATTTAAAACCAACAGGGAAACTGAAAAAGAATAGCTGCTTCATCCCTATTGTTGGCAGTTGGCTTGTTTGTTGGGTGGATTTAGTGTTTTGCTCATATAAAGGGCAACGATCAAGAGAAAGAGGGGATGCAAAAGACATTTTTCATTGTCTCCCATGATCTGAGATTTTAAACTTTTGATTTCTCTGCAAGAAACCCTACTTGTAAATGGAATCTTGTGCCTAGTCTGGTCAAAGTGAAACCTTCCGCACATTTGTGCTCAATGTTTTCATGGTTGGTCTGACTAGACTGTCATGTAAATGTGCAGATTGTACTCAAGCAAGGTTTGGAAATGCTTAATATTTTCAAGAGTTATTCTGCAAATACATCTTTGTTAGATGACTTCAACTTCTATGAAAAGCGAGAGAAATCTCTTAACACCAAAAAGGGCAACAAGCCTGCTACTTTGCAAATGGAAATATTTAATAACGGTGATTTCGCTGTAAGTTCCATGTCCTCTTTCCTTGTTAATTCCTCATTTATTTTTCTTGATCCTTAACTTTGAACTGCTACCCCCAATTCTTTTCATATTGTGCTCAAACTGAGACCAAGACCATGACAATATGATAGCATACTGATTTTTATTCTCAGATTCTTGCCAACTAACATTCTTGTTATCCATTTGCCTCCCTTCTCCTGAAATTTGGCTATGAAGTTTTTTGCTTTATTTATCTACTTAGTGTAGTAGTTTTGTAACATTGTATCATTCCTCTGCTGCACAGAAGCATACAACAGCCGAAGAAGGGATATCTGAAGATGACTCAAGGACCAAGAAAACTACTAATCCCTCATCTCTTATCAATTTAACTAAAAATCTATCACTCAGTGGTCACATCCAGAAGAGTAACCCTATAAAGAAGCCAATAGGAAATTCAGATCCACCTGTTCCTTCACCATAGGCTTTTTTAGGGCATTAGTAGGTTTGTTGCAGTGCTGTAGCTCACAGTTTTAATCCCTTCATTCCGAGCCTTCTATTTCAGGGCTTTCCCCCCTTGAAAATGGGTGTTTATTTTCCAAAAGCTTCTTTTGGACTATCAGTTAGGTGGGTTAGCTGGTGATTGAAGGTGTTGCTTTTTTTTTTTATCAATAATAATAATAATAAGTTATTCCTAATTTTGTTTTGAACTTGATTCTCCTACCAACTTGGAATGCTGAGAAAGTGTCTGGTTTATTGGAGATATGCTTGGAGGTGCCAACAATCAATGTATGATCTTTGATGACAAAGAAGTTAAAAACCAATTTTCTATGCAAAATGTAATGGTAGCCTAAATTGCTCGTATCCTGCATGAACCTGTGCGTCCAAGCAATCATCTCCTAGCTATTTATGCTAATAGAAGGTCACTGCCTGGTGCTTCTTGCATGGTAGAAAGAACAGTACCCCGCATAGGGAATTCAATGGCTTTGGCATGTCTGCAAAATGGCCATGCTACCAAATTTGGTAAATTTTTGCTTTGTTCGATTCCTAATGTACTTGAACAAAACAAAAGTAAGAATTTCATCGTGGGGTTTGTCCCTTGTCGGCTGTTTTTAAAAATAATACTTTCAAATTATTGAAACAATAGTGTTTGTTTTTTTATAAAATATTAATTTAATCAGGTTTGAATCGGGTAAATCTAGTTATGAAAACCATACTTAGATCAACTGGGTTTATCTAAATCGATATTTTGTTCAACTTAATTAAGAATCTAGTCAAAGCCAAGCTCTAAGTTCCTGGTTTTTTTGGATCAACTCACTAAATTAGTTTTAATAATTATGTTATTATGATATTTGAAGCAACAAAATAACCAAGGGTGTTAAAAAAACCCGGTTTATTTTATAATATCTGTATTATCTGATTCAACATAACCCGTTAAAGTTGAGTAATATGGATATTATAAATAATAATGGATCAAAAAACCTAAAAAATAGATGTCAAGGGTCGGGTGACGGGTCGAGATTTTTGAAACTTAGTCAACTGGACTCAACCTATACACCCCCTACTAATCTTATCTTTATATTTGATAGTTTGTGGATTGAATATTTATATTTATATTTTATTTAGAAATGTTTCGGCTCAATAGTTCTTGTTAGTGAGCTTTTTATTATATTTCTTTAACGTAACAAAAAAGAGTTTGTATTTTTGTTGGAGAAAAATGAAGAGGTAACTATAATTTAATGATGATGTAATATATAAAAATTAAATATAATATCTGAAAGTGTCATGACATCTACTGTCCATCCATATTTTATATTCACTTCTAAATATAGATCTATTAAAATTAGTAATATAAATTCAACTCGTGAATATTTATAAGAATATTTAGCTCAAATTAATTAGGAAAAAAAATTTTAAATGAATCAAATTTATATTTTATAAAATATTAAATTAAATATAATTACAAATATAAATTTGATCCAATTATATCCATGAATAAAAATAATCAAGGACAATATTGTTGTTGTGATGCTGTTGTGTCTTGGGTACAGGCTTTAAGCTTGGATCATGGGCTATGGCGCTATGCCTTTGAGCCTACTTTATTATCCATTCAAGAGAATCAGAACTAAACCCTTAAACCCTAAAGCATAATTCTATCTCCCTCTAAAAGTTGTTTGGACTCCGAGAAAAGAAACTGATTCATCCCGGAAAAAGAAAATAACAGATGACAGAAGTAAACCCAAAAGCCTCACCTGAAGAATCTCCGAACGAAAGACCTTCAAAGATCTCTAAAACCCTTCAAGAAGAAGGAGACTCGAGCGAGGAAGAAGAAGAAAAAGAAGCTGTAGATAAATCAATGAAGCCAGGACTTCAACGTTACTTGGTAGCTGTTGAGTACATAGGCACTCGATTCTGTGGCTCCCAGCAACAGCTTAATCATAGAACTGTTGTTGGTGTCCTTCAGGTTCTTTTCTTTCTTCTTCAAATCATCACTCAACTTGTTTTTTTTTTGTGTAATACCTCGAAATTATAACAATAATTGTGTTGAATAATGCAGGAGGCATTTCATAAATTCATTGGGCAGCCTGTAACAATCTGTCTATCCAGTAGGACTGTGAGTTTTTATTTCTAGCTGGCCTGAATTCTTTTTATGGTTTAATTGATGGATGGCAGCATACATGCTGAGTTTCTGTTAAAAATATAAAATTTAGGATGCAGGAGTACATGCATTGTCTAATGTTTGCCATGTTGATGTGGAACGCATAAGCAAAAGGAAGCCAGGTGAAGTGGTATGTATCTAATCCGCAATTCATTTCGCAGTCGATTTCTGGCTAATTTTGTTTCGCATTTGATGCTGCTAATGTTATGGATTCATAGGAAATCCCGTTTCGTGCTCTTAGTTTTTTCCCTTTTAACTTCATGGAACATTTTGGGTTTGTAAATCTATGAAGAGTAGGACATTGTTAGGATTTTTATTTGCTATACCTAAGAACTTGATCTTCATATAGAGGTTATTTGAAATCTGTTTGTTGGTATGATGAGTTCTCGTTTCACCTTGAGAGATGTAAATAATGGACGAAATTCATCATCTTGTTCAACAATGCTACCAAGCTTTTCTTCTTGACGGGCTCAGTGATTTTATTTATCCGTCCTACATCACTAAAGTCATTTCATTTATTCTGGTGCATAGTTCATACTTATACAGTTGCCTTTAAAATTTACCTGAGCTTCTGTTACGACTGCACAATTGTTGTTTCTGTTTTTATCAATTTGCAGTTACCGCCTCACGAACCAGCAGTAGTCAGAAAAGCCGTGAACCATTTCCTGCAGGTATGTTTGTTAACCATTTAAGCCGTGAACCTCTGCATCATCTTTCCCTTTCACCAATTCTTTAACACTTAATTATACTTGCATTATTTACTTTTGGACATGGTACTTTGCTACTTGCATAGTGCGACAAACAGAAAAAAAGATCTGATTGTATTATGTGCATCACCTTCTATGTGGACATGTTTGGATTGCTCTAGTAGTGATTTATATGTTGGCATTTTCTTTTATACAAATTGCATAAAACGTTCATCTTTTATTCATATTGGATCACATCCTCATGTGCTACTAGATACTAGATAGGCATCAATGACACTTTTTTCATTTGGTTTATGTGAGAAGAAGGAAGGTGATATTATGGTGACTGATGTTCGAAGTGTTCCGGCTCATTTCCATGCGAGATTCAAAGCTCAAGAGCGCACGTAGGTATTGATTAACATTAGTTCTTTTTGTAAAAATTGCAAGTTTGCAACCACCAATTGAGGCATGTGTATATTAGCTTGATTGAAATGATGGCGTGTTGAATTTAAAGACTTTTTGCATGGAAGACCATCCGCCATAGATGATATGCTTGTGTGTCAGATGACTTTGGCTATAGTTGTATAGTTTTGAGATGATGAAATGAATTTCAAAATAGATGTAAGACATATGCTGTCATAACACACCACCTTAACACTTAATCTGTGGTCTGCTGTGCTAGACATACTTAACAACTTGTACTGCAGAGGATAATGTTCGAAATATGCCATTTATTTTTTTAGGTACTTCTACCGCTTGCTGATTGGACCAGAGCTTTTGTCCACCTTTGAAAAAGACCGGGCATGGCATGTATCAGAGGAGTTAGATCTTGTTTCCATGCAGGTTAGAAACCATTGCCAAACGAATTTGTTACCTTGTTTAGTCAATTGAAATGGCATTAATAATTGATAACAATGCAGGAAGCTTGCAAAGTTCTTGTTGGACATCATGATTTTAGTTCCTTCCGGGCATCTGGTTGTCAGGTTGCTCCCTATCTTCTAGATGCATTGCTTCTAGCTGCTTTGTCCATTTGTTGCCTATTTGATAGTGCAAAGGCAAGCTGTTCCATTTTGCAAGGACTCCTAAGAGTAGCTTTGAGAGCTTTATGATTATGAGCTATCCAGAGCTTAAGTACTTTTCACTATTTTTATTTCTGTATAATAAACTTTCAAACCCAATCACACGAGTGTTGAAAGTGCTGTATCTTTCTGTGCATTGTTTGAGGGAACAAACTCTGACACAATATCTAGCCAATATGTTCAAATGCTAAAAATTTTTGAACTGTTTATGATCGTATACAGTTGCTGATTTTTTTCAGGCAAAATCACCATTCAGAACCTTAGAAGAACTTTCTGTTTTGGAGGTGGTTTCAACTCCATATTTTCCATCGATCACAGAAAGAGAACAGAACAGTTCAAATGGGGAAGGTCCTCATTCATTCCATAACAAGTGTAAGACTGGCTTGCCAACTGGATCTATTTCCAATGGTATTATGGCAGGGGGCTCCAATAGTGGAACTGATTTAGGTTTTGGGATAAGGAGAAGACATCGCTGCTATGTCATAACAGCTCGTTCTCGCTCTTTTCTCTACCACCAGGTTGGCACTGTCTGTGTCCTGTGCTCTTTGGTTTGGTTCTTTCGTTTCTGTTCCTGAAGTGAAAACTGTATTTTGGAGCCGGTAGCCACGTGACACTGTTAAATTTATGATATGCACTAGAAATGAGAACCCAATGTGATTGACCTGGGGTAGCAACAAAATTTGATGGCATCATGTGTTCATGTCGTATCCATGTTTCAAATGGCATCACAAACTTTTCTTGTTGTTTAAGCCTTTGTGATTGGCGAACTTAAAACTTCAGTTGAATATTTTCAGGTTAGACTGCTTGTTGGTGTTCTTAAATCTGTCGGCACTGGAGATCTAACAGTTTCAGATGGTCTGTTCTCTGTTTACATATCCCACAGTTGTACATGCACACACATAGTTGTGAGTTTAATAATTTCTTAATTCACCTTTGGCCTGTGCAATTGTTTTTTCTTTTCCAGTTGAAAGAATACTGAATGCCAGGTCTATTACTGCTGCAAGTCCTATGGCTCCTGCATGTGGTCTCTACCTCGGACATGTTAAGTATGAGCTGCTGTGAATCTATGATTACCGAGAAATTGCTCCTTCTTCGGAAACATGGTACTATCTCTTATGGAATGCTCCGATTCACGAACTTGGAATTGTGAGGACCATCATCTACGGGATCAGTTGGATCGTGCAGAGAGATGCTGGAACCTCGTGCAAGCTCAACCAACCTGTCAGGGCAGCTTATTTTTCCTGAAAGCAAATTATGGGGTAATATTTTTCAATTTGTAAACATTGCATGCACATTATGTTCCTCATCTATGGTGCATGAACCATGAAAAATAATGGCATTGTCCCGGTTCAGAAACTTGCTTTTCAGCTTAATGTCATTGTTTTTAATTGTGCTAGACCTAATTTACCTGCGGTTTAGCTTGTTTAGAGGGTGTTTATGACAGCGACAGATGATGTTGTTTTTCAGAATATATTTTGCTTGAAAATATATCAAAAAAATATTTATTTTTTATTTTTTAAAAACTAATTTTTGATATTATACATCAAAACTATCTAAAAATATCAAAAAAATATTAATTTAAAGTAAAAAAAAAATTCAAAGTTTTTCAATCATTAACTAAACAAGAAAAATAGGCTTAGTCAACTGGAAAAATTTGGAAGAACAAGAATTTCTTCCATTGCTATCCTTTTGTTTTTCTCGTGGGAGTTAAAACTCAAGGATTTGGTCATTTTCTTCTCCAGAAAAAAACATTTCTAGAAGGCATAATGATTTTCCTTTTGGGGAAATACTCTTAAAAACTTGGAAAGGCATAAGAATAGCAAAGGAACATAAATAAAGAAAGATTTCAAATCACACCTAAATAATTAACATTTGGACGAAGGGACGATCGTGCAGAAAGATGATGAACAATGGTGAGTTATAAATAGTGGAATTATTGTTCCGGTATAATAATAATTCAACAGCTACCTAAAAGCAATGATGTCAGATGGGCTGGCTGGGCATTGACTCCATAGCTAGCTAACTTCACGCATACAAATTCAGACTAAAATATGCCTGTTCAAGTTAGGATGCAGGCGTCTAGAAACTCCATGATGAAAGCTTAAAACCTTTGACGACAAGTAATTGATTTATTAAAAATACCTAATCCCCATTTTAATACACGCATAATCAACTTCAACTTCCTTCAAAATCCTTCAAATCAGCTTCTTGGTCATAAAGCTTGAGAACCCTAAATTATTCATCCTTGATTGCTTTTCCTACACCCAAAAACCCAACAGTATGTCTCTCAGACTAAGAACAACACCTTCCTCCAAGAAATCATCCATACCTGCTGAAATACCCACAGGAAGTTCAAGCTCGACTACTAGCAACGATAATTACATCAATAAGAACGAGCCTGAAACCCCAAAATCCCCATCAAGACCACCCACTTTCTCTCAAAGGGCAATCTCGCAAACCCTAACAAGTACAGCAAACCTAGCCAACCTCCTTCCCACAGGCACCCTCTTAGCATTCCAGATTCTCACCCCTATATTTACCAACAATGGTGCCTGTGATTCTGCCACAGCCCCCATGACTTCTGTCCTCCTTGCTCTCCTCGCTATTTCTTGTTTTCTTGGCTCCTTCACGGACAGTGTCAAGTCACCAACAGATGGACAAGTCTACTATGGTTTCGCAACCCTTAAAGGGATGTTTCTGTTTGACTGCCCGGATCCTGTTGGTTCAGGCTTGTCTGATCTGAGCAAGCTCAAGCTAAGGTTCATTGATGTGGTTCATGCAGTTTTATCAGTGCTTGTGTTTGTTGCTGTGGCTTTGAGGGATAAGAACGTTTTGAGTTGCTTTTATCCTATGCCTAAACATGAGACTCAGGAGGTTTTGGATGTCATCCCTGTTGGGATTGGTCTCATCTGCAGCTTGTTGTTTATGGCTTTCCCTACCAGAAGGCATGGGATCGGCTACCCCGTTACACCAGGCAAATAATTGCAGCACCTTGTGTCATGTGATCTCTCTGACTTGTAATGTTTTATTTATTTATTTATTATTATTATTATTATTTCTCTGTGGATTAAAAAATAGGGTGTTGAACTTTCATTTCCCCTTGATGTACCATGTCTTTACCTGATTAGAAAAGGGAGGAATTCTAAGAAAGATCATATATATATATATATATATATATATATATATATATATATATATATATATATATATATATATATATATATTCCAAGCTATGCTGAGAGCTAAATAATTTTTTCAAAATATAAAAATATATTAAAAGTAGGAAGAATTCTATAATTGTTTTATTTAATCTAATTTAATGAGTCAATTTTAAAATCTCGCCACTATCTAACAATTTACCTAACTCGAGTTTCAAAGTAAATATTACAGAAATTAGCTCAAATTAAATTGATTGATTTCATGGATCCAAATACAATCTTGATAATTGGTATTAAAAACATTGCTTAAATTTTGAGAAAATTTTAAGAGGATAACTTTTTCAACAAAAACTATTGAGACAATAAACCATGTCATTAAAAAGATGATAACTTTTTCTCGGGTTCATTAGATTGATCTCAGTCCCTCAGTAAACTGTGTCATGAACTCTATTGAGTTTACTAATTTGTTTTTTATAAAATATTTTTTAATTATATGATAAAAATATATGGTAACAAAATTGAGCACCAACTTAAAAAATAAAAACTTATTTGAGACAGTGATAATCATATAAAAATAAATAAATAAATAAATCATCCAGTAAAACACCAACCTAATTTATAGTTATCAGACTTGGCCCGTTAACTCGATGAACCTGAGAAAATTAAAAAAAAATAGGGTTTTAATTTTCCACATTAAAAATTTAAGAAACAATTCATGTGGATGTAGGTTGTACATATTGTAAATAATGAACTTTAAAAGATTACTTCAAAAGATTTTTTTATCTCACATTGAAAAGATATTATCTTTTAAGTTGAAGTATTTAAAATAAAAGATTTTCTTATCCCATATTAGAAAAACACAACTTTCTTCTTGTGAACATAAAGTATATATATTAATGGGCTTTCAATTCCATATTGGGAAATGAAAAGCTTATTCTAGTATTTATACATTGAACTTTGATAAGGATTTGTAACTAAAAAAGAAAAGATAGCAGGCTCGCGCGCAAAAGGATCAATGGTGAAGACAAAGATAATGTACATATAGTATAAGCGTTGCCTCGAGCGCATGAGGGGCGAATCGATGGTTTTTAACTAACTCCACCTAACCTTATTATTAGCACAGGCCTGCAATGTTAGGTTCAGTCGCACGGGCCTTTATTTTTTTTTTGTTCCAAATCCAAGTGACTTGGGTCTGATAACCACGTCAAACCCAAAGTATTTGCGAGACCTAAACGCTAGACCCAAAACGCTTAGGTCTAGTGTTTGGGTCTGGCAACCATGCCAGACCCAAACAACTTGAATCTAGAACCACGTCAAACCTAAGCGCCATGGGTCTAGAACGACTCCAGACCCAAGTTGCTTGAGTCTGACGTGGTTGTCAAACGCTCATCCAAATTCCGGCCACCACAATGGCTGAAAAATCAAGGTAGTTGTTTTTTTCTTTTAGAAACTCATTTTCAATCCATTTTCAACCCAAAACACCTAGAAATCACCTTAATAATCTTGTTAAACAATCTTTAACCTCAAAAAGCGCAAAAAACTATGAAGAAATCCAAAATCAACCTGGAAATCAATTTCTTCTAGATCTCAAATCTGGTTTTTTAGGCACTTTCAAGGTAAAAAAACACCTAAGTCAAACTTTCCTTGTTATATGGAACCATTTGGGAAAAAAAATCTAACATTTTGGTGGTTGGAATTGAAAAAATGACATTTTTCTCTTTATGCTAGATTTTAGCCATCCTCTCTCTCTCTCTCTCTCTCTCTCCCTCCCTCCCTCCCTCCCTCCCTCCCTCCCTCCCTCCCTCTAAGAACTGAAAAATGATGAAAATAAAGTTTAATACCAGAATGAAATTGTTAAAGATTAAAAGGACCCATAACCTTATATGAAATTGACTCGAATTAAGTTTGTCGAACCGTACAAGATCTGATTCTGAGCCGAATCTAACAAGGATGCCAAATAGTGCACGTGTGGTCCAGCCCACGTAAAATGAAGATATGAAATTGAATAATAATAATAATAACCATAGAAGTCCATCGAGATCACTACATAAGAACAATGGCAGTGCGAGTGACTCGGTCCCCGGATCTAAACTCATTACAATGTCCCTCTCTCTCCTTCTCACGTCAACACGGCCCCCACTCCTTGATAGAACCCACTTCAAGATCACTCACGCTAACCCCAAAAAACTCACCTCTTCTTCACATCCAAGTTTCAGAAACCTGCCCGCGTTGATACTCAGCTCTAGCTCTGGCTCTGGCTCTGGCTCTGGCTCTGGCTCTGGCTCTTGCTCTTGCTCTTGCTCTTGCTCTGGCCATGAGGAATCTGGTCACCTACCTGTGTCCCCACCAAAACCCACCTC
Source organism: Populus nigra (assembly GCF_951802175.1). Lineage (NCBI taxonomy): Eukaryota > Viridiplantae > Streptophyta > Magnoliopsida > Malpighiales > Salicaceae > Populus > Populus nigra. The sequence continues at coordinate 536,545 of NC_084859.1, forward strand.
CCTGGATTGGCAACAGAACGTGTTATCCACTGCAGCAAGCTTGTATCCTCTCTATGTGACTGCTGGTGGGATTCTTGCTTGCTTCAACCCGTCTGCTTTTTCTTGGTTTGTGAAGAGAGGTCCAGCTTCTTATAGTTTGTCTCTTGGGCTCATCATGTTGGCTATGGGTCTCACTTTGGAGCTTAAGGACTTGATTGCCTTGTTTATGCAGAGGCCTCTCTCTGTCAGTACTTTTCCTTCATCTTCATCTTTTTTGTTTCACGCTGAATGTTTTTTGGTTTCATGTTTTAAGGTTAACTTGTCTGTTGGGTTCTTGAAATGACATCAAGAAATGAATGTTGATAACATTTTGGATTCTTGGTGGTTATTGGGAAGATTTGTAACAGAATCCAGCTAGCTAGTTAGTTGGATGGACGATCATATGGTCTCCAATACCTGAAAACCCCAGGGTGATTTTTTTGGGCATTTGAGATTATGCCGACTTTATTGAATTTTTTTGAGCTAATCATGAGCAATGCATTGTGGGTTCAGAAAATTAACGCAACATGCTGAATAGAGGAGCATCTTGGTGCTTATAGTTTGTTAATTTTAAACAAGGTGTCGCAGAAAGTGGTTCTTTACACAGTTATGTATTGGCTCTGGCTGACACTGTGCGTGTGTTCGTATTCGCTATAGCTGTTTAAGATCAGATTCTTGGGTGCTAATTTCTGTTTTGAATTGGAACATGTGAGGGAATCGCAACTTTAAGTTCATTGGATTGTTTTGTGGAATGATTTAAGTTTTAGTTAAGGAAAGGAATTGATAGGAGGTTCCCCTGAGTATCTCGTTTGCCATCTTTGTTCAGATACTATTTGGATGTGTTGCTCAATATACAATCATGCCAGCTTTTGGACTGATTGTTAGTAAAGCGTTGGGGCTCCCACCTTCCTTTTCAGTTGGATTGATATTGGTCGGTTGTTGCCCTGGAGGTACCGCCTCTAATGTGGTAAGTGCTCTCTGTCTATCTTTTTTCTCTGGAACCATACTTATCATGAACTCTATGGAGGCATATTTCAAAGGCAATTTATGATTTTTGATATTAGAATGTAACATTCACTAAGAAATTTCTGCCTCTTTCTTTTTCTGGTTGGAAAATTTACATGTGACCTACTGATATGGAGTAGCATTTGTACAAGGAGATAGAGGTCTACACTTCTCATTGTATCTTTTTAATGGGAACTCTAATCTGGTGATCTCGTCACGAACAATATGCTTAGTATTCTTGGAAGTTCTTTTCCTCATCTTCCATAGAGTACTTCCTAGACTGAATATTTTGGGTTGTAGAACGTACAATGCTCATGTCCTTCTGTATCCAAGAGTTATTTGCAGTTGTAAGTTATGAGTGAACATGCATGTTTTACTAGCTTATCCATCCCAGGAATGTTTAACGATGGATCTTTAACCATCTGTGTTGACTAATCTTTCCAAATTATCATGTTTTGGACCCTGTATCTTGTCAAGATTGACAGTGTTATGTTCATTACTAATTACGATTCCCCACGTTCTCCCATCCCACAGAAAAGAGAAGGAGAGAAAATGTCAGTCCTGACAAAACTAATTGTTTTCGTGAACTAGGTTATGTTGTTCTTATGTGTTATAAGTCCGAAACAGTTTATGGATTATCGATCAAAACTGGTGTATTGGCCTTGAGATAATTGAGAATTCTGTTTCCTTTTTTCTATAGACAATTGAAATGATTGGTATATTGAGGTGTATACAAATGCTGTGCCTCAAAATTTGTGAGATATCTATTTATTTTTGCTGAAGTAGTGTTACAGGTGACCTTAATTGCTCAAGGGGATGTTCCACTTTCTATTGTAATGACAGGGTGCACTACTCTTGGTGCAGTACTTCTCACTCCATTTCTGACAAAAATTCTGGCTGGAACTTATGTTCCTGTGGATGCCATTGGTCTTTCCATCAGCACTCTACAGGTAAATTCAAAGTTGTGCTTAACAACAAGTTAGATAGCATCACATTTCAAAATATTCTTTTACTTATACTGTGGTCATTGTCAATTCTTATCCAGGTGGTTATTGCTCCTATTCTGCTAGGTTCATATATGCAGAGCAAATTTCCTGCAGCTGTGAAAACTGTCACGCCTTTCGCGCCACTGTTTGCTGTTTTAGCTTCATCACTGCTTGCTTGCAGGTTCATTTGGTGCTGTTTGGTTATTATGTGAAATTGGTGATTCTGCATTCAATTTTCTCTGATTTTTGTTCTCTGGTTTTTACTCCAGTGTGTTCTCAGAAAATGTTGTTCATCTTAAATCCTCAATGGTTGCTGCGTCATTGCCATCTGATGCCTCTCTAATTCTTCGCATTCAGTCAATATTCTCTGGTGAAATGGGAACTATAATACTTGCTGTTCTGCTGTTACATTTTGCTGGCTTCTTTGTTGGGTATGTTTATGAATTGCTCTTCATTTCTATCCTTGAGGATGACAATTCTTCAATGCTTGCCTTCAGCTTTGACTATCAATATGCATCTTATCTTTCGAATAATTTTTGTACCATCTCGGCTAATTATGTAAGCTAGATAAACACACATGCACATAGCCTTTGTCCAATCTTGATTGGTGCGTGGGTGGTTTATGGAAATGAGAAATATTTTCTCTGTAAGTTTATCTGAACAGAAACTCTCTGGTATCAGAGCATTTAAATCTCAATCTACGCCAAATCAATAATATTCTCACCACTCCAATCATCTGTAACCCGCATTTGCTTGCTTAATCAACCTGTTCTATTTTGAGACAGTTGAAAAAGAAAAAAAGTAAAAACAGTATGATGATCCTGTTGACTAAAATACTGTCAAGATTCATGTATTTGAACTGCCTCCATGCTGATTCTGTAGGACATTCAAACGTGTCTGCAGATACTATTTTTGGTGTGTGCCTGGGAGCAATGCTAAAAAAATTATATGCAGTCAGATAATAACAAATTTTGCCCATTTTACGTTGAGATTTACAGAGCAGACAAATATCTCGCATTTTCTGTCCTGTAAATTTGACTCCTCAAAACTTTTGGTATCTACAGGTATATATCAGCAGCAATTGCTGGGTTTAAAGAGCCGCAACGGCGGGCAATATCGATTGAGGTATGATCATGTCAATCCCTTGCTATCATCTTGAAAGCATCAGAAAAGTTGCAAATGTTTTCTTTTCATGATTTTTCAGTCGTCGTTCTAATTTTAGCAGTTGATCCATCGTTGAGTATACTTTATCTTAAATCAATTTCCACTTTTTTTTTTTCCTGGGGCAACACATCACAGGTTGGAATGCAAAATTCTTCCTTAGGTGTGGTATTAGCAGCATCACATTTCACTTCACCTATGGTTGCATTACCCCCGGCAATGTCTGCTGTGATTATGAACATCATGGGCAGTAGTCTAGGCTTCTTCTGGAGATACACCGATCCCTCTGATTCAAAGGACAGCACACAGTCCCCAGATTGATGGAAGTGAAAAATGAAGCCCTCAATGATTAGTCACTGAACATTTTAATCTTGTTCTTCTGTCTTCATCAGTGTTCTTGAGAAATTATCTGTCAAACCTCTTGGTCGTTGACCATAGGATGCAATGTGGCTCTCCCTCTCCCTAACCCTTGTCTTGGAACTTCAGGCTTGAATTCATGTTTCTGAAGAGCACTGGTCTTGAATTCATGGAGTGTGGACATGAGATCTTGATGGATAATGGTTCATGTAAAGTTCTCAGAATTGATGTAATTCAAAATGATGCTATGGTTATAACATTTAAATTGTTTTTGTGTCAATATATTTAAGTTTTAACTAATAAATTCTTGGCATTTATTAAAAGAGATAAAAACGTGTTTTGTTGAAAAAGATTGAGACAAAAACATAAAAATAAATTCATATATGAAATAATTTTAAAATGAATTCTTTTTTATTTTTAAAACAAAAAATTCAATTAATTTTTTTTTATATTTTTATTTCGATACAATATCTAAACAATACCTTTCAAAACATGGAATAATAATAATAATAATAATAATAATAAACTTTTTTTTTTGTGAATGTTTGAGAGTGATAACTTTTATTTTTTTGATGTATTTTATTTTAAAAAAATATTAAATTAATTTTTTATACACTGGTATTAAAAATAAATAATATAAAAAAGATATTTTAAAATATTTTAAAATAAATAATATTTTTTTATGTTAAAAATTTTAAAATAATAATATATTTTTAATTAAAAAAATTTAATAGATATTTTGTGCTTTGGAACAAGTGAATTTTATACTTTTGCGTGAAAAACATGAAAATAAACCTGAAAACCTGACGGAAGAGAATCAATCCACGTGCACCTGTGTGTTCACGAGCGAATCAAAATCGGGATTAAGAAAAAAGAGGGAAGTGGACCCACTTTAGATCCCACAGACAATCAGCATACGGCCAGACATTGACTTATGTCAATTTGAGTATCTTTAAAAGTGAATTCATTTTAATTCAGTCCCTCTATTTCTATTTTATTATTTTATTTATATATATAAAAACAAATCCAAAAGGAGCGTAAAATCAATAAAATAATTAAGTTATAGATTGTTCTAAGAATATAAATTAAATAGATAATCTCTTAAAAAAAATTAGGTTATAATTAACTATCTAAATTAATTTACCAAAACATTTACTTTTTTTTTTATTACCGTGCACTTTCATTCCTATAAAATTTATTACAGTGATTGTGGTTGCTTTTTAAAGTGTTTTTTAATCATAAATACATTAAAATAATATTTTTTTATTTTCTAAAAATTATTTTTAACATCAACATATCAAAATATTCTGAAAACACTAAAAAAAATATTAATTTGAAGCAAAGAAAAAAATAAAAAAAATTAATTTTTTTTAAAAATATTTTTAAAAAACAAAAACAAACAGGACTCAATTTAACACTTTTAAATTTATTTGAGTTAAATATAACTTCAATGCCCCCAGTATAAACAATGAAATATCCCTTTTTAATAATTCTTAATTTGTTAATTAAAACTAATTTTAAAGCAACTTGCCTACTTTTTAAAATGTTTTTTTTTAATATATTAAAATATTTTTTTATTTTTATTAATATAAATATGTTAAAACAATATAAAAATATAAAAATTTAATTGAAAATTAAAAAAATTTCAAGAATTTTCAAAAACATGGTTAATACCAAATAGAATTTAAGAAGTTATAATTAATAAATTTTTTTTATTTACTAGCAAAAGTTTTTTAATTTTTATAAGCAAAAAAGTTATAAAACTAAGGGATACTTATCATTTCCATAAAATGAAGAGGAAGAAGGAGAAGGAAAAAGCTTTTCGATAGGCAAGATGGAATAAACTTCTAGAAGAACAAGAAAAATGAATCTCTTAGCTCTGAAACTCGTAACTCCCAACTCTAAAAACCTTAACTCCCTTTAACTCCTTAGATCTCTCTGCTCTCCTTCTCATTCCATAGCTTCGAGGAAAGCTTTCAAGAAATCAATGGCAGACATTAAGAAAGACTCCGTCTCACCACCGCCACAACCACCACCGTCGCTGCCACCAACAAGAAATGACGACGTCGACTCCAGGAAGGCATCAGAAAGACCGCTTCTCAAGAAGACAAAGACAACTTCTTCCTCCATACCAGATGACACTCGCTTCCCTGGCCCGCTATTTCCCGCTGTTCGCAGAACTGCTCCTCCACCACTAACACCTTCCACCCACCACCACCTCCGCCCTCCACTGTCCGATCTCCGTCTCTCCACAAACAACAACAACCACGCCACTGTTAATGCTACTAATAGTAGCATTGATATTAGTAGTAGTAGTAACAATTCCAGCTTCTCGGTTGATAGGGACTGGATGTACCCATCTTTTCTTGGGCCCCACGTGGCTAGGAGTCGAGTCACGGTGAAGGGTCGCCGTGGTAATAATAAGGTGGCGGCGGAGGCGGAGGAGAAGGAGAAGCACAACACTGGGGCGACGCCCTCTTCTATTACTACTAGTACCGATGCTAGTGCTGCTAATAAGGGGAAAGTGAAAGAGGAGAAGTTATTGAAGGTAGATGATGATATTAAAGAAGTGAAAACGGCTGCTGCCACTCAAGTTCTGGTGACTCGCTCTGGTGTCAACAGAAGTCGGGGATTCAAATCTTCTTCAATCTTTTATTTGGTAAAAACAACTGCCCCTTTTCTTTGTATTTGTCTTTTAAAAGTAGTAGTAATAGTTAAGGTTTCCTGAAAAGGAGAAAGTGGAAATCTTTTCTTACATTATTGCACAGTTTTTTCAGACAATTAAAAAGCTAGAGCACTTGTTTTTCCACTTTATTTCTATTTTTGGGTCAAGTATAGAAGCAGTTTCTTATTGGATTTAGTTTGCTTTGTTTTGTTATAGCATTACTGATGATTTCGTTGCTAATCTTCAATTGCAGCTTAATTTCACTTGTATAGTATTTATGTCTTTTTCGATTTACTTGAGCAATAAAGTCGCGAAACTAGAGGTATGTTTTATATACATCTTTTGGCAAGTTCAATTGTTGGTTCTTTCTGTTGAAATCTATTGATGTCTTGAACAATTTGGAACATTCTTACTCAGTTGCTGAAATGAGAAAGAAAAGAAAAGGCGAAAATCGAGAAGACCTAATTATTCTGAATCTCAAAAAGGGATGGTTTAGAAAATGGCAAAAAAGTAAACAAATTCTTGTTAAATGTTGATGGCGACTGAAAATAGGTTTATTTGATTTCTGCTCATCTGTTCATGAATATGGCTCTTTTACTTGCAGGAAGAGAATATTAACCTCCGTACAGTGTGTAGTAATAAAGGCGGTGGTTGTAATGACGGCATTGAAGTTTTGCAGCCTGAAGATTATAGTTCATTTTATCTTGGAAATGGTGACAGCAGAACTGTTGCTTTGTATACTGTGATGTTCACACTCGTCATACCTTTTTTGTTGTATAAATATCTTGATTATCTTCCCCAAATAAAGACTCTCTCAAAAAGAACAATGAATAACAAGGAGGAGGCTCCCCTGAAGAAGAGAATTGCATATATGGTGGATGTTTGCTTCTCTGTTTATCCCTATGCAAAGCTACTTGCACTGCTTTTTGCGACCATCTTTCTCATAGGATTTGGTGGGTTAGCGCTCTATGCTGTCAGTGATGGTAGCTTGGCGGAAGCTCTTTGGCTTTCATGGACATTTGTAGCTGATTCAGGAAATCATGCTGATAGGGTTGGCACCGGGCCCAGAATTGTTTCTGTCTCTATAAGTTCAGGAGGCATGCTGATATTTGCCATGATGCTTGGACTTGTCTCGGATGCAATCTCAGAAAAGGTAGATTCGCTGCGGAAAGGAAAGAGCGAAGTAATCGAAAAGAACCATATACTAATTCTTGGATGGAGTGACAAATTGGTAATTCATACTAGTTACTTTGAACTATCATTCACTGTTTCCTTTGCATTTTCATTTTTGTTAACTAGTATAATGTTTGTATAAATTAGGAGCTTGTCAAAAGCAAATACTCAGCTGTCCAAGGCACAAAAAATGGTTTTTTATGTTTTTTTCAATAGGAACTAAACGTGGGGTTTTTTTTTAATAGGAAGGAATTACTCATGGTTTAGGTTGATCAAGTTAGTACACGAGAATAGGACTGTCATGTTCCTTTTTCTATATAAAAATCTCGTCTCTTAAAAACCAATTTGGCTGTAATTTAATTAAGTGCTTGATAAGATGTTAAGAGAGGTTTCTATATAAAAATTTCTTGGCTCTTAAAAATCAATTTGGCCATGTAAATCTTGTGGTGACAGAGTTGCATTTTAGAATCAAGGTGTTCTTTGAACTCTTCTTTTACTGGTATGAGAGGCTGACCATGTAAATCTTATGATGACAGTGTAAACTCTTTTTAAGAGTAAGACTAGGTGTTAAAGATGATGTTTTGGTTGTAGGGCTCACTTTTGAAGCAGCTAGCAATAGCAAACAAGAGCATTGGTGGCGGTGTTATAGTTGTACTAGCAGAGAGAGAGAAGGAAGAAATGGAGATGGATATAGCGAAGCTCGAATTTGACTTCATGGGCACTTCTGTTATATGCAGAAGTGGTAGTCCTCTTATCCTGGCTGACTTAAAGAAAGTATGTTTGAGTATTTTTTGCTATGTTTTCCAATTTGTAGTTTTTTGGTCTGGATTGATTTTTGTGTTTTCATATTCATAGGTTTCAGTATCAAAGGCACGTGCTATTATTGTATTAGCATCTGATGAGAATGCAGATCAGGTTCTTTTCTTTCTCAATGTTGCTATCCAACTTCATAACTCAAAAATTACAAAGATTTCTGTATTTTTGTTACCAGAGTGATGCGCGTGCCTTAAGGGTTGTTCTCAGTCTAACAGGAGTTAAAGAGGGTTTGAGGGGTCATGTGGTTGTGGAGATGAGTGACCTTGACAACGAACCTCTTGTGAAGCTTGTTGGAGGGGAACTCATTGAAACAGTTGTTGCACATGACGTTATAGGACGCTTGATGATTCAGTGTGCTCTGCAACCAGGCCTTGCACAGGTTTACTCAGATGAGCCTTCACTACCCTTTTAAGAAAAGGGATTTATTTTCTTTTCTAAGAAAAGTTTATTTTATTATTTTTTTATATATATAAAAGCAAGAGTTTTATTAAAGAAGAATTAGCAAAAAGGTTAGAAGCCAGCTAAAATCTCAACATCATACCTAAGGCTCCAAAATCCCTGAAACAAAACAAGTGAAAACACTAGTAAAGAATTTCAACACCCAGGCTAAGTGACCTAACACACAAAATTCTAATCAAAATGAAACTGTCTGCAGAAACTGAAATTCAGAAAGCAACCAGAATCAAGCCATTACCAGACAAAAAGGAAAAAGATATGGAAACTAGCCACCAACCAAGAACAGCAATGAGGAAAGTCCACGATAAACAATCTAAAAAAGAGAACAGAAGACAAAGAACAATATCTTCCCCTTTAGAGGACCAGATGATAGAGTTGTAAGGAGCCTTAGAATTCTCCAGCTCAGCAAAAGACCCCTAAGAAAAAGAAGAAGTAGAAAAACCTTTAGAGATTCAAAACCACCCTAACCCCAAACAAAACAGCGCAAAACTTACTGCATAATGGATGAGAATGCTCATGTTTTTGGTATTTTGAGAAAAAGGAGAATAGGACATAAAAAAATTTGGTGTTTGAATTTCATTCACATCATTGATTATATTAGTTCCCCACTGATCCCTCCCCAAACCATTTCTTACAAGTAGAACATGCTGTTATGGGCATCATGAACTTGGAAAATGTAATTTTCCAAAATAAATAAAAAATTCATTTCAAATGAAAAGGTGGTATTTAAATTAGATGAGCTTTTAGTCGGTGGTTCATGTCAAGGTGCACGACTTGACTGCATTTGAGAAAAGACCCTTAGTGCCACCATTTTCTGTGTGGTAGAGTGTATTTTTCACCTCTTTTAGCCTTCATTCAAATGAAATTCCTTTTATCGAAACATTGTGATGCTCAAGGTATATTTGCAGCACTTTTGATCCAAAGAACCATCACTCTATATAACCGGGCAGTATCAGTGCCAGTTGGACCAACCATTTACTTTTGATGGTTGTATGGCTGACATTAATCCCAGAAGCACTCTACATCCTGATGAAATGCTGTGTCCTTTTGTACAATTAGATAAGTGAAAATGTTTAAGGTTCAGTTTTTTGCAGCCTGCAAAACTATATGTAAGCTCCAACTGATTCACCTAAAATTGCATGGACACGTCCCTCAAATTCAATTTGAAGTAAAGCAGATGCCACAACAATAGCATGGCATGCAGCACAGACTTATCTTTTCCATCATACTGTCTGAATTTTAAGAATTAAGACAGTGGCATCATGGGACTGCTGAAAAAAATTTACTGTTTTGTTTTTGGTGACAGTACCTTCAGTTTTGTTATCTTGTCATGCATGTGCCATGCTCTTTTAAATATCTATGCAATTCTAACTTTTCAGTTAGTATTGTCTGTTTCAACAATTTAGAGCAATTTTTTCCTTTGGCCAGATCTGGGAAGATATACTGGGGTTTGAGAATGCAGAGTTCTACATCAAAAGGTGGCCTCAATTGGATGGTCTGCTTTTTCAAGATGTGCTCATTTCATTTCCTGAAGCAATTCCCTGTGGAGTTAAGGTTGCAGCTGAAGGTGGAAAGATAAAATTAAATCCTGATGATAACTATGCTCTAAAAGAAGGAGATGAAATTCTTGTTATAGCCGAGGATGATGACACCTACGCTCCAGGTCCTCTTCCAGAGGTTATCCTTCTTTTCAAACTTGATGGAGCAGAAAGTTGGATACCTGTTGATGATTTTCAACTCTGGAAGTTACTAAATTAAGCTTTTATCGATTCCTTCGATTTTCTGGCTAAAATTTCATATCCAGCTGAAAAAGAAAAGAACAGACACAACAATAATTTTGTATCATTTATATGGACAAGTTAATCACATCTGCCTGTCAATTTCTTTTCCACATGTTAAACAGAAAAAACACTTGCTACATTCCCAGTGAAAAAAAAAAGTATTTTAGATGTATTTTCTCATCTTACATGCCATATCTGTTTCCAGGTACGTCGAAGTTCTTGTCCGAAAACAATGGATCCTCCAAAATATCCAGAGAAGATACTGTTCTGTGGCTGGCGACGTGACATTGATGACATGATAATGGTATAATGCAGTCCACACACACACTCCCCTTTCCCTCTTGCATTGAAGGGGGTTGAATTGGAGTTACTGACTAATAAACAAAAGGAAAATTAATTACAGAGCTCCAACTTATTTTATGTTTTCTCAGGTTCTGGAAGCTTTACTTGCTCCAGGTTCGGAACTGTGGATGTTCAATGAGGTCCCAGAAAAGGAGAGAGAAAAGAAGCTTACTGATGGCGGACTTGATATTCATGGATTAGAGAACATAACACTTGTCCATCGTGAGGGAAACGCTGTCATCAAACGACATTTGGAGAATCTTCCTCTTGAGACTTTTGATTCTGTAAGTTGCATTACCTTATTTTCTGTCTCTCTCAGTCTCACGGTGATATCGAAGGTTACTGTGTGTGGATCTTAAATAAGGGTAGGCTTTACAAGTGCTTGTTCAAAGTAGTAAAATGTCTATAATTCATTTAGATATTGAACCCAAAAGCTGAGACTATTAACTGGAGAGGCCAATGTGTCGTGCAATGCTATAACAGGCTGTAATAGTTAATATATCTGGATTAAGAAATGTGGGATTATGCATCATCCATCTAATGTTCAAGGCTAACAGAACACAATATTTATCGCCTAAAATTAGCGGGTTGAGATCTTCTGACACCTTATTAACCATACAAAGACTCCTTTTTATTTATTTTTGTTGGAGAGATTATATTTACTCTCCTTACTTGATCAATATGGGATGACACCACAACTATTTTTGGCTACTTGTTCACATGTTAAATTTTCTTGTTATCTTCAATGCATGACGGGCACAGAAACCTTTTTAACTTTATTCCACAAACTCAATTCCACTACTAATCACTAACTCTAAATGGACAGATATTAATTCTTGCAGATGAGTCATTGGAAGATTCCATTGTGCATTCTGACTCCAGATCTCTTGCTACCCTTCTCCTTATTCGAGATATACAGGTAACTGCTATTGCTGCTTCCTTCCAATAATTCTGATATGATATTTCTGATTAAACCCAATATTTTGAGTGCCTCCCAGCTCTCATCTCTTTTTCCTAGTAATTTGTATTCACCCATGCCTTTAAAGACAGCCATGGTTCTGCTAGTAGGTCCCTGTTTTCCAGCTCTCAAGGTCAATGCATCCGTATATATGAAACATTTTGGATCCCTTGAACATAGTTTTATCCAGAAATAACTAGAATAGTTCTTCCATAGCAATTAGTGCAGGTTTAATTTGAACTTGAGTGAAATGGTTTGGCAAATTTATACGGAACTTTTGCTTGTGGAAAATTTTGAGTTCCATGACGACACTTGCATGTGTAGTTGTTACAGTTGATGCCATGTTGCAGAACGAGTAATGTTTGAGTGAAGTAGAAGCCATACTATCCCAAATTCCTTTCTTCTAAACTCTTCGCCTGGTTCAAAGAATATCCTGTTATTCCTTTTCTTTTTATTTATTTGATTACAAGATAAGAGAACACGCATTGGCATATTCAGTATTTTAGAGAACTTGTGATTGTTACTTCAGCTGTACGCTAACCATAGGGAAATATCACCAGTTTTTGTATCATCATCTTCCTTCTTCAATCAATTTTCCTTCTTCTTTGAATCATTATAGAATGCAGGTTGCATGGATCATTTTTTACTGCCGACACATTTTAGCTTGTTATGATTCAGAGCAGTTGCAACTCTACTTTAGCAATGTTTAAGATGAGTTTTTATGCTACTGAATGCTGATGATTGCGTTTTGTTCAGCTCAATATGGATTATTTATATATTTAATCAGTAGCCTTAATATTGTCGCCCATATTGTCTGGGAAGAAAAATGAAATTCCATCCCGCAATCTTACTTGTATCTACACTTACCGTGGAGAGGAGATTAAGTAATGGGAGATGAAGTGTAAAAGGGGTTGGAGGAGATTAGGTTTAGACATGTAGGATAGAAGAGAAGGTCTAAATCGCATGTGTTCTGCCTTACTTGTTTTTTGTGCAGAAAACCAAAATTTACTTGTAAAACCAATTCGCAGCCTGTACGTGTTTTGAATAAATGATTGCTAATAAAGCTGCCTCTTCTTTGCCTCATGGAATGCAGTTAAAGCGTCTCCCTTACAGAGATGCAAAGCCAACTTCTTTACGGATTTCTGGGTTCTCTCATAGCTCATGGATCCGTGAAATGCAACAAGCATCGGATAAATCAATAATTATTAGTGAAATCTTAGATTCTAGGACTAGAAACCTTGTCTCAGTGTCCCGAATCAGTGATTATGTGCTATCAAATGAGCTGGTAAGCATGGCACTTGCAATGGTTGCTGAAGACAAGCAAATAAATCGTGTTCTTGAGGAGCTTTTTGCAGAGGAGGTACCTTCCAAATCTCATCTGACTTTAAAGCTGTTATACTTTGTCATACCTAGTTGTACTTAGAAAATATGTGCATGGATCTGTCCCTGCAATTGTTTTTTCTTCTCCGAAACTTTGAATTTTTGCATGCTTACACCTTGTTCCTATTTTCAGGGGAATGAGATGTGCATTAAACCAGCAGAATTTTACCTATTCGATCAAGAAGAGATTCCTTTTTATGAGATTATGATTAGGGGTCGTCAAAGAAATGAAATTGTGATCGGTTATCGCCTTGCTAATGCAGAGCGTGCCATTATTAACCCTCCTGAAAAGTCAGAACCAAGAAAATGGTCCCTTGATGATGTTTTTGTTGTCATCTCTTTGGGTGACTGAAAGGATCCATATTGCTTTCCACTGTCTTTCTGCCAAGCCCTCTCGCCTGTACATTTACACCAATCCCACCACATCTAACTACGTTGCTGTCCAATGGGTGCTGGCTAATTGTAGCTTGGAGGTTTCTAACTGAGACAGGCAGGTACTTGTGGTGGAATCACAAAGTAATTGAAATTTGACCACGGAAAACATGTAGTACAATTGTAAGTTAATGTGAAAAATGAGTAGACTTTGTTGACATGTAACATTAACTGAGGCAAAGTTCTTCATCAATCCTCTTCATTGTAGGAGTTATCAGGCATTAATTTTGGCACACTCGTGCCTGTTTCTGATCCTTGATATAGCTTTGTATCTTTTTTCACAGTTCCCTGCACCATAAGATGACACGAAAAAATAGATATGTTCCATGGTTTGGATGATGCAAAAACGGTGATAAACATGATTGGTATTACCTGAAGCCTGAAGCCATCTGATGGCCAATTCTGCTGTCAAAAGACTCAACTACTAGACTCCTGAAAAATGGCTTACAGGTTTAGTCTAGTGTTTGTCACTAAGCACATCTAGTTGACATGGTCTGTCTGAGACTCAGAAGTCACAATGTATATGTCTCACATGAAAGGAAAAAAAAAAATGCCTGAGTAGTTCTCTTCCTTTTCCATCTTGTGCCCGCACAGCGTCAGAAAATCAGTCTTCGATCTCCCTTCACAATGCAATTGAGAGAAACATTTACACATCTATAGTCGACCGGTAGGATATTTAAGGAGCAATGTTTTAATAGAATTTGGGAACTCCTCAGAGCCAAGAACAAGGTAGACCCTACTCTTTTTTCCCATGTTACATAACTTTCGTCCTCTCATCGCATGGAATGCAAATCAATTTGCAAACTACTTCACCAGAACTTAAGTGGATCACCGCCCTGAACTTGGTTTCGCAAGGCAAAGCAAGCAAGCACCTCCCAGCTTTACCCCCCCTGTTTTTACAGTATGAGTAAGACTTAAGAGTCAGACTTGGTAGACATCATCATTACAGAAAAAGACAGGTAGTTTCCATTCCTCTTCATTTTTTACGTCACAGAGGGCTATTGGACAAAGCAACACGCAACAGGGGGGTAAAGATTCCGTGTAAGAAAAATGAGACCAAATATTTTTAATAGAACAATGAATTCAGTGTATGATCTTGAGCCAAACATCTAGTATGAAATATCCAAACCATATGATGATGGTGATAATGCATCTTACCTATAGGCTTTGGGTAGCTTGAGAAGGCATGAAGAGTGCGGGTGAAAGAAGTAGGAGAATTTGGAAATTGAACATTGCAACATGAAAGATGAGCTGATCAACTGCGAGTTTGTCAAGCCACCTTCCCATAATTGCTGTCACATGCTTCATCTTGTCCTCTCCTCTAAGTTCCTAGGAAATGTACATGTCTGAAAGATTCATTACAATTAGCCGGTCTGATTCAAGTAAATGGAAGCCAAATACTGATACCATAGTTGAACAGCCTGGAATGCAATCATTTGAATTTCAGTTATACCATCAACTTGTAGAGATAATACAATCCAAATAATAGCAACGATCTCCAAACTAGTGTGAGCCCATGACATCAAGAGAGGGGGAAAAAAAACCACGAACTTTGAATTTTAGCAAGCATGTCTACTTGAGTCTAGGATTGAACTTCTCGTTTGTTTTACTTTCATGGACTAAAAACAACAGTGTACTACATTTTTACTATCTTGCAAAAAGAGATGTAGGCATCAATATTAAGTTGCGCCTTTGAAGTCTTGAATAACAAGGCACGGTAAGGGTTGGTGCAGACATCAAAAAGCACTGAAACCTGAAAAGCAAGGTACAATAGCTAGCCATTATCACTATAATCCTGGCAATGTGAAAATTGACTTGATAAACCACCAAAATCTAGTACCCAAAAAAAAAAACACCTAATGTCCTTAGGAAATCCACCCTATTCAGCCAAATAATCAAACGGCTACATGGTCAAAACCACAAAAAGCTACTTGAAAGATATGGAAACTAATGAGTATTTTAAATACAGAAAAAGAAAACATAGGAGAGCTATAAAATAGGCAAAACATGAGAGGATAACTTATTTTAAGTTCAGTGTCTGCCTAATTCTTGGGAAGACCTAGCCATAGACATGTTTCAAACACGAGAACAAAATTTATTTAGACAGTATGATCAATATAAGCATTTGTTAGAAGTGCGCCTGGGGCCCCGTGCAAGGCTCTAGGGCAAAAAGGCAAAGCCCTAGACAAGGTTTAAAAGATTCCATAGCAAGATTAAAGACATCCTAGTTGTCAAACATGAATCTAACCTTACAGTGAATTACATTTAATAATGACCGCTGGAGAAAATAATGTGCATACCAATCTCCTTCAAAACATTGGACAATGGCCTTTTGATGGGCAGTTGAGCACAAATCCCAAGACAACTTCATAGAATTTCTGGGTCTCTTCCTTCAAGAACATATCATGCTTCACAAAAAAAATTGTGAAAGATAAACTATGCTTTGTGAAGGCTGCTGACAAGTGAAGTATAGACTCTATCATCAGGTGTAAGACCTGCCTCTGTCATCTCATCATACAACTTAAATGCTTCTTCAGATCTTCCTTCCTTGGACAAGCCTGAAATTATTGCTGTATAAGTGACTACATTGAGAGGTAAGCCCTTTTGGCGCACTTCATTGAAGAGTTCCACTGCATCATCCAGCTTCCCAAAAATGCATTCTCCATGCAAAAGTGACGTGTAAGTATATATGTCTGGGAATATCCCTTTTGCTCTCATTTCATCTCTTAGCTCATAAGCTTCCTTCATCCTACCTTTCTTGCTGTGCCCATCAATTAGAACATTGTATGTAACAGCATTAGGCTCTCCCCCCGCTTTCTTCATTTCTTGAAACAGTTTCTTTGCTTCCACAAAATTCCCTTCCTTGCAATATATGTCAATTAAAGTGGTATAGCTGACAACATTAGGAACCACGCCCTTTTCAATCATTGTAAGTAACCACCTCTTTGCTTCTTCAGGCTGGTTCAATTTACGTAACCCATCAGCAATACTGTTAAGAGTATAGATATCATTCTCAAATCCTTTCTTCTCCATTATGACTTGCACCTTTAAAGCTTCATCTATCAACCCCCTTTTGCAATAACCATCTATAAGCGTATTATATATCAGTTGATTGACATCAAGCCCTCGGGTTTGCATCTCATTCACCAATATCTCAGCTGCCTCCATTTCACCAGCCTTGCAAACACCATCAATCAATGCTCCATATGTGTGAACATTGGCAACAAGGCCTTTCTCAGTCAACTCATCAAACAAGGCAAATGCCCTTTTTGTATTTCCGATTTTACAGTTCCAATTAATGACTACAGTATAAACATGAATATCTGCTTTAATCCCTTTCTCACACATTTCTTCAAACATCCTCTCAACTTCGTCGATCTTACCAGAACTACCATGCCAGTCAATCAAAAGAGTATATGTAGCCGCATTAAATGCAACTTTATCCACTTCCATCAATCTCAACATCTCATTAACACCATCAAAATCCGTTCTCTTAATATATGCATTTATAAGTGTGTTATATGTAACAACATTCGGTTTAATCCCTTTGCTAGCCATTTCAATCATCAAATCGATAGCCCTTTTAACCCTTCGTCTCTTACACAACCCATCAATCACAATCGTCAGAGAATAAACTGTAACCTCCACATTAAACTCAACCATTCTTTTAAAAAGACCCAAACAAGCCTCCATTTTATCACACCTCTTCAATGCAAGCAAAAACACAATACAAGACCTATCATCAATCTTTAACTCATAGCTCACCATATAATCAAAAACCCGAAAACCCTCTTCAAACAAATTACAATCGGCATAAACCCTAAACAGCATATCACACAACTTCTCCACAAAGTTGGGTTCATTATTAAATCCACTCTCTTCAACCAAAGAAACAAGATTTGCAACCGGGCATCTAAGATTACTATCCATAGCAACATAAGTCAAAACTCTTTTCATTTCTGCAAACCTTCTAGCCTTGAACAATCTAAAAACAACGCTTAGATGGGATTGAAGATCAGGTTTATGAGAAACAAAGGATTGATTTTTTCGCAAAAAGTTGAAGAAATTCAAGCAAGAATGAAGTGGGACATTTGGGTTGGAGAAAACAAGGTTGGTTATGTGAGAATCTAGGTTGGAAAGCAAAGATGAGTTGGTTGTTTCGAAGGGTTTTAGGCCAGCTTTGATTAGGGTTTTAGCAATCTTTTGTGCCATTTCTGAATTAGATAATGAAGTGGGGCTTGCAGTAATGGGTGTTTTCTTGAATGTCTGCAACAATTTCTGTGTAGCCATTTCTACTATAATTTCTTAGCAAAAACACAAACACAAGCTAAAAGTTATCAAACATCAACGATGTTGTCCAAGTCTATGTATCTAAAAACCTAGTAACCATCAAACTAACAAAACAAAGAAGCTCACCTGAAACACCGACGCCATCGGTCGGAAAACAAATCGTTAACAATTTGTGGCAAGTCACTTGCACCACCATGTGGTTCCGGGATGAAGTGGAATCGATAGTATACTGATAGTCATTGGCTGATTGATTAGGCGGTCATGGGCAATAGAATTTCTAAGAGATTATTATATATTTGGCGTGAATTTTTTTTAATTTTTTAATTACTACTTTTATTGTTTTATATGTCATTATATATGTCATTATGTAATTTTTTTTTATTAATATGGATATCCGAATTAATTTATGCATACCTCAATTAATTTTACAGATTTTAAAATAACTTTAATATATAAATCTCCAGTAACTTTAATATTTATAGGACTTAAACTAGTAACATGTAAATAATAAACTTATGATCTGACCAGTTAAATTATATCCCTCAGAGTTATGATTATATAAAATTTTAATTTATATGCATGAAAAGTTTATTTTATTTTTATTTTTTTATTTAAAAATATTTAAATAAATATGCTTTTAAAATATTAATTTTAAAATTTACCGACTCGTAATCTTAATTGAGCTATATATAATTATATATTGAATTTAATTAATAGCTTATTTGGTTAAAAACATCAAATTATTTGTTATAAAAAATTATATTGTGTTGTTAATAAAATAATTTAAATTAAAAATACTATTAAAAACATAACTTAAATTAAACCATTTATTTTTTTAAAATGTTTTTGGTGCTTTGCCTTGATTTAAAATTCCAACGAACTTTTTTTTAAAATACTTTGCTTTAAATCAAAACAATAAAAGCTAAAAAAGGAAGAGGTCAAATAGACTTTAATTAAAATTAAGATAGTAAAAGAATTCAATAATTTATTTAAATGAAAGGGATAAAAAAATCCAAAAAAAAAGAATTAAAAAAAAGGGTTTTAGATCGATGAAGCTTTATGTGTACGTGTAAGTGCTACTGTAAACGAGATCAAAGATTTTATTGAGAAATTAAAACATATGTAAAATTATAAAATAAAATAAAAATCAAAAATCATGGGCTGGGTGACCCTCCAAAATTTTTTTTTTTATCTTTGAAATAAATAAATAAAAACAACTTTGTTTTTGATAAAATTTATTTTTCAAAAAATAGTTAATAGGTTGAGGTTTGTAACAGAGTCAACTAATTATTTTATTTTTATTTGTTTTAGTTCGGATAGCTCCAAACACCAAATCAAGCAAGTCCCGACCCTATCAAGGTCTGACAACAATAATAGCGATGATAGTTGGTCATGATCGTGTGGCAGCCATTGAGTCTCGTTGCTTAGAGTTATTAGATCGTGTTTGAGATTATAATATATAATATTTTTTATTTATTTAAAATTATATTAAAATGATATTTTTTTAATATTAAAATATTAAAATAGTAGTAAAATATTAATTAAAAGATTTAAAAAAAAATTAAAAATTAAAAAGTATACTAGTCCAGCGCAGTGTGATAATTTTGAGTGAGTTTTCTTCAACCACCCTTCGATATCATTTGACATTCTATTTGTAACTGTATTTCATCATAATTTAAATTTTTTTTTTACTAAAATTGAGTGTGGTTTATATTTTTTGCTAAAATTAAGTGTGGTTTATGCTTTTTGAATCAATTATTGACATGTATTTCAACACAAAAAATTATTTGAAAAGCACCCACAACCACACTGTCTAGCACGCTCTTCATACAGTGAAAGACACCCTCCATGGATATTTTTTTATTTTTTTATTAATATAAATGTTTGAATTAATCTATGTATATCAAATTAATTTTACAAGTTTTAAAATTAACAATTTTTTATACAATGTCAAATTAAATTCTGCATTGCCCTATCATTAAGTAAGAAATACAAGGAAAAACAATTCTCAAAGAAAATTAATTGTATATATATATTGACGGGGAAAAAAAACATGGAGACACACAGGCACAGAGAGCATATGGATAGTGGATTTTTAGTTTTAATTTCTTGAACATGGACAGCAGATTAAACCGAGCACTGTATAATAATTAATTATATAGTGGAAAATGAAAATCTCCCTCGATCCTACTGGTTTTTCATGCATTACAGAGCTGCTTTCAACATCTCTTTACAAAACTTAATATAAAAAAATTCTGCAAGCTGCTCAAAACTTGGCGCTCCCTCCCATGGATTGATTCTTCATATTGAAATGTCCATCATGTCCACCACCAAGTTGTCCATCATCACAGAGGCAACTTCTGCAAAGCATCGCAGCTCCCAACTTTGCTTCCCTGCAATTTGATTTTCCTGTTAATGTTAGGATCCAGCTTGGGATATACATAGACATGCATGTGAGGAATCAACAGGTCTAAGAAGCAGGAAAGAAAGAACCCTACCATACAGAGACGGTGACGATGCGAGGCTCCCACTGGTTTTAGGTGTCTTCATCAGAGGGCATGAAGAAAGTGGAAGAACCGGGAGATTTTGACAGTTGCAGATCTCGACCATGTAGCCATCAGGGTCATGGAAGAAGAGCTGATCGACGGTGATGCCACCTTCTTCGACAACCGCAGTCACATACTCGATGTTCTTCTCCTCTAGTTTCTTTATGACAAGATTCATGTCTGAACATTGGAATGAAATGTGGTTGTCTTTTGGATTGATCTTACTTTTCTTCGTCGGTGCCTTGTCTGATTCAAGCAAATGGATGCCTATACCATAGCTGAACAGCCTGAGAAGCACCCACTAAATTAGTTTTTTATATAATTTTTGTATTTTCAAAACCTAAGAACGTATTTTTTTTATCCCATTAATTATCTCTGTTTTTTTATATATATAAAAAAATTAGCAAAAGCAAGGTCATGAGAGGTGATGAGAGTGGGGGGGCATGAAGGATGGATCAACAACACCTGCAAATGCATTAATGATCGTGCTACGTACAAATGGGCTCCATTACATGCAGAGTTCAAGGTGGGGAGATCATTTCAACAGCCAATTTCATCCATTCACTCTTTCTCTTCTTCTTTTTTTTTGAAAATTGATTTAGAAAATTCAATTACTAACTACTCTATTTGTTTTTAATGTTTTAAAAATATTTTTAAAAAATTTAATTTTTTTATTTTTTTTTCAAATTAATATTTTTTTAGATTTTTTTGATAATCTGACATTAAAAATATTTTTTTAAAAAACATATTATTTTAATATATTTCTGAATAAAAAACAATTTAAAAAATAATAACAACTATTTTTTTAACCAAACTTTAAATATGATTTCTAGAAAAAACTTGTCGGTTCTTATATGTTAAAAAAAACAAAAAAAATAAGGAAGAAAAAACACACAATAATTGCTCTAAATCTAAGAAAACAAAAATATATTTTACCCTGTAAAACTAGGAGGTTTAAAGCATGAATATTTATAATCTTTTTTTTCCTTGCATGATCAATTAAAAATTGTTTTAAAAATTTTATATAAACAAAAACAAAAATATATGGTTAGAAATGACTTTTTATTTAATTAAAAATTGTTATAAAATTAAATAAATTAAAGTTTGTAAGTTTTAACTTGTATATTCTAACTTATACTAAACAAATATTGTATTTGCTACTTTCTTTTCACTTTACTCGTTTTTATAATTTAAATTTGTTTTTCATAAATGATAGCAGGCAGACTTTTAATTATATCTTAGAAAACATAGCATTAATTTTTCTTTGTTTTCTTAGAAAAAAAAAGTAATTAAATAATATATTTAAAAACCTACTATAAGTCGTCGATGATATCACGATATATAGTCAACTATATATCTCAAGGATGTAATATATAGAAAATCAGCATTATTAAATGTGAAGGTATATTATATATATATATATATATATATATATATATATATATATATATATATATATATATAGACGTACCAAGCTCCTTCAAACTTGAAGGAAGAAGGTCTTTTGATGAGAACAAAACCCAGAACATCCTCATAGAACTTGACAGATTCAGGAACAGACTTGCAAACAAATGAGACGTGGTTCAGAGACAGAGGCATGGATGTTCTTCCTGGTGAAGGTGAAGGTGAAGGTGAAGGAGAAACCCACCTCTCTATTTCTTCCTGAATCTCTCCTATATTCCCCATGATCTCTCTCTCTCTCTCTCTCTCTCTCTCTCTCTCTCTCTCTCTCTAAAGTGTTCTTTAAGTTCTAGGTGAAGGAGTAATCACGTGTAATGTTGGTGGAAGAAGAATGGGATGAAGAGGGTGACCAAAGTTCGAAGGTATTTATAAAGAGACAAGTTGGTTTTAAAAACACCCTGGGGCTCTCTAGGTTGGTATGTGGTCTAGAATCGTCTGAATTAAATAAAAAAAAGAAAAAGAAGTTTATACATTGACTTATTATCTGGGTCATGTTTGTTTTTGTGTTTTAAAAATATTTTTTTAAAAATTAAAATTTTGATTTTTTTCTCTACTTCAAATTAATATATTTTTAGTGTTTTTAGATCATTTTAATGCGCTGATATCAAAAATAAGTTTTAAAAAATAAAAAATATATATTATTTTAATACATTTCTAAATGAAAATTACTTTAAAAAGCAACCACAACCACACTCTCAAACAAGCTAAATCTGATCAAATTTTTGTTATGTATTAACCTATTAATTATTTTAAAAATAATTAAAATAAAATTATTTTAATTCTTTTATACATAAATTCTTCTAATTTGTGATCCCAACCTTATACTAGTGTGGTTTTAAAAACCATGACCACAATTATTCATTGAAATACAAGAAACCACAAAAATAAAAATATCCAATAGAAGAGAGTAGTGTTGTCGTTTTTTCCATTTTAGTTTTTTTTCTTTTTCTTATAATTAAGAATACTCGTAGGGATGGGAATGATGTTATCCATGCACACCACACCGACAACTCATTTAAGAAGACAAGAGTTTGATGCTTTAATTTTATGAGCAAATGGTTTGCATTTTATCATGTCACCTGGGTAAGTATGTGCCTTTGTACATTGTAAGAAATTGTTCATGCTATAGTTTTAAAATCCGTTCGGACCACCGACAAGTTAATTAGGCATGTTTTTTTTAAAAAAATCAACTATATAATTGACAAGATCAAACATAGATGACTCAACGAAACAACTTAATTGTAATTCAAGTGAAATTATGTTAATTTTTTCAAAATGATATCGTGTTTTAATTTCTTTCTTTCACATCGCAGTTATTTTGAATAAGAATTATTATGAAAAATACAAGTTAAATTAGATTGATTTATTAACGTATGAATTAGTCTGTTTAATTTATAATTAGGGTTTTAGATCAAGTTAATGATTCATTAATTCTTTTTTCAAGCAATTTTATAATGGATTAATGTACCGCTGCTATATTTTCTTAAAGATGCTGAAATGGATCCGAGTCATCACATGTATATTTGAGGAGAAGAGTCCACCTATTCTTATTTTATATATACAACTCGAGAGTGTTGCTATATTCCTTTTTTTTAATTATTATTATTATTATTATTAATGTGAGTGTCCGGGTCAACTTATGTGCATCTCGATTATTTCTATGAGTTCTAAAGTTAACGACCATATAAGCTTTTAATGGCTATGAGACTTGTGAAACTCGAATTGATAACCTCTATAAAATAAATCTAGAACTTGAAAAATTAAACTATACCCCCACGTAATTATATGGTTACCTACTTTGATTCTACTCATTTAATTATCTGGCTTGGCGCCTAGCTAGTTTGTGGTCAATAATATTTTTCTTCTGCGTGGGTTATAGGCTCTTGAAAGCAACTAGGCTTAAATTTGTTGTTTATTATCATTTGATACTTTGCTATTTTTATTTTTATTTAATTTTAAAGAAAATAAATTTGATCATTCAAATAATTTAAGCTTTTTATACTATTATTTATTTATTTTACATACAAGAATAATTCTTATAACAGTTTTAACTAAATATATATATTTTAAAAAAAAATAACTAAAAAAACATAACAAAACACACACTAGTCTTCTTCTAAAAAACAAGAGGGAAAAAAAAGATTCATATCCATATAAATAAAGAGATTTGTTCATAATATATGGAAGGAAATCAAAGTACGATAACCACCATGCACCAAATTGAAGATAAAAAAAAAAAGAAAAAAGGAAAATGAGTCATCTAATTAATTATTAAATTCCTTACCATTTCCTCTTGACGTCATGATGGTTGATGCATGAGAGATGGTTACAGAAACTAAGAGCGTGTTTGGCAGTGTGGTTACGGGTGCTTTTTAAATAACTTTTCATGTCAAAATACATGTCATTGATGTTTTTTTATTTTTTAAAAATTATTTTTGACATCAACACATCAAAATGATCCAAAACATACAAACCATATTAAATTTTAGCAAAAAAACAATTCAAATTTTTTAGGAACGCAACCGCAGCCGCGTTCCCAAATGTTGCCCAAGTCCTTACCATTTCTTCTTGACGTCATGATGGTTGATGCATGGGAGATGGTTCCAGAAACTATTACAGTGTTTTTAGTATTGTGGTAATTGTTACTTTTCAAATAATTTTTTGTGTTAAAATACATATAAATGATAGTTTTTTATTTTTTAAAAATTATTTTTGACATCAGCACATCAAAACGATCCAAAATATATAAACCATATTAAATTTTAACAAAAAAAAATTAAATTTTTTAAAAACACGGTTTGCACCGCGTTCCCAAATAATTTTTAAAAGTAACTTATAAACTATTCCATATAGTTTTCAAAATGAATCAAATAATCCTTCTAGGTTTAATAATAATTAATTTATCCTTTGATTATATAGTGTTGGCCATGCTTAATTTAATGATATAATTGCAATCTTAGTATACCAACTTTAGATTTTTTTTCATTTGAGAACATAAATTTTATTTTTTTTCCTTCGAGTACACTAATCGATCTGTTTAAATTTCTCAATCATTTAATTTTGTCCACCTTTCATTAATATGTTTTTTTATTTATTCTATCTATTCCATGATTGAAAAGCTGAGATACACGTGGCGTCATTATTTTAAATCAGGAGAGATATTTAAAAAAAAAAAACCCACATTAAAAAATAATTTTTTTTATTAAACCACTTGATTATAATAATAGAACTTAATGGCTAAAATAGACTGGCTGGAGAGAGAAAAAATCTCTTAATTACAGCTCAATGTAGGCCCTCGGGGGGCCTCCGAGTCTCCAAAGTCCAAATATGTGCATGGAATTAATTATATAGATGGAACATATCACATGCTGGAACCACGTTTTTTTCATTTCTTTGTTTTTTCTTTCACTATAGTTTGACAAGGCTTTGTCCGTCTAGAATAATTTAACAAACTCTTCTAAATATTAATTTTAAGATTATTTATTTATTTATCTATCTATTTCATATGGAATTGTGTTTATAAATGGACATGATGATATATTAGAGGGTTTTTTTTCAAATAAAATAAGAATAATGCACTCACAAAATCATAATATTTTTGCCATGATGATATTAATTATAAGAATTTGAATTGTTCTTAAACATGCAAGGAAAGAAATTCTAGCTCCATATCCCGTTATTCCCATGTGTCATGCATCGCACCGACCACATAGGGTAATTTAATTTTAAAACTAATTAAATTACCTAAATATTTTTAAAATTATAATTAAAGCAAACCACTGCTAAGGAGCGGTTTGAGAACACGTTTGAAACAACGTTTTTAAAAAATTAAAATTATTTTTACTTAAAATTATTTTTTGTTTTTTTTATCGTTTTGATGAATTTTTATTAAAAATAATTTTAAAAAAATAAAAATATATTATTTTAATATATTTCCAAACAAAAACACACTTTGAAAAATAATTACTATTATATTTTTAATACTTTTTTAAAAAACATGTTTGATTGCGAGTGCACTGAGCAGGCTCATATAGCAAACAAACACACTCTAATGGACCAGCAAAATTAGTAACTATCAGCCATGAAGTTTGAGATGGGTCCTGTAAAGCTTAGAGAGAGAGAGAGAGAGAGAGAGAGAGAGAGAGATGATCGAGCATGAATGGTAGACCGTGGCTCAACATCGATCTGCGCTAGATCCAAGTAGTTGAGCTGTATGATCTTACGCCTGCACATGGTGGGGTTCTAACTTATGTGGACCAGAGTCACCATGAATCCCCACTGCCATGTGAAACGTTTTAAATTATTTAGGGTTCGGACATTGGCGAGAATTGAAGGAGAGCTCTATTCCTGGTGCTGTTCTTGTCGATGTATTTATTGTTTCTACATTTTTTTGAAGAGAGCATGCAGCTGTCTTCCTTTCTTATTTGCTTATCAAAAGGTCAATCGTTCTTCGACTTTTCTCCTCCTCTTTTATTTTCCTGATAAGGAACTGATATCCATACACGTATAATTGTTGACATTTGATAAGCAAGCTGTGGGAATCTTTATATATATATATATATATATATATATATATATATATATATATATAGAGAGAGAGAGAGAGAGAGAGAGATTGTGTTATAATTAGAAATTGTTTATTGCAGGTAAAGATTTTGTAAAAGGGTATTTAAAGTGAAAAAATATAATTAAATTTAGACCTGTTTGTTTGCTGAAAAGTAGGTTTTTTAAAAAATAAAATAGAGAAAAATAAATTATTTTTGGATGTTTAGTAATGTAATGAAAAATAAGTTGGAAAACACTTTCTAGTGTTTGGTTATGTCATGGAAAATGAGCTGGAAAATAACTTATTAATATTTTATTTTTTTCAAGTTTATTAAAATAATGAGGAACAGATCTTATAAATTAAAAAGTTGAATGAAAATGAAATTGAAAAAAAATATAATTTCATAAATTATCTCAAATAAAATAAATAATAATTAAAATAATAGAGATCAAATATAAAAAATTAAAAAAATAAAAGATGAAGAAATTAAAATAATAATAATTAACATTTTATAAATTATTTCAAATAAAATAGGTAACAATCCAAAGAATGAGGACCATATTTGATAGATAAAAAATTTCAATTAAAAAATGATAAGGGAAAAGCAAATAACAATTATAAAAATAAAAACCAAAGAATGGAATTGAAAAAAAAATATTCAAAAAAAAAAATATATATATATATATATATATATAACAATAAAAAATTTAAGGATCAAATTTGATACAATCAGCGAATGATATGATATTTTTAAATTTTTCATAACTTCTAAAAAGTATTTTTCATCCAAAATAAAAAAAGAAAATACTTTTATGGAATTAATAAACACATAAATTTTATATTTTTAAAATAAAAAAATAAAAAATATATATATATATCTTCGTGTATTTATGTCGAGATAATAAACAGACACTGCTCAGGGCCACTATATTAATCATTTTACTTTCACCGCGTATTATGTGGACCCGATCTTTATTCCATGAGCTGTTGTGAACATTGTAAAGGATCATCACTCGGTTTCCCATATCTCTACCCCCAACGACTCCCATAATGCCTGTACTTCATTCTGTGGTGCTCAGAATCTCAAAAATTCTATACAGAAATTAATTAATAATGCAAGGAAACTAAAAACCTGTTTGTCTACGCGTTAGCGTTCGCGTTTCATAAAAAAAAAAACACGTTAATTAGCTGTTTGATTATAAATGGTTAAAAAATAAAAAACCCGAGTCCCACCATTTATTTGTGCCAAAAATTTGATTTTAATTTTTAGAAAACAGGAAATTCATGCTTTTCAAAAACTTTTCATGTTACTTGTACTGTTAAGTTAACACTGTAATTATATGAATAATTTTTTTTTGTTTTTTGTTTTTTAGTATGTTAATTTTTTTAATAATTTTTTTTTTAAAAAAATTAGTTTAAAGTGAATTAAATTCACTCGTAATGTGATGTGAACAATATTTTTTTCCTGAAAAACTAGTATAGAGTGAATTAAATTTACTCGCACTGTAATATTAATTTTATACCTGATAATATTTTATCTAATTTTATTACACGCTCAAAAAATTATGAAAATTGTAATTCTTATCAGATGAATTTTGTACGTAATGGAATTATAAATAGTTTAATGGAATAATAAAAAATATTTTATATAAAATATTATTTATTTCATGATGTAATATGAGTAATTAATTCTACAATATTTAAATTTAAAACCATCAATATTAATATATATTTTTTAAAATTATTTTATAACCTCAATTTCAAAAGTATTCTTAACCAAAGACATTAAACTATTTTTTTTTCAACCTCAATTTCAACCATAGTTTTAACCAAACATCTATTTTTTTAAGCCAACCTTAATTTAAAATATTTTTTATAAAATATTTTTTTTTAAATTACAACCACAACAGCTACTGTAACACCTAACATACTAGATACACAACGCAATGTCATCTCTCTTATCTACTCCGATACCCCCAGCAGGGCACTCGATCCATTCCGCCGACCACAAATATATACAGCAAGGCACATGTAGGAGCTTCACATAAATATTTCCATGCCAGCAGATATGATTATATATATATATATATATATATATATATATATATATATATATATATTAGTGATCCTCCTGGCCTCTATGTGTGCAGCACAGAGAGAACGACGAAGGGCTTTTCTGCTCCTTCGGTGGCACCACAAGAGCTTGACGATGATGATGCCACCTGGAAAAGACGACAGAACTGTTTCACTTGACCATCTTGAAGCTCTATCTGCACTAGCTAGGGTTCAGGCGGATAAGGGATCCATGCGAGCACAGGAGCTCACCTGATTCACATGTAACAACAACTCTGCTAGACTAAATTAGCCATCGTCCAATAATGGTTTGCCCATGAACTTGACCCTTTTGTCCGTTGTGGCTAAGACATGATGACATGCCATAATACACCGAATTCTTAATGAGTTCCGTTTGTCTAAAGCTTATACGCCAGCTTTTTGGACAAAAAGCATCTTGCTTTTCAATCTTTTTTTTCCTTTTCAAAAATCACGTTAAAAAAACAGGCTTAGAAAAGCAGGTTTGGAGGGTTTTTGAGATTGTGGTAACGGTTGTTTTTTAAAATATTTTTTATTTAAAAATATATTAAAATAAAGTTTTTTTATTTTTAAAAAAATATTTTTGATACAAGCCCATCAAAATGATATGAAAACATTAAAAAAATATTAATTTGAAGTAAAGAAAAAATAAAATAAAATTCAGATTTTTTTAAAAACACAAAAATAAACAGGACCAAGGTACCAAAAGTTATCAAATCCAGCTAAGGTCATGGGCAGGTAAATTAACTTGAAACCATTCAGAATGGTATTTTTTTAAGATTTTATTTTGAAAAAATTAAAACAATATTATTTGAAAAAAAATCAAAACAAGTTTTGACTGGGTCAAGCTATAACTCAATCGAGTTGCAAGTTTCGTCGTCAAGTTAATCGAGTTTGACCAAATCAATCCCAACCTAAATTTATCTTTTAAAAATCTAATCTGAGCTGAATCTCGAATCAATCAAGTCTTGAATTGACCCGCCAAGCAGCCATGATTAATAATTCCAAAAATTACTTAACATAATCAAGCATTACCCACAGTGGAAACCACAAAAAAGGCCACAGAACTAAATATTCTTCTATGTTTAGACATCAACTTAGGTTGTCTGGATCATGTTTAAAATGATTAATGAGATGGGAGCAACTATTCATTAAACTTTCAGTTTCCTAAATATGCTTGAAGATCTATGACACGTGTATAAAAAAAATTAAGGAGACTTCAACGATTATGTAAGTTTTTAATGATTTTAAAGAGATTTGAATTTATAACTATTAAAAAGTAAATATAAAATTTGACTAGTTAAACCATTACTGAGTGTTGATGAATTAAAATTATTTAAAAATAATAGAGAGGAGTACGTTGTTGACACCCATCATTTAGTTTATGAATCATGCATATTAACATGTTTCAACTCAAATTATTTTTTTTTAAATCAAAATAAAGTTATTTCGATATAAAATGATTACATTAAGAAAAACACAAAATGATATTTAAAATATTGTTAATATTTTAAAAAATATTTAAAATGATATATTTCAAAAAATAAAGTTATTTTGAACTTAAAAAAACATAATTAAAAAAATAAATTTTTATATTAACCGAATTAAATCAAACCTCAAGTCAATCAATGAACAGGTTAAAACAATGCTCATAACTCCATGTGTGAATAAAACGCACAGGTCAAATTTAATAATTGCTCTCATTAATAAAGCTGAACTGCCAGGAGGACTTGCTTTATGAAAACAGCTTTCCTTCTTTTCAGTTTTCACATTTTATCTTTCTCACGTTTTTCTAATGCATTACTTTAGTACGTAGACAGAGTTTGCAAAAAAAGGGGAAAAAAAAAAGAAAAAAGAAAAAAAGAGAGGAGGTAGATGAGGTTTCTATCAAGAATTATCATATATATATATATATATATATATATATGATAATTCGTTTTTAAAACAATACTGTTGTCATAAAAACGAAACAAATATTACCAATAATAAACAATAATCTATAGAATGATAGGGCTTTATTGTACCTCGTAAAAACATTATTAATTTAAATAATGTTTTCTTTTTTTTATGATTTTTTTTACAATTTATTTTTTTAAAAAAAAATTATTAACTCCGTTGACTCGAGATTTTTTTTCTTTTTTCAATTAATTTTTTTTAAATTTTATTATTCAACATTGAGTTGATTGAGAATTAGTTTTCATGATTTGTTCCAGTTTGCTTTCTATGAGGTTATTTTCATCTCATGATTAGGTAAAGAGTATGATGAAGTAATTCAAGTTGATTCGAGTTTTTTTTTTGTATTTTTTTAATTGATTTTTCGATTTCAATTCAATCTTTCAATATTTGATTTATTGGGGATTGACCTAAATAATATTTTTTTTCATTTACTTTTTATGAGGTTATCCAAGTTTGATCACCCATACCATGAGTTAGACGAGTTAACTCGGTTGACTCAAGTTTTTTTTCTTATTTTTCTAATTAACTTTTTTCTCGATTTTATCTTTCAACATTGAATTGATTGAAAATTAGGCATTGTGATTTGTTTCGGAGTGCTTTCTGCTATATTATCCTCGTCTTATAACTCGAGTCACAAGTTTAGCGGATTAAACTAAGTTGACTAGAGTTATTTTTTTGTGCTTTTTTTTTAAATAATTTTTTTTCAATTTCATATTTCAACTTCAGGTTGATTAGAAATTAAGCTTCATAATTTATTTTAATTTTTTTTTCTATGGGGTTATCCTAACTGGCTAGGGTCAATTTTTTTTGTTTTTTTAATTAATTTTTTTATTCAATTTCATCATTTAACATTGAGTTTATTGGAAATTAAACTTTATAATTTATTTTGATTTATTTTTTATTGGGTTATCATAGTCTTATAACCTGACACGTGGTTTGTAGGTTAACCTGAATTGACTTGAATGGATCCAATACATTACTGTCTCAATATTTATAAAAAAAATAACATCTTGAATATTTATTTTGAGTCAAACTATATTTTTATTGGTCATTTAGGTTGCATTTGGACTTACCAAGTCGATCAAATTACATCAAGTCAATCCTCATATGATTTAATTTTTTTTTATACTAGAAAAACATTAGAAATGCTTGAATATTTTTTTTAGATTAAAAATATTTTTAATCTGACCCACAACGCAGCGCAGGCCAGTGATAAAGTTAAGTCTATACATTTTGTATTAGGCAACTTATTTGCGTTACGTCGTGGGTAAGATTAAAAATTAATTTTTAAAGCAAAAAAATGAAGAAGAAAGAATGTGCAAACGCTAAAAATGTGTTTTCTAGCATTATAAAAGAAAATTTAATTTTGAGATGGAAATTTGATATGTGTATTTAATAAAATAAATAAATAATTACATACTTTAATAAATAATAAAAAATATTAATACTAACTAAAGCTAAATCAAGAAGCAGAAGATGGATGAAAGTTAAGATATTAATCTTGTGTCACCATGAGTAATTTAAGAAGTTTTTATTTAATTATATGAGGATGAAATTGAATTTTTTAAGAGAAAATTAATAATTTAAATTCTATTAAAAAAGTAATTTTCTAGTATAATCCCTCATGTCCTTATTAATTTATTTGTTTCATAAAAAATGTGACTTTTTTAGATCTATGTTGTTTATTGGATAAAAACTCAAAGCAACTAAAATAAATATCCAAAAAACGTTTTTAGCAAATTAAAAAAAGTATTTTTTAATTAAACTTTATAGCTATCTTGTTAATTCATTCTTTTTTTTTTCAGACATTTTTTTTATTATAATCATTGTTTTTTTTTAAAACAACTTATTATAATCATAAAAGCAAGTTTTTATAAATAAAAAATAAATATTATTGTCTTAACCTTAATTAGCGTTGTTATATATTTATCATGGTTATTTTTATGTCATTTTTAACCCTATTTTAATGCCTAAATATTATTTTTATACAAAAAAATATTATTTTTAACCTCATGTTGTTTTGTTTAGTGTCAAATATGATCCCTGGTATTTTAATTTTTTATTCAATAAAATTAAATTTTTATTCTGTATAATTGAGCATGGATTCAATGTTAGAATTTTTTTTTTTACACTTGAAAACCTTATAGCATTGTAAAATAAAATAAATTATAAGACTTAAAACTCTATCAACGTAATGTAAGGGGATTGAGTTAAAAAAACAAAAAACAAAATTTAGTGACTGGAAGAGCAAGATTCGAGGAAAAAAAAATAAAAATCACTTGGCTGCATTATTCGTATTCCAATTCACAACAAAGCAGAGCGTGAATCTACAATAATTTAAAGAGTGAAATCTTTAAGATTTTTAGTTTCTTTTTTAATTTAATTATGATTAAATAATTAATGAGGGTATTGGTGGATAAATACCTGAATATGTATCATATACAGAGTATGAGCTAATTCCAAAATAAATGTTCGCTGGATAGATGGCCCCGCGTTGCTGCGAGTCGATTCGTAAACAATATAAATAATTATTGTAATGATAGATATTAGTTAGACTTGGTAACATGTAAGGTCCATGCGTTTTGGGTATGGCAAACATGTCAAACCTACGTTACCATGGACTTTGCTAATCCCTAAGTTCAGACGCATTGAGTCTGGCTTCAGACCCAAGTTATTTGCTGGCATGTTTGCAGATCCAAGGCACTTGGGTTTGACAACCACACCAAACTCAAGCGCCTTAGTTTGACAACGATGCCAGACCTACACGTCTAGTTCTGGCAATCACGACAGATTCAAGACGCTTGATTCTGACAACCATATCAGATTCAAGGCGTTTGATTCTGACAACAATACCGGATCCAAGACATCTAGGTGTAACAACCACATTAGACATAAGACGGGTGAGTTTGACAACCATGGGTCTTGCAACAGACCTAAACGTTTGGATCTGGCAACCCCATATGATATTTACAATAAAACCATATGGAAATGACAAAAAACCCCTATATGCAACCTTGTTTCTCTTGAAACCCAACAGTAATTTTGTATTTGAATTATTTCAATAAAAGAAAAGGACGAAGAAGCTCCTTAACACATTCATATTGTTCACCCCTTCAAGGACATGATTGTATCTTCACTGTTGATTTGTTTTGAAAAGATAAAAGAAGGCTCCAACCTAAAAGTTAAAATTTTGTGTCAATTAATTTGTTGTTCAAACTTTTTGTTTCTCATCTCTAATCCTCCTACTTGGGTTTATCGCTGTTGCCATATCCAAGTAGTTTGGATTTGATGTGGTTTCCATACTCAAATTGCTTGAGCCTGAATGGCTGCCAAGCCCAAGTATCTTTCCTCTTGCCGATTCACTTTCATTCTCTTCAAGATCCGAGTTGTAAAATGTTAAAAGAAAGGTGAGGGAAGAAGTAATGAATGAGAAGAAAAAGAAAGTCAAATAAACGTTTATCCGCACGCGAAAAAAATAAGAAATTAAAAGTGAAACTACCATTACAGTCCACAGTAAAAGGTCTCTTAATCTACAGTGATTTTCTCACACCATTTAGCTTTTGTTATAATAAAGATTCTAATAATTTAGATTCTAGGAAAAATATATATTTCTTTAACCAAAAATTTATTTTAGTTATTCATTTCTTTTTAATTTTGATGAAAATATTTTTTTATCAAAAAAATACTTTTTAAAATAAAAAATTATCATAATTTGTATTGCAATCTTAAACCAGAAATAAAAAAATAATATTTCAATTGTTTTTATATGATTACATGAGAAAGTAAAGAATAATTAATTCATGAAAACAATATAAAAATAATAGATATCAATCAATGAGATATAGGTGTTAGGGATTGCGTTTATAAATGCTTTTGGATTTTTTTTAAAGTATTTTTAGCTTGAAAAAACATCAAGTTGATATAGTTTTGATGCGATGATATAAAAAATATAAAAAATTTATTTTA
This sequence comes from Populus nigra, assembly GCF_951802175.1. NCBI lineage: Eukaryota > Viridiplantae > Streptophyta > Magnoliopsida > Malpighiales > Salicaceae > Populus > Populus nigra. The sequence goes on from NC_084859.1 coordinate 570,931, forward strand.
GTATATTTTCAAGAAAAAAAATATTTTAAAAAACACCTATATCACAGTTAACAAAAAGTTACCTCCCTAGAATAACTGACATAAAACGACATGGATAGAATAATTGTTTTTGCTTTGATGTTTCGACCACTATAATCTTTGCTTGGCAATTGCACAACAACTTTAGGGATGTTTGAGAGTAAAGTAGCGGTTGCTTTTCAAAATATTTTTTGTTTGCAAATACATCAAAATAATATATATTTTTTAATTTTTAAAAAATAATTTTTTATATTAGCATATCAAAATAATCCAAAAACATTAAAAAAACTAATTTTAAACAAAAAAAATTCAAATTTTGATAACTTCCTTTTAGAATGCACTACGAAACATGAGCTCAAGGCCACAACCCTTGGACCCAAAGACTGGTAACCTAACACTAGACATAAATTATCTGACTGGAAAAAGGATTTATGAGAACAAAATGTCAAATTCTAGTAGGGGTGTTCATGGTCCGGTTTTAACCTAAAAATTCAACCGAACCGGAAAATAGTATTCCTTGTTAATATAACCCAGATTGAACCAATAACTGGTTCAAACCGAACCAATTTTGTTTGGTTCGGGTTGATTTTTTAGCATTAAAAATCAGAAAAACTGGAAACGAATTAAGTGAGCTTGTTTTTACTGTTATCGTTGTACCAAAGCCCTCTAACTCCATTTCTCACATAGCTTCTGCATATCAGTAAGTGGATGGTAAAATAAATTGAGATCTTGGATTATTATCTCTAACATTAGATAATAGGATGAACTGAAGTTGAGAGAAATATTTAGATTTGCAAATGCATATGGAGCCATTACAACCATCATTGTCGATGGTTGTCACCATTGTCGGTGGTTGATAATAAGAGTAAAGTAAAGGTTGTGAAAGACACTATCATATGAGAGACTAGAGAGTGATTTTAGGAGAAGATGTAGAGGTATGGTGTCAAAATTTAAAAAGATGATTTAATGTTAGGTTAACACTTAATATGAGAGACAGTAAGAGAGAAAAACATAGAGCAGAGGGGGGCAGCTGGAAATGGATAAAATGATTTAGGGTTAGGGTTCTTAGAGATGTTTCTTTTTATATCTTTTTTTAAGTCATTTAGATTCAATTGAATCGGTCTGGTTTAGTCCGGTTCAATCGATTGAAGCTTTTTGAAACTGAAATCGAACCGAATTGAGTGGTTTTTTAATTTTTTAATTGGTTCATTCAGTGTTTTCTATCGGTTTAGTTTTTTAAGTTAATTTTTTCTTAGTTTTTCTGGTTTAATTAGTTAATCAGTTTTTTTTTTAACACCCCTAAAATCTAGTGGAGTAACCATACCATACCAGACAGTGCAGCAGCTTCTATTTTTGAGATTACAGCAGAATTTAATCTGCCTTGCTATATTTCCATGCAGCTATAGCCTCAGCTATTTGCTTTGTGAACGACCAAGGAAACCATCCTGACAAGGCCCCCTGTCCTCTAGCCATATCAATCACAGGTTCAACGTAAAAGACTATCAAAACACAAGGCATAAATACTTCACTGCCAAAATGCTCAAAATCATATCAAAGCAAGAAGCTAAAGAACAGAAAAGAAAGTTAAGGCATACTCCAACCTGCTCAAGCACAGCTTCAGTACTGATCAAATCCCCAGAAACCTCCTTAGACTCAGAAACAGCAGCCATCTCCTCAGCCACCCATTTCCTCCCTCTCAGTTCCTTCTGCATTCCTTTAGCCATGCATCTTCTTCCTCGCCAATGCAAAAACTACATGATCCATCGCATAAACTTCAAAACTAATTAATCCCAATATCCTTACATGGCACCACCATATTATAATATATCCTCGACAGCAAATCCTCCCTGCTCTTCAACTCCATTGTCGCCAACAGCCCTCGACAATACCTCCGCCCACTCGCGTAGAATTTAAACACGGCCCGCCCTTCTCTCAACAACAAAGGCGAATCTTCGCCTTCCCCGATACCTGAAAGACTAAAATTCTTCTAAAAAATCGGATCCTTGGCAGCAAACTTGGCGGCCCAAGACAATGCTAAATTCCCATCCTCACGTTTACCAGTGAAGTAATTGATCACAAGCATGATCAAGAAACTTCCGCAAACAATCTCATTTGAAATTAAAAGATTGCAATATTATTAGATATATTTGCTTAAGTGTTGCTGTGATTTGTTAGATTAATTTGACAAGCACTTGAAATATGATGAGAGCTTGAAGAAAAAGAATGGGGAACAAATAATAGTCTCTACTGATCCAATTCATCTGAAATTATGCCTAGCCATCACACACTCACTCTCTATTATACTCTCTAGTTGTAAAACTCGAATCACTATACTCGGGATTTTAATATATTTTAGTTAAAAATAAAAAATTATTTGGCTTTATAAAAAATTTGGGTTGACCTTAACCTGCCTGATCATTCAGCTTTTAATTTGTTGATTTTTTTTAAATAAATAATTAAAATAATATTATTTTAATTTGTTTTTTTAAATAAAGTTAAATAAATAATTTCATGCATATGATTATTATAAACAAAGAATACCAAATGTTTTTAATTCTACAACAATTATCCATAGTAGAGCTACTCAAGCTTATCTTTAAATTATTTATTACCAATTATGAAATAAAATCTATTAGAGTTAAATAAATAATTTCATGCATATGATTATTATAAACAAAGAATACCAAATGTTTTTAATTCTACAACAATTATCCATAGTAGAGCTACTCAAGCTTATCTTTAAATTATTTATTACCAATTATGAAATAAAATCTATTAGAGCACAATCTTATTTTATTCATAGCCATAGTATAAAAAATTAATCCCTTTTGACATCTTCTAATAAGAAATACATGTTTCATTAAAAAAAAATGAATAAGAAAAAAAGGGTTTTCATTAAAGAAATACATTTTTCTTGTGAATTTAAATGATCAAATTATTGTAAATGTTTATTTTTATCGGCGTTAAATTTTTATTGTAAAAACTATGTTGTTAATAAAAAAAAATTAATATTTCATTAAAACATGGAAAAAAGTATATAGATAAAAAGTTAGAATTTTGATTAAAGAAATACATTATTTTTTTAAAAAAAATTAAATCTTTAAAACCCTTTTTTACTTTTTTTATTAATTTTTATTAAGACCTTTTGTTTTAATCTTTAATTAGCTTTCATAAAACTTTTACAATTTATTAATTCATGTTGATTTCATTATACTAAGCACATAAATAATTTTTCCATTTTCGACTAATAAATTTCAACATATCATAAAAGGCATCCATATAACTATGACACTTTATTTTCTTGCATTGAAATTAAATTGAAATTATATTATATATAGTTATTAATTTTAAGGGGTATAGCTCAACTGATCAGATCTTTAATCTGATTCTTAAAAATTATCAGTTCGAATCTTATAAACCTTAGAATCACTAGAGATTTATATGATCGTTAATTTCAGAATTTAAAAAATTAATCGAGGTGCATACAATCTAATTTAAATATTTGTATTAATAAAAAAAACTCAGTTAGATATAAAAAATTCATGATTCAAAACTTAATCAGGCTGAGTTTTAAATCAAAATAAAAGAAATATTGATACAACTAAACTTAATTAAACAGATAAATTAAGCTAGCTAAAACCGAGCCAGTCAACTCTAAGATATTTAAAAAAGAAAAATGAAAATTGAAAAATAGAAGAAATGGGAAGCAAAGGCACATTTGTCAGCTACTACTACTATAATTCTTATTATGCTTTCCTGGCAGCATCAGCACCCCAGCTTCTTTCATTTACCAGACAAACAGACAAAGCTCTCTCCTCTCCCATCTCCACAGACAGCTCTCCTCTCTCTCTCTCTCTCTCTCTCTCTCTCTCGTTTTGCCGATTCCGAAACCAATCTGTTGTTTTCTTTTCCTCATCAAGGAAGAGAGAAAGAGATATGCAATCGGTGGTGTTGAACCCAACTTGCTACTGCAGGGCTCAACAAGGCCTAGACACCTCCTGCAGCTCTCCTCACCCTCCTGCTATTCTTTACAAGGTTTCCTCCTTCTCTCCCTGTCTCAACTTTTTTTTTCTTCTTTTTTTTTTTGACGTTGAATAACTGAATCCCATATTCACAGAGTCGTTCGAGCTTTTTTGGTACCCATTCGAGGAGCCCCAGTCACCTGCGGCGAGGCATACCTTGCCGTTCCTTGCGAATTCGATCGCCTTCTTTCACACGGAGGAGGCCAGGTTCTTTTTCTCTCTTTTCTCTCTTACAATAATCGTGAATATATATAATTCATCATGCCCTTTTTGTAATCTTTTAATTTCGTAGAAATTAGCTAGGTACGCAGTTTGGAGTGGAATAATTGATGGGTTTAGTTTATATTGTTAGAAAATAGCTAAGTTAATTTTTTAGAGTGAAATAATTAATGGGTTTGATTTATTTTATTAAGTGATGTTGCTGAATAAGTCATTTTTTACGCTGTGTAGTTGTTAAGGCTGTTGCTACTCCAGATTCAGCGGTAGAATTGCCGTTGACTGCAGACAATGTTGAGAGTGTATTGGATGAGGTTAGACCTTACCTGATTTCAGATGGTGGTAATGTGGCATTGCATGAGATTGATGGAAATGTTGTTCGGTTGAAATTACAAGGAGCATGTAGTTCTTGTTCTGCTTCGGTTATGACGATGAAGATGGGTATTGAGCGTCGCTTAATGGAAAAGATTCCTGAGATAGTTGCAGTAGAAGCTGTAGCGGATGAAGAAACTGGGCTTGAGCTGAACGGAGAGAATATAGAGAAGGTAATCAAATTGAAGCCTTTATTTTCAGTGCTTACATATATTGCTTTGGAATGGAATTGAACAGTTTTTAAATTATGAACCACCTCTCGAAAGGATCCACGTTGTAGTGGTAAAAGGAGAAAAAAAAAAGATTCAAAGATGCTAAATTGCAGGATAAAAATTGAAAAAAAAAAGAACAGAGTGTATAGGTCTCTACTCCATTCGCTTATTACTCAGAGGAGCTTCATGCAGTTTTACAATCATGGATGGTGCCTCCTGAGAATAGTAAATTTTTTGTGTGCATGTGTATTTGCTTTCTGAAATTATTGTTCTAATTCTGTTAGATTACAGAGTAAACAGCAGTCTTATGCCAGTGAGTGGCACTCTTGGTGCTTGTAAATAATTTCTATGGCCCTCTACTTGCTTCTGGAACATTTTCCTCCTTTTACAATTTATTCTTCCCAAGTGTGGTTTTGCATCAACTCTTATGTTAGCTCTTGGTATTTACTTTGGGTCTAGAGTGCTGTGTTTTCTATGACTCGTCTTAAAGTTCTCTAAACTAGGATGCACTTTGAGAGTCCCTTCTTCCGTGTTCCACCGCCAGCTTCTACTGGCTGCGCAGTTTCAACCCCCTTTTGTAATTTTTTGCTCCTCTTGGAGAACTTAAATTATGAGTGGTTACTGCACATTACCATCATAGAATTTTGAGGATGTCTAAACCTATGAAATCAACAAATGAACAGTGAATGGTCCCCTACTTGCTCATTCAAGCCTATATGACTCTAATACCAAGGCTTACCTCCCTTCTAAGAGAATTTTGCCTTTGCTGGAAAATGGAATTGGAATTACAGGCTAGGTTCTTTCCTCAATGGCCTATTGTCAGATAATTAGCTCATGTGGCTCACAAACTGCCATCAAGGCGAACAGACAAGTAGTAGCTTAAACTGTCAATAAGATTCTACTTGACTTTTTTATATCCCAATAGGTTGCTGCATTTTCTGTGACGCGGTCATAACACATGATAGCTAACCATTATGTAACAACTTTGGCTGTGATGTCTATCAGTAATAGCCTCAATTGATTTTATACTTTGGGATAGGGTTTTCAAAGTATCTGGATATTCTTGAGTGTTCTATACCTTATAAGAGCTGCTTTTAACAAAGGTTTGAGGGTGTTGGGAATTTATAAGGAGGAAGTCTTGTGGTACTGTGCTTTGTCATTGATTTGGAATCTTTGGCAGGAGAGAAACTTTAGAATTTTTCAGGTTGGAAGCTCTTTTTTTTTTTGTCCTGCTTTAGGATAAGCTAGTTCTACTAGCTTAAAATTGGTGCTGTCACTCTCTAGAGATTTTCTTCAGCAGGTTTGCAGTGAAATTGGAGAGTTTTGATGTCTTCTGTTGTTTTTGGTTGGTTCTTTTCAGCTTTTGTTTCTTGGTGAAGTCTCTTTTCTCCTGTATTGTATGTCCTTCCCCTGTTCTCTGATACTATAGGGTACTTTTCTATCAATATACATGTTTGCTTCTGTCAAGTCTAAGATGGTCAGAAGCACAACGGTGTTTTTGTGCTGGTGTATTTCATTTTATTGAGGCCCCTGAAGTTACTGCCTTTGAGATGCAATGCCTGATGAGAGATATTGAGCTGTTTCTGATTGGCAACGTTCTGCTTTTCATTAGGGCCAGTAACCTCATAGCCTTATGGCTGTGGCAGCATTTTTTTATCTTCCTTTTCTTCCGCATATAAACACCCCTGCTCTCCAATCCCATAATAAGCCCAAATTGGAAGTATATGATGGTCATTTCCTTCTCAAACTTCAATGTTGTTAGGCTGCTTATATACTTGTTATTGTGCCAGGTACTGGAAGAAATAAGGCCATACCTTGTTGGGGCAGCAGGAGGATCTCTTGAACTAGTGGCAATTGAGGAACCAATAGTTAAAGTCCGATTAACAGGGCCAGCAGCTGGGGTCATGACTGTACGAGTGGCTGTCACCCAGAAATTACGCGAGAAAATTCCAGCCATTGCTGCAGTTCAACTCCTATGATGCACTTTCAGATTTCTAGTCCAGAGCATGAGATTATCAAATAAAAGGAGTCATTGAACTCTTAATACCTGTATAAATACCACATTAGATTGTGTACAGTGTAGAAGGATGCAGTCGTTGGATACTGATATTTTGAAAATCCAATTTGAGGAAATTGCAAATCATTTTGTATTCACGCAACCATCTTCACCATGTTCTTTGAAATTTAGCTGCTGATACTAACTAATTTAGTGTAGGATCCTCGTTATACTTCCTTATCTGTTGAGCATTGTTTTTGCCTAGCTCCAAGAAGATTGAATATCACTCAGTCCTCTGAATAAGATATCGGAAATGGACTGCATGGGAGAAGGTTTGCTAGTCCCTCTTGGATAACAGTCAAAACAGAAGGCGAGTTGCACAGCTCATCCATCCTTTGTCACAGGCCTGCAGATTTTGCCAAAAATCGATGCATTTGATTGTTTAATGAGTCTAGAAGTTCCTGTGTTATTGATTTTTAATAAATATATCTTAGTAGTTTTATTTGAAAAACAAAATTTGATTATTATTATTATTATTATTTGAAAAAGGACTGTATATATATTAAAAAAAATGGATGAAAAATAGAAGAATCCATGTTGTAGTGGTAGTTTTCTAGTCTCTGTCTTCCTTGTACGAACTTTCTACATTGTCTTAACCTTGAAACAACAGCCTCCATCTCCCATAGCTTCTCCTTTTTGTACTCTCTGTAATATTTTGAAGTAAAAGCAAAGAAAACCCGGACCAAACCAACCCCGTCATCAAATATTCCCTCTCACCCCTCCAAAACACCACCAATGTCTAGTCATTCTTCAACAATATGGAAACCCCTACTCTTTCTCCAAAACCAGCAAAAGACTACAGCTCCTCGGTTGACACTTCTCGCCCATTTCGATCAGTCAAAGAAGCTGTTGCCATCTTCGGCAAGCGGATTCTCGTAGGAGAAATATACTCTTCGAAGCCTTATTATAATCCTCCTGGAGAAGAAAATATTTCATGGAGGTTCTTATCACCAAGTCCTAGCTACAGAAGCCCTAAAGAAGATCATCATCATGAACAAAATGAGGTCTTTGGTGCTCTAATGAAACTTGAGGCTGAACTTAAGGAAACAAAGACTGAACTGAAGTTGCTAAAGGAGAGAGAGTCCGAGAATGAAATTGCACTGGCTTCTTTGAATGCCGAGCTTCACAAGAATATGTCTAAGTTGGCTAGGGCAGAGGCAGCTGCAGCTAAGGAGGCGGTGGAGATGAAAGCGGTGAGTTTTGAGAGGGAAAAGAAGGAAGATCTTCTTCTTAAAGAGGAAGAAAGGATGAGAGAATTGATGATAAGAATGGAGAATTCTCCAACCTTGGCTCAAATATTGAGTCTTGGGGAGGAGAAAGAGTGCTTCCGAGGAAAGGAGGAGAGGAAGGCAATGAAAAAGAAGCCTATTGTTCCTCTTGTGGGAGACTTGTTTTTCAAGAAAAAAGGATCATCTAATACTCTTAATAACCCTCTATATGCATCTCCTGAAGTGTGTTTTAATTGAGAAAACTGGGTTTGGTTTTTATTTAGCCTTTTGTATTGAAAGTTCAGAAAAAGATAGACAACGTAGAAAAGTTTGTGCATGAAGTGTTGCAAGGTGAGTTGAATTTCTGTATGTTGATGCAATGTAATATGTTGTTTTGTGTCTATGCTATTTAAATGTTTTCCTATGCTTGTTCAGAGTTTTGCAGCCCTGCAAATTCTCAATATCATCCACAAAGGCAGAGAGCGAAATATTTTGAATTGAATTGACACTCTTTCATCAATTTTTTTGACGCATTTCTAGTGCTGGTTCAGGCTGTTTTAGGAGAGGCATAAACTTATAAATGATCAACTGAGAGCAGGCCAGTCCCCCAGAGAGAGAGTTCAGAATCTGTCCCTTCTCATCAAGGTTCATTACTGGATATCAATTCAAACTATATGGACAGAATTTAGAATCTCAACCAAGAATTACAATTAAAAATCAAGATTGTTTGTTGGAGATAAGCCCATAACAGTTGTTTACACATAACTAACCAGCTGACCTGATTATCGGAAGAGTAAGGGAAGAAATACTACTAAAAACCCAACATAAAATCAAGCCAAGTAAGCATTTACTGAACCAAGAAACCACATCCTATAAATCTATATGCATTCTGTCCATGTGACATGCAGACATTAAGTTGTGCACACCTATAGGATAATTATTAGAGTGTTTCGATACATTCAATTTAAAATAAACCTCATTTAATTGCAACAACATAATCCCAACTTGTTCAAATTCTAAGTCTCCATTGTCAACAGGAATATAAACATTATTCTATCACCAAAGAGACAGCATCACCAGCAAAGATTTTCACAACTAAATCTGCTCTATTTGAACGTTCATAAAAATCCATCAGGTTTGCATTCCACAAGTTTAGACTTCAAGCCAACCCCTAAATCATCCACAAAGGTTTCCAAGAAAAACAAATCCAAGGAAAACAAGAGAACGTATATGAATCATGTAGAGGGAGAGAGAGCACTTCATGAGGCTGTTGTCACCTGTGCTGAATCACCACTTGCTTTTGTGTAAATAGGATGGAGCTCATATCCATACTTAGGCTCCACATGCACCCATTTGCGGCCTGTAAGCTTGTTTGTTTCAAACTTCACATTTCCTTCCTTCAAGGCAAAAAGCGTGTGATCTTTCCCCATCCCAACATAGTCTCCAGGATGAAAACGAGTGCCTCGTTGCCGAACTATGATATTTCCAGGTATAACCCTCTGTACAACATATTAAAGCCATCAAAATGAGAATTCAACATTGTCTAGTTGATATCAGTTATCAGAGGAGAAATAAAACAAGAAAAATTAGTGTCAAGTACTAACCTCTCCACCAAATTTCTTGACCCCTAGGTTCTTAGGTTTCGAGTCCCGTCCATTCTTTGTGGACCCAGCTTGTTTTTTGGTAGCCCAACGTCTAAACATCAAGCTTAATCCACTAGAAGACCCATCTAAACCATAATCACAACGACACCATAACACCATCACACTCAAATTCAAAGAAAGATGATACAAAAAAAACAATGTTCTGGAAGGGAACAGGCATTACCAGTAATGCTTTCATAATCACAAAGACACCATCCCACGCAAATTCAAAGAAAGTCGATACAAATAAAACAATGTTCTCGAAGGAAACAGGCATTACCAGCAATGCTTTCATAGACGGGGACATTGGTGACCAGTTCCTTCACAGTCAAACGTTTGCACAATATCGTTGTAAAATTCATCATGTTCAATTACCAAATAGTTAAAAAAAACCTGCAAAAGAAAAAAAAATCGCATCAAAACCCACAAACCACACTTATCAAGAAAATCCAAATTCACCTCAAATCAGCCTATATACTGATTTTACAAAAAAAATTATCATAAGCAAAATTGGTCTCTCACAAGTTCGATTACCAAACTTTGCTTTTACTGTAATGACACCTAGCCTAGCAGTAACAATGCACTACAATTTGCTCCAACAAGAGTTCAAACATTCTGACAGCCTAACCAATTATATAGACCGACCTCCAGCTATGAGAACATTCAAGAAATTGGTAAAAGCTAAACAAACAGCTGAAATATTCTTCTGATTTGGGGTTTCAATCTATAATCAGTGTTGTCTTTAGGGTTTTTACTTTCCAGCCAGGAAGCTAAAGCTAAGCTTACCATACATGAGGGCAAAGTAATAGTATTTTTAAACCCTAAACCATAAACTACGAGAATATTGAAGAAATGAGTAGACGCTAAACAAAAAGCTGAAAAATTCTTCTGATTTGGGTTTTCAATATATAATCAGTGTTGTCTTTAGGGTTTTTGCTTTCCATACAGCAAGCTAAAGTTAAGCTTAACATACATGAGGACAAAAAGATAGTATTTTTACACAGTTTCACCATTATCCTCCACAAAAAAATGCACTGGCAAGAAAAAAAAGAACAAAAATCAAAACTTGAAAAGAACCCATCATTGATATGGGAAAAAAATGGCAACTACACACCTCTTTTGCCTATGCAGAGACAGGACTCGGTGAGCTGTGGAGGGAGAGCACGCTTGAAGAGCCCTTGGCTGCTGCAAACAACATCAATCAATATCAGAGAAAGAAAACGTTGTCTTCAGAAATAGAGCTGAAGACAGAAGGAGCCAGAGAGAAATAGAGCTGGTCAAGGCCTCGGAGACATGTAACATGTAATTTGTGGCACATTAGAGTTGAAAACCAAAAAAGCGAAATTGCAAGATGGAAATGAATCACACAAGCAAAAATAATGAGATGCACACTACTGATCAACTTGAATACCCAAATAGAGACTCAAACAGCAAACTAAATCAGTGTTATTCTTCAGAAACATGAATTTATTTCCAAAACAAAGCATGAGAAAAGCAACAGCACTGTGGAAGCTCGCTGCTTAGCACCATTGACCAGCAAGAACAACAGCTCCAAGGAGATTTTGTGATAAAAACTAACAAATGACCGTAAAAGAATGCATGCAATATTTCTAGGGTTAATATTTTTGGGTTTTCTTAGACTAAAAGAGGACTAAAATTAAGTTAGCTCAAATCCCATAAAGTCAATTTCAATGGTAATCAAAGAATGTGATTTGATTCGAAACATAGCAAAAAAATTAGTTAATGTATAGCTGAAAGCCTGAAATAGAGAGGTCTTACGAGAGAAAGCACCTGGTGATGCAATGTGACGATGGTGAGAGTCTCTTCTCTGCTTAAACCCTGGCCTGCTGGATTGAATTTGAAAGATGTTCTGATCTCTGATACTTTTAAGCGAGACGAAACGTGGATCTCTTCTCTTCTATTTGTTTAATCGAAAAGCCCGGTTTTTCTTGGCTGTTTGGCCCGGCCCAGAACTCCGGATTTGGGCCAAAAATAAGACGTGAGCCCAAGAAAGGAATAACGGAGTGAGTGATGATCTGTTCCCATGTATGCCATCTATTTGATTTATCGATTTCACCTGATTTTATCTATTTTTAAGATTTATATATTAAATATATATTAACTTATAAAATTATATAATTTTATGTGTTAAATCGTGATTTTAAATTACTTTTATAGATTCATTAATATTATGCTTTTATCATTATATTTTTAACTTTTCAAGTATACCCTTTGAGTTTTTTTAAAGTTTCAATCATATTATAAATTTAAAATATATTAAAATAATATTTTTTTTAATTTTAATATTAACATATTAAAATAATCTAAAAATAAAAAAATAATTATTTTTTTTAAAGTTTAAAGTGTTAGATGGCCTTCCCAAGCACTTAGATCTAAACCATTAATTTTTTATAATTTAATTTTCTAATTTATACTATTTTTATTCCTTAAAAATTTTGTTTTGAAACACTTTTATTAAAAATATGTATAATTTAAATTCAATTTAACTTCCTTTTACCATAAATTATTTACAGCAACAACTTTAACTTATGATTTAAAATAAAATAAAAATAATAATTTATAAATGATATCAAACACAACCTTCATCACTTACTCTATATTTTATCTCTTAGGTGTTATATTGTTTTTAAAAAATTAATTTAATTTTTTGAAATATTATTTTTAATAGTAACAAAAAAATTTTGGTCAGTCATGAAAATCATTTTTCCCCCCTTCGATGAAGGCTTGCTAGATATCAAGCCTCTCTCTTTTTTGTTGGGCAATTTTTTTTGTACAACTGAGAATTCAGTCGGGCTAATATTAGTAGTCCGGCCTAGTTCTCGTTCTCTATCTCTAAGAGACTAAAACCCTAAACTTAGAAATCCGGTTTCTTGCTTCAGGCAGCCTTCTCTCCGCCTGTAAGGTTCCAGCTTTAGCTCCTGGGGAGAGAAGAGAGAGAGATTTTGGAGAGTTAGACGGTAGAGGCAATGGGGGCGAGCAAGAAAGAATCAGTTGAAGTGGAAAAAAGAGAGGAGAAGAAGAAAAGCAAAAAAACCCAACCCACCAAGAAAGAGAAGCTCAGTACAGAAGAATCCCTGCTTCATAAAAAACAAGAAGACACAGCAACTGATTACAAGGTATGCACCGTTTCATTTTTCACTGCTCTTTCTCTTCTGGGTCTTGCTGGAAAGAATGAAATATTTCTACTTTCTGCAGAAACAAAACAATCACAGTTCCTGCTCATGAAAATTTTTGGTTTTTATGCTATCACAGCTGTTACTTCTATGCTGCAGTGACTATTTTGTGATAAACACTTGATGGGCTATGGCTTTTTTGGTTGTTTGAATTGTTACTTGTTAGTGTTGTGTTTGTTGGAATATATGTTTTTTTCTATGCGTACCGTATTTATGTTCTGGATAACGTTAATGAGGTTTGTGTTACTTTTATATGGTAGGAATTTTCCGAGGATGATTCTTCTGAGGATTATAAATCAGCAGAGGAGTCAGAAGCTGGTGACAGCGAATCCTCTGGAGATGAGGTACATGGTAATTGCCTGAATTTGCTTTATTTATTAGCATACACTGTAAAGAAAAATGTAGTAATAAATTGTGGTGTTATCTAGCATTCGCTGTTTCAGAACAATGCAAGTAGAAGAGAAGGCTGGTTATGTGTAAAAGCTAGTCTATTCATCATGATTGGTTTAGTGGTGGTTGTAATTTGACTGGTGTCTAATCAAAATTAGGGTTCAAGATTTGTTTTTAGTGAAATCCTTTTTTCTAAATTTTTGGCTATTAAACAAGGGAAGTATTTGTCTTTCCCTCTCCTTTGATATTATTAAATTTCATGTTTCACCCGGAAACTTTTCCTTGTTATTGTGATCATTTGTACTTTAATATCCTAATAATGACCATTGCAGGGCTTTCACAACACCGGTGGTAATGAGGGCTTGGCCAATGAAGGTCAGAGTGAAGACTCTGAACCTGATCTGGGAGGTGAAGAGAGCGACTCTTCTGAGGATGAGGTACATTTCTTTTTTCTCCTTCCTTTGATGCTCGAAAAATAAATTTTAATTTACTCGGGTTTTTACTTAATTCCTTGTCAAATGGGATTTATTTGTTTGGTTATTTTCATTCAAAAGGTGGCTCCTAGAAATACGGTCGGTGATGTTCCATTGGAGTGGTATAGGGATGAAAAGCATATTGGGTATGACATTGCTGGAAAGAAGCTAAAAAAGAAAGAAAAACAAGATAAACTTGATTCATTTCTTGCGAGTGTTGATGACTCAAAAAATTGGTGAGTTTTCCTATTATATTTATGCTTTTCTCATGTCAACACTTATCAATGGCAGCAAAATACTCAGTCCTTATTCTTCTTTTGTTAGTAAGGTTTTTCCCCTGAACTATTCTTTAGTTGTGGCATTATTCTATTTTCCTATCTCTGGAGTTATCTTAATGTTTGCGATATTCTGTGCTTCTTTGTACAAAAACTGGGCAGTTGCTGTCATTTCCACATCAAAATCATGGTTTTCTTCTCTCTTTTTGCGATTATGACTAGTAAAATCCATTGCAGCACCTTGAAGAAAAGGCATCCTTCCAAAAACAAAAGTAGAAACTAGTACCAAAGAACCCTCAAATTTTCACTAATCTGGTAAGGAAACCCCAATAAATAACCAGCTTAAGAGCATCAGAGGTTGGGAAAACTATTTTATCAGATAGGAAGAAGAAGAACTTCATTTCCTTGAAAGATTCTCAAGTTACGCCATTCAAGAACATCAAAATATTGGACAAATATCGCAATGCCATGAATTAGATAGGGCCAACATGTTTCTGCTTTATCTGGGTTGGCTCGCCCTCCCATTATACCATTTATAACAAATAGTTGCATATACTAGGCAAAGAGGGAAAAAGGATTTGTCTTTAAGTTGGATTTTTAGAGGCTTGTTGGATGGGAAGGGATTTAAAGATGGGTGGAGGCTGTGAGTTAGAGATAGCTCTTCCTCCACCATGTCTTTTTTTTGTTATGAGGAGCTTAAAGCATGGATTAATGGGCTTATGGTTTTGTGAAAATGATTCTTATTTGCTTTCTTATCCAATGTTGTTGTCAATGTTCTCGATATATTTGACTTAGAGATGAGGGCAGTGGGGTCTTGTGAGAGGGATGCTTGTAGATGTTCTAGATTTCATTTTGTTAGATTTTAAGATGTGGAGTGACCTATTTTGAACTCATCCCCTGTGGAAAGATTCTATGTCTTATAGCATTTTGGGATCCTATAGTTAAGAGAGTTATAATCTGTCTTGAAAAGTGACAGAGCGTTGTTTCTGTTAGGGTTTGCAACTTTGCATTTCCATTATTCAAGCGTGCTAGTTTTCCTATTTAGTGTGTGAGGTATAGATGCTTTTGTAGAAGTGCATTTGAGCTAAAACATCATTATGGTGCTTTCCCATGTGCTTTTCAATAGTTTTGACACATCTTTATTTCAAAATCATCCAGAAGCTCTGGTAAAAGCATCAATTTTATGCTTTCTCAGCCCAAAAGCACTTTTAAACGCAACTCAAACGCGTTAACAAACTCAGCCTGAGCATCTATCTTTGTTTCAGAGTTATTTAGGGGATGCTGAATAAAAGAGAGTGGTGAGGGATTTCCTTCAGTGACAGTGAGGAAAGGAAAGGAGACCAGTTGGTTTGTTGGAAGGTTTGACCTTAAATTGGAGAGTTTAGGACATGTTAATAACTCTTTAGGAAAATCCTTTCATGTAAAAGATCACATCTGAAAACGAGAGAAAAGGAAAGAAAGAATAAAAGAAAAAAGCACCAACCAACCTGTATATAGCTTAATGAGGAAGAAAAGTCGAGCGCTATTTTTCTTATCTGATACTTGTTTTATGCTTAATGAGGATGGTGAATATCTTTTAGAATTCTTTTATTAGTAATTTTTCATAGATATGTTGATGGTAGAGTTTTTTGAATCATTCACATCATTACAATATGTATATATTATGTAAGGGTAAGAGAATAGAATGCAGTATTATGTCATTGTGTTCAATAATTGGTAATTACTTTGCAGATTACTAGATAGAAATTTGGAAGCATTTAAATAGCTTGGGCATAATTTGGCCCTAAAAATATTTGTGCAATAGATAGCACAACATTCTTACCATTTCTTATTTTGGAAAACAAGTTATTAATGTTATAATTTTTTAGAACTATTTTGTGTGTCATAAGATAATTTGCTCTGTTCTGGTAGAAAGGTGTATGGCAGGCATATGCCTGTGCTTCATTTCTGGTGTACAGGCTCCAAGAGCAGTAATGCATTACTGCTTTACTGTCCTGAGCTTTTTCTTCAATACTGGGTGTGAAATATCAAGGTTGCTTAGAATTATGCTATAGTTGTTGTGATTTTTAGTTTTTGGATTGAGATGAAAAAATGATCAATTTTTTTTTGTCAGCGGTTAATGTGTATGTGGGATGTTGAGTCTAAAATGGACTAATTGGCACTCATTTTATGAATTGAAATGGTTGATTTCAACAGGAAAAAAAAAAGAACTCCCGGGACTTTTTAATGATTCTCTAGATTGTTTTCAGCATGATTAGACCACATTCATTCTTCAATATTTTGCACTTCCTTTTCAGGCGGATGAATCATTTTCTTCTCCTTTTCTCTCTTAATAGAATTAATCTTTGAAGTGCGCATGCTTGCAGAATTAATGACTAGACTTTTGAATGATTCTTTAGATTGTTTTCAGCATGATTAGACCACATTCATTCTTCAATATTTTGCACTTCCTTTTCAGGAGGTTGAATCATTTTCTTCTCCTTTTCTCTCTTAAAAGAATTAATCTTTGAAGTGGTATCAACTTTAATCAAGTGTAATCTTAGCTAACTTGTTTGCTAATGTTGATTTTTCTTTCAAGGCGAAAGATTTATGATGAGTACAATGATGAGGAGGTAGAGTTGACAAAAGAAGAAACCAAACTTATTCGTAGAGTGCTCAAAGGAAAGGCTCCACATGGTGACTTTGATCCGTATGCGGTCTGTAATTCAATTTCATGTTCGAATATTTTCATACAAATATGATTTTTTATTATCTTTTTTCACACATATCATGCTTAATGTTATATGCTCAAAATTGATTTCTTTATGTTTTCATTCAGCCTTATGTTGATTGGTTTAAATGGGAAGATTCAAAGCATCCATTGTCAAATGCACCAGAGCCTAAGAGTCGATTCATTCCCTCAAAATGGGAAGCTAAAAAGGCAAGTAATATCATATTATATCAATCTTATATCACTTAGAAAATAAAGTGTCAACTTGTTCACTCTGGTTTTATTTGAATTGCCATCATCTTTTTAATGAGCCATCATTGTGAATTTTATTTGGAGGGGTTCATTTGTGAAAGTCCTGATGTTGTTCAATGCTTCATTTCCGGTGCCTTATGTCTTATGAATCTACAGGTTCTTGGACTGGTTAGGGCAATTCGAAAAGGATTAATAAAATTTGACAAGCCAAAAGAAGAACCTCGTTTCTACATGTTGTGGGGGGATGATGCTAGCTCATCAGAAAAGACTGGGCATTTATCTTACATTCCTGCTCCAAAACCAAATTTGCCAGGTGTGGTCATGGTTTTTTTATTAATATTTTTAAATTTTAACATTGCTTGAATGAATGAGGCTTCTTCATCTTTACTTTGCTTTTAGGCCATGAGGAGTCCTACAATCCTTCTCTAGAATACATCCCAACACAGGAGGAGATCAATTCTTATCAGTTAATGGATGAGGAAGACCGACCTAAATTTATACCTAAAAGGTAACTTAACTAGATTTCATTCACTCAGGTTTATCAGTTAATGGTTGTGGAATTCTTTGTTCAATACTGATCATTTACATACACCTAGCATCTTAACTAGATTTCATTCACCCAGGTTTACATCTTTAAGGAGCATCCCAGCATATGAAAATGCTGTTAAAGACTCTTTTGAGCGCTGTCTGGATTTATACTTGTGCCCTAGAGTTCGCAAGAAACGTGTAAGTTACCAGCCCATATTGGAGATTGAAGTTAGTCTGCACGATACTTGGTTCAAAGTTCTACCCTCTTAAAGCTAATCAGAATCTGTACACTTGATTTTGCAGATTAATATTGATCCTGAGTCTTTGAAGCCTAAGCTGCCAAGCCGAAAAGATCTCAAACCTTACCCAGCAACATGCTATCTTGAGTATAGAGGGCACAAAGGTGCAGTTATGTCAATTTCCACTGAAGCTTCAGGACAGTGGATTGCTTCAGGTTTGGATGTTTATCTTCAATACTTGTAGTATCATCCCACCAAACATCAAATTTGTCCTTTGGATGTGGATCTTATGATTTCATGTTCTTTGAAAGGTTCAAGTGATGGAACTGTGCGATTGTGGGAGGTTGAGACTTGTAGATGTATTAAAGTCTGGGAGTTTGGTGAAGTTGTCCAATATGTAGCATGGAATCCTTTGCCGGAACTTCCTATATTGGCCGTCTCTGTGTAAGGCTAATTGCATTTATCAATGGGGTTTAATTTTCTCAAACTTTTTATCATGCATACAATTAAAGCAAGAATACTTTGGCAGGGGACAAGATGTGTTCCTTTTGAACACTGGGCTGGGAAATGAAGAAACACAGAGAAAAGTTAAGGAGCTTCTGCATGTCGCGACATCTACAGTTCTTGATGGTTCTGGTCTGTGTAAAAATGGTTTCTGCATTGATTATTTTGTAGCTAATGAAAATTTTCTGATATTTTGCTATTTATTGTTTTTCATAGGTAACAAGGTGTCCGCTTGGAACTGGCTTCAAGATGACGAACATGAAGGAATTAGGTTACAGCATTTTAAGGTGATTTTCTTTGCTTATTTTAGACACTGCTCAAATAAAGTAGTTTTCTAGTTTTAATTGAAGATGTTCATTTGAAATTATTCTTAGTATTTTAACACTTGCTCTCTTGGACTCTTGCAGACTGTATACTCAGTGGAATGGCATCGTAAGGGAGACTATTTCTCAACAGTGATGCCAGCTGATATCCTTTTTTCCCCACATCATTTGATTTTATTTTTGTTTCTAGAATGTATTGTTCAATGCATGAAGTCTGTTGGTCTCACATGACTTTTAGGTGCTTATTTTGGTGACTTAGATTCCCTTTATGTATCATTTTCTTGCTCTTATTGGCTCCTATTTTTGTAAGACAATTTCATGGTTGCAAAGGAATGACTGTTCATTCATATTCAGTGAGGAATGTGTTGCATTTAGTGCCATTGGTTGGTATATGAGCTGCATATTAAGATGGATGATGTTTCTAAACTAAAAAAGCATGCATTTCTTTCCATCTCTTAATTATATTCATCAGCAGTTTTTATTTCTGCATTTTGACAATCCTGTGATCTTATTATTTCTCCAAGCTTAGAATTGTCATTTTGTATTCTAGTTTTACTATTTCATGGGATTTTCTTGCATCTGTTTGCCAAACCATGGCCATCATCTTCTGAAGTTCATCAATCTTTTATACTAAATTCTGGTTTTGTTTTCATTTGATTACACATAGAACTGCAAATTCCCTTGTGAAACTATCACACGTGACAAGTGAAACTCTTTATCAAAAGTGTGGTATTCATTTGTTTGAGGCAGTACTTGAGTATATTTTGACATGTGCTCTTGTTTGCATGTCTAGTTTCATTGATATCTCAAAGCTGGTCTTCTATAAACTTAATTTTACCCCAAGGCTGAGTAATTTACTTAAAGCAAAAGGAAACAAGAATACCTATTGCCTTTGATTTGTAGCCTTGACCTATTGATTACGTGATTCAAAAGCAATTCTTATCCACCAGCTCTCAAAGAAATTTACACAAAGACATCCATTTAAGCTGCATGGACTTCCAGTGTCAGCAGTTTTTCATCCTACTCGCTCCATCTTCTTTGTCTCAACAAAGAAGAATGTTCGTGTTTATGATCTCTTGAAGCAAAAGCTGATCAAGAAGCTGGAGACTGGATTGCGTGAAGTTTCCTCTATTTCAGTTCATCCTGCTGGTCTGCTTCCCATTCTTGTTGGTAGATTCTACAAGTAGTCTTTTATATTTATTTATTTTACATTGTTCTTACTCCGGGGTTGACTTCCATGCAGGTGATAATGTAATTGTGGGAAGCAGAGATGGAAAGTTATGTTGGTTTGACATGGACCTTTCATCTAAACCTTACAAAGTTCTCAAGTATGCTGCCCTTTTTTTTGTTATTAGACTTTTCTTTTATAATCATCTTTCTTTCAAGTATTGCGTGACCATTAATGTACGTCTCAATATTTACCTTTGAAGAAGCAGTTACTAACATGAATTCTGATCCTTTTATTTTTTGGTCAATTAAAATCAATATGAAATTAAAAGCAAGTTATGGAGTTCAAGCACCTAGCTAGATGAATCTTGCAGAAGATTTGTACATATAAAATCATGTGATACTCTTAAATTTGGTGTTTGTCCACCTTTTTCTGACATGATTTTGCTTTTCATGCTTTTTCTTATGTGGTTTACAAATTTCTCAGGTGTCATCCCAAAGACATAAACAATGTGGCCTTCCATCGTTCATACCCATTATTTGCATCATGCTCTGATGACTGCACTGCATATGTTTTTCACGGCATGGTTTATTCTGATCTCAATCAGAATCCTCTTATTGTTCCCTTGGAAATTCTCCGTGGACATGCAAGTTCAAATGGAAGAGGTGAGTTCTTTGATATACATGTCGCATACACATGCACACATCGTAAACTAAGGGGCAGATACATCCTGTTTTGAATTGGGATTAGGTTGAAGTTTAGACATACTCTACTAGAAGTAGTTACTCTCAGCAAAGCTGGATGGGGCATTTGTCTTTCCCTCATAAGCACTTGAAGGATATGACTTTTCAATAATAGAACAGCTTTAGCCAATCCCAGATCAGACATCTGTGCATGTGCAGCTATAATTGTTTCACCAGCTCTCAGTTGGGGCAAAAAAAGCTATATATTGCTAGAAGTGGTGGCAAGGTGTTGCTTTGTGGTTAAATCTTCCGTTTGCTGTTTGTAGCTTTTGTCATAACGTTTATGTGCTACTGCATTTACACACAGGTCTAATGAAGCCTTCACAACATGAATTGTCAAGAGGAAACTTACAGTTGTAATTGATTCTGGATTGTTTTGTAGGAGTATTGGACTGCAAGTTCCACCCACGGCAACCGTGGTTATTCACCGCTGGTGCTGATTCTTTGATAAAACTTTATTGTCACTAAGATGATGCAAAAAGAAGCATGTGTTACTTCAGGCCAGTTTGAGA
Organism: Populus nigra; assembly: GCF_951802175.1. NCBI lineage: Eukaryota > Viridiplantae > Streptophyta > Magnoliopsida > Malpighiales > Salicaceae > Populus > Populus nigra. The sequence goes on from NC_084859.1 coordinate 591,989, forward strand.
AAGATTGTAAGCCAGATGACAAAGGGATGAAAGTAGCTGGAGAGATGCTGGAATTATATCGAGTGGTAGAAACACAATCTCAGGCATTACAGATAGATTCGTATACTTTTATATATATAAGCATTAGCCGTGTTGCATATATATTATTTAAGCAGAGGCCTTGATTATGATTTTGACTCTGATACAAAATTTAGACTTTGATCATCTCATTAATCCAATTCTTTTCTCTTTGGGTGGAATATCCCTTGTTCAATTTCTTTTGTAGCTTTAATTAATCAGTTAAATGAAGCAAGCAATGGTTTGAAGAGATACTGCCTGGAAACATGACAGGTGGTTCGGATATGGAGAAGTCAAATGGGTATTTTAAGCTTCCTATTCTGGACTATGCTTTTAAACTCGGCTGTTTTCTCCTAAGCAGAGATTCCAGAGCAGTACCAGGAGACCAAATGCTAGACATTAAGGGTTTTTAGTGACATTTTTGAATTTAGAATAAAGCTGGAAAGTGTGGTGTTTTCACTGTTCTCATTTTTACTGTGCATTCTCTTCCAAATCATGGTTGATAAAACCCTGAAAATAAACAAACAAACAAATAAAAATATATTGGATGCATATCTAGGCTTAAGTACAGTTGAATCTTAAAATACACCGAGATGGGATAATCAATGGGACGAAAAAATCAGAAATTAAATGAAAGGGCATTGTAGTAATGTTAACAATCACTACACCAAGAGCAGCCGAGGGGAAGAAGACAACCAAATTTTTGCAAGAAATTATCGTAAACTCCACAAAAAGAACAAAAAAAATTCATGATAAAAGGGAGCAAAAGATTGTGGTGGTAGATTTAAGCGAATCGGGTACACAAAATTGAGGGAATTAAAGTTAGGATAAGGAAGAAAGATTGAGGAAAAGTTAGGGAGAAGGAGAGGAGGGGAGAAATCATCCAATCCTTCTCATTTTTCCTCTTCAAACCTTCATATTATAAGGTACCTTTACCTTATATACATTGATTTGTTTAGATAGATTTAACAAAACAAATTCCTAACCTAAAACAACAATTAATGACAAATAAAATAGCCCATATTACCAATGCAAATAAAATAACCTAACAACATAAGGTCCTGATATATCATTTAGCATAAAAAAAAACCTAGCAAACACAACGGTAAGAGTGTTAAAAGAAACAGAAGACAAAAAGGAAGCAACTATTGTTACCATAGCTAAAACAAAAATATTGATCAATCCAACAATCATTGGAGGAGCAACTTAAACAGAAGTGAGAGTGGGAGAGCTCTAGAAGCTGACCACAAAGCTTAGAGTTGAAGAGAAACTAAACAATGGATGAACTATAAAAGAAAATTCAGACAGATTAGCAATCAAGCACTGTGTTACCAAGTTTCTCTCAAAACAAAACCAAAAGCACGAGCTGCCAAACAACAACTAAAGAGCTGATTAGAAGAAAAAAAAACAGCCCTTATAGGACTGAACAAAAGAAAAGAAAAGATAAATATATTAAAATAACACAGGGAAAAAATTATAATGATAGCGGAAACTCAAATATTACCTTGAATAACAAAGAGAAAACAGGACTGATATAAGAAACAACCCGAGCACAAGCATGTAAGCAACAAGAGACATGAAAAAAATTCAAAATTCAGATCTAATAGAAACATGGCAAACCACCGGAAAAACAAAAAAAAAGCACAAACAATAAAAAAAATAAAAAAAAAAGATGTGAACTTACAATGTAACATGGCTCAAAGAACCCAGCCAGTGAAATCAACAAACATGCAAAACTGTTGATTGGAGCCACTAGGTTTTTTGCCTTGCCTGGACCGGTCCAGTCACCAGGTATCGGGTCGATCTACTGGGCCGGTTCGGGTTTAATAACTATGGCATAAACATCATCATAGGACCCGTGTAGTGATCCCTCCAAATGTTACTCCTCTAGTGTCAACCATCGATGAACCACCAACAATAGTCAAACCTACAATTAACTTTGAAGACTAAATTCTTCATGATGAAGATGAACCTAGTTCTTCTGATAATACATAGGTGGAACAACATGTTGATTGGAGTCCTCCGCTGTATGACTCAAATGACAAAGTCGAGTATACTGGCATCCCTATCATTTATGGTCTGTACGGGGATGAGATTGATTATGACGATTCTAACAATGAAAAAATATCTTCTAAAGAATCCTTTGGCAATTCATAAGAATCCACAACCAGCGCTTCTACAACTAGTGATTGCGCAGGCTATCAGATTACCACACCCAATTCTGACATCGAACATATCAATCTCTCTTCTGTTATTAAACATATTGAGATTAATGTTCTTATCTTAGGCTATCCTTCTTATCCCGTTTGATGTCTTTATGATACAGCTTGCAATATATTATTGGCCAAACAACATCTTTACCTAAAAAAGTATGACAAGAAGCTACGCCAAAACATACATGAAATAGGTAGCCAATTATAAAACAAATAAATCACAAAGAAAACCAAACAACAAAAGGAATAAGAACAGGTAAAGCATGTAGGCTAGAACAAAGTAAATAACAACATAAATTGTACTAGAATTGAAATGGACGAATGACAAAACCTTCGTCATCAGCATGCTAAAAATCCAGAACCCAACATTAGGTTCCATAAGAAACCATGAAAATCTTCTCCTTATTGATAACCAAAACCGAAATGATATTAGCAGCCAATAAACAAACAAAATAAATCACAAAGGAAACCTAAAAACAAAAGGAGAAAGAAAAAGAAACAACCAGAGCAGGCAAGCGATCCATCCAAAAAAAAATAACAGAAACTAAGCTGGAATTGAACAGAAAGCTTCACATGAAAGAAAAGTTTAACAAAAAAAATGAAAAAAAAAATCTCATTTGCATTAAATGCCAACATTGAACAGAAAGCTGAAGGATTCTCACAACTTTCACTAAACCTAAGTTGAAAAATTCAAGGACATGAATACTAAGTAAAGCAAGCAATACAACTTATCCAATTAAATGATTACTAAACTGACAATATTAATCAGCAAGTTAAGAGGATAATAACATGGATAAATACAAAAGAAAAACTACCAACACTGATCACGGTAGAGTGCATAAAAGAAGGGAAGGATCAAGAATAAGAAAAGTGCAAACTTAAGACTCCAATCAGTACTTCTAAAGGTACAAAAGAATTCTTTTGCTGAATGATCTATAACATGTGATTCTTAATATCTCACATGGTAGTTGATTTATAATTGTCAGTCAACAATTACCTGGACAAGGAGCTTATCAATAGAAAAATTGAATTCTTCTCCCCACATTGGATTTCTTGAACCAGCAAACATTGAGCTGTGACAGCAACAAAGTAAAGATAAATAAATGGAGCAGAACATAGTTAGAGACATAAAGTAAAAAATCTAAATGAACAACTTGTATCAAGATGATAAGGACCTATGCTAAAACATTCAAAATGCTTTTGTGAGATGTGTCATATGCCTACAAGGAAAAAAAACAGAATGGGTATGGGTGAGTGATTAGTCAAATGAAATGAGGAGTCAGTCACAAGCATAATGTCGATGACCTACATGTCCAAGTTAGGAAATTAATACCTATAACAATACAAATGCCCAATAGTTTTTTTCTTTCTTTCTCGATATCCTTATGTTCCACAAAATTTATGACATGACAATTAGATTATTAATCCCATGAAACACGATAGGTCCATCACAAGCACCATATTAGTAGAATTGGCCTGAGAATCTCCTTTTAACTACCCCATTTACAAAATAAGTGCAGAACTGCATGTCAAAGAAGTGGAAAATTATTCCGTGAAACAAGCAGCACACAAGTTTGCAATAGGACTGGAGTCTAATATCTAACAATACTGAGTGTATACATGATAGCTTCAGCTAACCATTTTAATTTTTCAAGTTTATAGAAAATCACCTCAAACAACCAAGTTAAGGGTTATATTTTGGTCTGAACTCCCAAGTACTGAAAGTTCAAGCATTTCAAGCTTTCATTTCATTTCATTTCTCCTACCACAATCCTCAACAACAATAGAACAACTGCATATTTAAACAAACAACAAGCAGGGCATGTCAAACATAAAGTACAATCTCTCCCTGTAGCATATATAAGATTGCAAGAGATTTGAATAAGGTACATGAACTGTCTATGTGAAACCTTTTTTTTTCCTACTATGAAGTCTCTAACAAATTAAAATCACAAAACTTAATGACCTTCCTTTCCAAGAAATCTAACATGTCATTCATTTTTAAGAGCGAGGGATTTTATCATGGTTAATATTCAATAACTGTGATTCTTAAGACAACAAAATTGTTCCTTGCCTCCACATATTTTATGATGGCCCCTGTGTCTATTACCCGTGCTCCAATATGTTCCACTGCTACCATTGGTTTGCTTTTAGAATATAAGGACCAAAAAGTTTAATCCCACTAGAAGCTAAAGGACTTGAGAATACTTTAACAAAGATAATTACTTTAAAGGAGATGCATTCAAAGGACATACTTCAATTCTACTACTTTTGGAACTAATTATCTGAAACCATAAAAAATCAAATAAAAATAAAGAAAGAATCAAATTTTACATTTAAAACCCAAAAAACATTAAAAAAACGTTAAGATATCATGATTTCACACGAAATTGAATTCATGAAAATAGACTAAAAACCATAAAAATCTATCTCAGCACATTAAAAAAAATATCATCGAATGAAAAAATCAAAGTTTACAAAAGATAATAATCGAGATTAACATAAAAATAACCAATAAACTATCCTTGCCTTTATCATCAATGTCATCTCCAGAATTCTCCTAAACCACCACCACCATCTTCGCTGCCTCCACGAGAAAAACCAGTAAGCCGCGATCACAAATATCACAGCCGCCACCGTCACCTCGATCTCCCGGCATTAAAAATTGCAACATTGCCGTTTCAAACATTCCGCCTCGCAGTTTCACCTCTCTCTCTAATTTTAGTCGGTAACTGAATCAAACATTGATAAATTAGGGTTTAAATAATAATGAGAGAAAGGGAGGGAGCGTTTTGAAGAGTAAAATAGAAAGACAATTTCTAGAGAGAAAGTGGTATTTTCATTATTTTTTAAAAGTTTTTTTTAGAGAGAGAGAGAAGACCGTTGTTAATGGTTGAATTCTGGAGATTAATAGCGACGGAGAAGGTAGAGCTCAGGAAATTAAAAAAAAAAACAAATGACGTTGGTTTTTTATTATGATGGTCTTGCCCTTGGTACTGTTTGGTAATTACAGGATGTTGGAAGCTTTGAAGAGTATGATTTGGTTGTTTTGGAGGGTAGTTTTGGGAGAGGGAGCTCAACACGCTAAATGCCATCTCTTTTTTTTTTTTTTAAGATTAACGTGGATGTCCGCACCAGATTGCGTGCACCTCGACTAATCCCACGAGCCCTGAAGTTAACGACCATATAAGCCTCCAGTGGCCATCACATGAGCAACCACAAGGCTCGAACCTGAGACTACAGAGGGAGCAAACCCCTTAGTCCCAAGTTCTTATCACTAGGCCACCACCTGATGGTTGTTATTGTTGGTGTTATTATTATTAGAAAAAAATATTCTTTAATTTGGTTCGAATTATAATTAATAGTTTGAAAATTTATTTGATAAAAAATATATGGTTATTTATTTAAACTCTTTTGAAATAGAAATCAGCACGGTAATATATATATATATATTACATATGAATCATACTAATCTTTTCAAAAATTAAACATATTTAATATAATTAAAAAATTAATATTATTTTAAAAATGATAAATAAACAAAAAAAACCACAAGGAAGTGAAATACAAACTTAAAAAATATTAAAAAGTTATAAATTAAAAAAAAAACAAAACTATATATAAAAAAAGGACCAAAGTCAAGCTAACCCGAGCTAGCACAGTAACATGTAATCTGGACATTAAAGGGCGAGTTAGTCCGGATTAACCTAACAAACTTGTATTCTAGGTTATGATATCGGGATAATTTGATAGGAAAAAACTGAAGAAAACCACAAAGCTATTTTCTTAATAAAAAAGACAATATCGAACGACAATATAAAAAAAAAGACAAAAAAATATGTAAACCTTTGACCCGGGTCATCAGACTGGAAGCACCATACATGACATAATCATGAAGACCAATCCCTAGAAAATGAAATGTTGAAGTATGAAATCGAAAAAAAAATACAATAAAAAAATACAAAATTAAAAATAGCAATTAAAAGAATGAATGTTAAAATCGAGATAAAGAATAAATTAAAAGGCAACAACAGATTTTCACTTTGAGATTTAAACTGAAAGAACAAAAATATTAACAAAAGAAAAACAAAAACCAAAATAATGAGCATGAAAATAAAATAAAAAAGAATATACTATCAACTTGGATTGAAAAGTGGAATTAAAAACAATTAAAATCTTATAAAAAATAAGAAATTATAAGAATAAGGACTAAATTGAAAACACTAATACATGATAAAAAAAACATTAAGCATGTAGAATTTTTCAAGGTGTTTTTTTACATTAAAAAAAATTATTAATGCAAATAAAAAAACTTATGCACGCATCCTATTAAGTAAATCATGAAATATTGTGTAAATAAATAAAAAAATCATTAACGATAAATAAAAACGTAAGTGAAAAAACTGAGAGACAAATTAAAATATTTAATATCTCACCACAGATTATTTACATGTTGTGTTTGATAAATTTGTTTATTAAAATCAATTTATAATAGAGATCGACACGTATAAAACTTATTTAAAAAAATATTATGCAAGGTTGCACATATTCAAACAATTATAAAAACAAATATTTGATCTAAATAAAATACATTAAAAAAATCACAGATGAATCATGTTAACTTCTTAACAAATTAAACACACCCAGTATAATTAAAAAATAATTGTTATTTAAAAAAATGCTAAATAAGCAAAAAAACAATCATAGATAATGGGTATTAATTAAAATATTAATTTATTATTTAAAAAAATACATATAAAAACAGGTATTAATTTTTAAAGAAATTTAAAAAGGAAAAAACAAATAATGTTAGGCCATATACGTGGCCCACATAGAAAGATCTTGCGCACATGCCTGCTAGTTTAGGCCCCCACGCACGAGCTTGTAATTATTTTTCATGTCATCTGCTTTAATGCTTTTTTTATTTTTTTTAAAAGACAACGTGACATCTGAAATTCCAGAATCCAGTCATTGTAGTGGTCGAAAAAACAGGGTTAATAGTTTTTTTCCTTCCAAAAACTCATTTGTAACTCGGTTTTTACCTAAAACATCTAGGAAACACACTAGAAACCTTGTTAAATCAAACAATGGCCTCCAAAAACACAAAAAACTGGCCCAAAACCCGAAATCAACCTGAACCAAAAATCTTCTTGAGCTCGGATTTGTTTCTTAGGTGTTTCAAGATTAAAAAAAAAAAAATCTTAACTCCTCTCCTTACATGAAACCTTTTGACACAAAAAAATGTTCGTTTTCATGGCCTAATGCTTCCCCAACAATAACTTTCTCTCTCTAAACCGGGATCTAGCGACCCCCTCTCTCTCCTCCACCCTAAAAAGACTAAAAATAGGAGGAAAATGAAATTTGATGTCAAAATATATTTTAAAAAAATTATAGGGAACAAATACCTAATTGCTTAAAAAGATGGTGGACAAAAATGAAATTCTCAAATAAATTGCATACATGTCACCAATTTTACTCGTTTTTGTAACTTCAGTCCCATGTCTTTAAAATATATTTTAAAAAAATTATAGGGAACAAATACCTAATTGCTTAAAAAGATGGTGGACAAAAATGAAATTCTCAAATAAATTGCATACATGTCACCAATTTTACTCGTTTTTGTAACTTCAGTCCCATGTCTTTCAATTCAACTCTCACCCCTAAGAAATCATGCAATTGGCTATAGTTTGGGTTCAAAATGGCTCAATTATGCAAAAGAAAAGCTTAAATGATCAAATTGAAAATTTTTAAAAATTTCACTATTGTAATCCACAGTGAAATATAAGAGAGTGAATAGTAATTAGTCATTTTCTTTTCATGGGATTTTGTTGAGAAAGGCACAACCACTTTGCATATGGCAACATTAAATTGACATGCTGAAAGTGTGCAATTACTCTTGGACTTGAGAGCTTCTGTTGTGGTAAAGGCACTGTCAAATTTCAAATCCGAAGATAAAGGCAACACATGCAAGAAATGGTGATCTTAACAAAATATCCAGCCCTAGTTTAGTTGTATGATGTTAGTCTTGCAATCATAAAGTGCTTCTTCTTGGACATCACTCGTGAAAATATTAATTTAAATGATTTCAATGTATTTTACATTTCAATGTTAATTTACAAACTTACATCACTCGTAAATTTTTTGTATTTTCAATGTTTTCTGTGAGAGCTTGTGAAGCTCTTTGTAGATGAGCAGAAAAGAATAAGTATGAACAGTTCTGTGAACCCCTAAAAATTTAAAAATAAAATAAATAACAAGTAAAAAATTACTATTATCAATAGGTAAGATAAGTCAGAATAACATAAAAAATGTTGGTGTAAACCCTAGTTAAAAATTGGTGATATTGTCGTAAAACGATAATAAGTCCATAAATAAATTAAATGATGTAAAAAGTAAAATAAATATATTTTGAAATAAATATATGATCACAAGGATTTAGAGGAATAAACGATATGGTCTAGGAAAGGATGAAACAAGAAAAATTTAGGTTCTTCAACCAAGTTTATGTTATTATCATAACTCTAAATCCAATCGTTTGATCGAGTTGCAATTTTACGAAGAGTCTTATGATGTATTTTTATATTTTACATTAAAAATTTAAGGCAATTAGAGTTCGAGAAAGTTATGTAATAATGTCAACAAGTGGACAAAAAAATAACATATAAACTTAACAATGGCATTTTCATAAATAAATTGAATAAATTGGAAATTTTAGTTTCTTCCTCTCTTTAAAACAGTCAGTCCTGTTGGAAGAGAAAAAAAAAGAGATAGTTCTCCTTCTTTATTTTTACTTAGAAACTTAAGAGAAATCATGATTTAAGTCATGGTTAGTGAGAGGATAGGTGTTTAAAAACAATCAAACACAAGAATAAAACATAAATCAAGTGAGAGAATAGGGATTTCCAGAGAGAAGTCACAAAAAAAAGTGAGCAAGAAAAGAGAAAGGGTGGAAATTTTTTGAATGGTTATTCCAAGCTCATTTGATTATCCGATAAAGAATTCTAAACTCAATTATGCAAATTTAAGTAGAGAAAAACGAATTTTTATGTGAAATTCTTAAATCTTAATAGGGGTTCTTGGATGAAAATTAAGGGGATGATATTATTATGGTGGAATAATATAATTGGGGTAGAATATGATATGAATGACTGAAATAATGAGTAATTGTAAAAGAAAAATTTGGTATTTTGGTTAAATTAGGCCTGGCCATGATAAGTAAAAAGTGTGGAATTTATAGAGTTAAAGTGAATATTTAATCATTGCTTGTATTTAGCATATGAAGATGTGTTGATGATGGTTATAATTGGATTAAATTAATTATCAAATTTTAATTGATTTTCTTGTTAGTATATTATGAATTAGGGTATGTATGCAAATATTGAAAAATTATGTTAATGATTTACAATTGATAGATTGAGTAGTATGTTTAATGAAAATTTATAAACAATTGAAGATCGGATTATGAAAACAAATGAAACTTAGGATTGGTTATGTATTGTTTTGCGGAAGAACTGGATAATTGTGATAATTTGTGTGTGTGTGTGTATGTTATTAGGGTGGTAATAATAAAGAAAGAATGGTTAGTTATAAACATTGAAATTAATGTTGAGTATATTTGTGTATTAAGATTTTTTTATAAAAGATTAACGCATGAGAAATTTATCTTAAAATTTATAAATGGATATAAAATTTATATTATGAAAAATATACAAAGAGAAAATAAACTGGAACTCTCATTCAAGTTATAACCTAAATATGAATATAAAAGAACATGGATAGTTAATTTAATGAAATTAAAGGTATGTGTGGATAATGTATTTGAATGTTGGTAGTGTTAAGATTATAAACGAAAATTTAGAGAATTTGAGAACTAATATTTGAATATGTAAGTTGGTTGTTAATAAATAAATAGTGGAACATGAAGTGAATAAATGATAAGAAAAAAAAATTAATAAGAAGTAAATATCTTCCATGAAAAATAATAGTATCATAAATTAAGAAATTCTATAGTTATATTTCGATTCAAGTTGGATTTGAATAGTTATTTTAGACTCGGGTTTAAATATAAATAATATAAAGCATGAATAATGAATATTCATTTCTATCCCTATAAAAAAGAATAGATTTGGGTAAGGAAAACAAAACGAATTCTTATCATCCACTTTAAAAAAAAAATTAGATCATTTGTATTTATAGAAACTTTTATATAGATTCTTTCATTTAATGTTTCTTTAATTCTTATCATATCATCTACTTTTACTTTTTATTGAAAATTCTTACCCTTTATATCCTACATTGATAAATAAATAAAATTTTATGTTTTTATGATAACATGTATCAAGTAAAGCTAAAATGATGGGTTTTTTTTTTTAAAAAAAAAACACAATATCAAACCTCCTTCATTTCATGTTTTCTACCATAGTTATTATACTCGACTTAAGAATCAACTCAAAAAAAGATTTGGATTGCTGGTTTAACTCATGGATCACTAGGTCAATGCAAATCATTTTTTAAAATATCATTTTAACTCGCAGACCAATTTTTTTAAAAAACAATGTAGTTTTATTTTTAAAATTTTTTAAAGTTAACTAATCAGGTTAACAAAGTCATTAAAAGTTTGTTTGAATTAATTGAATTTTACAATATCAATATATATTTTTTAATTAATTTAAATCTTGATCCAAGTCAGGTTTCAAATCATAAATTTATCGGATCAACGTGCTAGACTTATAGATTCAAAATGTTAATCAATTAGGTCAATAGAGTCATTAAAAACCTGTTCATATCAACTGAATTTTACTGATCAATATCCTTTTTTATTTAATTTGAAACTCAATCCAGGTGAAGTTTTGAATGATGCATTTCTCATATCAACATACTAAACCATATCATGTTTAAATATTATAGAATCAAAATGTTAATTAATCAAGTTAATCAAGTCATTAAAAACCCGATCATATCAACTATATTTTATAAAATTAATATTTTTTTTCTATTTAATTTGAAATTTAATTTAGATCAGGGTCCAAATCATGAATTTTTCAGGTCAACATGATGGACAGAACCGAGTTTAACATTATAGAATCAAAATGTTACCCAATAAGGTCAATTTGGTTATCAAAAAATCGATTAGATCAACTGAATTTTACCAAATTAATATTTTTTTATTTAATTTAAAATATAATTCAGGTCAAGTTTTGAACCATGAATTTCTTGAATCAACTAACCGATTAGATCAACTGAGTCATTAAAAATCTAGTCAGATAAGTTAGATTTTATTGAATCAATATCTTTTTTAATTTAATTTAAAATCTAATCTAATGGTTCTAAATCTTGAATTTCTCGGATTAATATTATAACAAAAGTTAAATGATATCAGAAAATCACTGTAAATTAAGAAACTTTTTAATGTGAATTGTATTAGTAGTTTCATTTTCAATTTCTCATCTTATTTTTTTGCGTGATGTTTATTTGGTTGTTTGTGCTTTTTTTTTTCTCTATTAATAATCAAAGTGCATAATTATTCTTTTTGTTTTGTTGCTTGTCAATTCAAGTATTGTTGTCGGACCAAAACCTTTAAATCTAAAATATTTTTTAATCTTTTTAATTATTTTTTAAATATTTTAAAAAATAATATTAACCTACCGGAAACACCGGCTAATCTACTAGTGCTGTAGCGAACCAAGTTTAACATTATAGAATTAAGAAAACACCATAATTCTTTAAAAATAAAATAAAATTACAAATATGAAAAGTTATTATGTAAATAAATAAAATAGGTGGGAAGCAGTAGCTTGATGAGTCAGACATGAGTCATCTTCTGGTAAAACAAATCCAACATACCTCTCTCTCCACCCTTCGCATCTAACCAATCTCTCTCTCGCAACCACAACACAGACAGCTGGATCCACCACCACGCGCGCACCTCCACTCTCTTTCTCTACGCGCCGACACCATCTTCCTTCCACCTCTCAGATCCGCTCCTTCTCCTAAGTCCACACAGTTTTCCTGCTTTACGAGCTGCTTCAAACTCAGTTTCAACTCCGTTCGAGTAAGAACTGAGTTTGGTAAATAAATAAAGAAAGAAATGGTGGTGTGAAGATATAGTAAGGGTTGTTTGTTTACAAGTGGAACAATAGGGTTTTGGTGTTTTTAACTGTAGAATTATGGCGATGGAGAGTGGGAGCTGGAAAGAGTCGTACAAGGGGATGTCGGCTGATAATATTAAGGGATTAGTGTTGGCACTGTCTTCCAGCGTCTTTATTGGTGCCAGTTTCATTGTCAAGAAGAAGGGCTTGAAGAAAGCTGGGGCCTCCGGTATCAGGGCAGGTATCTTTTTTTTCATTTTTTTTAATGATTTTGGATTTTTTTTGGGGTTTTATTTTTAAGCTTGACTTTATTATTGGTTACCCAGTAATGGGCTGGAAAATCTCCTCAAGATTTACTCTTTTTGGCCATTTTGGGAAGTGTTGGCAGTATAAGAATGGTTGGATTAGAACTTGTCTCAAACTTCAAGTAGATTCCAAGCTGATGATGTTCTTGATTAGGTTTTAGGTGGTGGTGGTGGTGTACTTATGTTTGAAACTTGAGAGATTGATTTTGATGGATTTTTGCTGAATGTGTTAGGTTTTTTTTTAACGAGTCAGTTGGAAGTTTTGGAAAGTGGGTTTATGAGGAGTTAATAAGATCTATCTATTTCTTTGTAATAATTGCATTTTACAGGTTTCTTGCAATCCCTTTTGAGCTCTTAACTCAACTTCCATGTATTTCGTTAATGAATTACGTATGGGCAACACTAGTTTTTGAATCCATATGTGGATACAAATTTGTTGGCAAGATGTGTGATTTTATTTTATACGGAAATTAATGTGTTACCTTTTGTGGTGGCGTGTGTTGAAATCTATTTGTTCTATATGCAAAAATGCTTATGGAAATTCATAAACCTCAATTTTAGTGCCCTGCTTTGCTATTGTACCTTTTACAGTGTGCTGTTATACTTGTATAGTGAACATGAATTCACTGAAATTGAATCTGTTGACTTTAATTCACAGGAAGTGGAGGTTATACTTACTTATATGAACCGCTCTGGTGGGTGGGCATGATAACAAGTAAGTTTTACCATCATCAAATGTGGTTGTTTCTTAAGTCATCTGCTTTTAGATCTTGAGATGATACGAATGTTTAAGTGCGTCTCTCCTTTTCTTTCTCTGTGTTCAATGTGGATGCAAGTTACGTTTGATCTTTTTACAAAAGCCTCTGTTTAAACTCTTCACAACTTGTAGTGCCTTTAAAATCTAACAAATTGGTTATCTGCTTATTTTGTCTGGACATCATAGCTGTATTTGCAACTAGTCCACTCTAATCTTTGCCTGTTATTTCAACAGTGATTGTTGGGGAAATTGCTAATTTTGCAGCTTATGCATTTGCACCAGCTATCCTGGTCACTCCTCTTGGTGCTCTCAGCATTATTATAAGGCATGATAGATCATCAACCACAATCTAATTTATATTTCTTATTCAGGTCTTAACATTTTGTTGGTTTGCAGTGCTGCTCTTGCACATATCATATTACGAGAGAAATTGCATATTTTTGGAATTCTTGGTTGTGTTCTTTGTGTTGTGGGTTCTACAACAATTGTGCTGCATGCTCCTCAAGAACGTGAGATTGAATCCGTGAAAGAAGTTTGGGATCTCGCTACAGAGCCTGGTAATAGATTTGTTTGTTAAAAATAGTGTGAAAATTGCATATTAATCATAATTCTAATAGACTAAGTTGCAAAGAAATGTGCTTAAGAAACAAACCTGTATCCCTTTTTTTCAGCCTTTCTGTTCTATGCTGCTTTGGTCATAGCAGCTGTATTCATTCTCATATTCCACTTTATCCCTGACTATGGCCAGACGCATATAATGGTTTACATTGGTGTTTGTTCTCTCGTAGGCTCCTTGTCGGTATGTATTTTTATACTTTTGTTGGTTATTGTATTGTTTGTTTTCTTGCAAGGTTTTTTCCCCTTTTGTAAATGATCTTCTCAATTGTTGATGTTTGACAGGTCATGAGTGTTAAAGCGCTTGGAATTGCGTTGAAGCTGACACTGTCAGGAACGAATCAGCTAATATATCCGCAAACATGGGTCTTTGCCTTTGTTGTAATTACTTGTGTGCTTACCCAAATGAATTATTTGAACAAGGTAGCAGCTGTTTCTTGTCTGTCATCTTAGGGGTTTTTTATGCACTTATCAGATAATTATCTATTTAAGTATATCATTATACTTTGGATCATTTATTTAACTTCCTCTATGATAAGATCCTTGCTAGTTGGTGGATGTTGTTACATTCCAATGAAGTTGATAACTTTCGCATTACACCTTCCTGAGTTATTAAAATCTTTCCTGTCATGGTACTTTCAATGATGATGGAACATGGGAAAATTTGTGTTTGTTATCATGATGTGCAAATATGTGGCTATTGGCTTTGTTATAGAAGTTTTAAGGTGTCTTTCCTTAACTTTTCTTTTACTGGGCCCTCATATTCAAAAGCAGGGAAGGGAATTGTTAAATAAGAACTTCGCAAGAGATGATAAATAAGAGTTTAGGACAAAGAGATGTTAATTGGTAATAGCATCAGAGTTTGTTTTTTGGTCTGTCATGTGGCTGTCAATCTAATACTTTGCATTATATGGTCGTGAGGAAGTTGAAGGGGAGCATGTAGAGTGAAGAGCATATATCTTACAAACTTGGCTGAGGGACTGTCTCTCTATATCTTACAAACTGATCATACTGGTGTGAGATGGTGTCTCCTGTTGTGGATACTGTATCTATCAAATTCAGGAGTGTTATTTCAAGGAGTCTAATATGTTAGGCTGAACTGAGGCAGGGGCTAATCGGGGTTTTATTTTGCATGTCAGGGGAATGGCTTCAAAATCAGATCAGCTCACTTTGTGGAGTGATTTTATCTCTTCATAAAACCTCTTAAAACTCTTCAGTGATGCTTCATGAAGTCCCTAAGATTTTCGAGTGATTTTGGAAGTGTGATCTTGCTGATTGGTCTTCATCTCTTTGTTTTTCATTTTGTATTTTGTTCTTGTGGTTGATTCAAATGGATAAATGCTCAAGTTTTCTATGATTAGCATTATAAGGCCAGATAGTATTATTTTGCTTAGGATGCTATTTGTTGGTGGTATCAAAAACCCTGTATGATGTGGGAAATCCAAATTCTTGATACAATGGATTCTGGGCTTGATAACAATGCCTTTTATTTTACCTGATATGTTTGGAGTAATGTCTCTAGCTGCGTACAGAAAATTGTATGGGTGTGTGGGTTTCTGTCGGAGAGATGAGGGTTGGGATTCCTACTTCAATGGGTCTTTGGAACTGTTGAAACTTGGTTGGTGGTAGACTATCTTTCGGTCTTTATGTTGTCTAGTGCATGGGATGTATGAAATATTTTGGAGGATGTGAAGAAATTATATTAATTAGCTTTTTTATTTGCTGTGATAAAATAAAATTGGATTGATTCTCATTTAGTCATTTGATCACCATGGGTACTTACTCTGTCCTAATATTTTTCTCCCCTTTTGTGATTTTTGGGATGTCCCAAACACTGTTCCTTAAAAATAAAATTTGTTAATCTTACAAATCTATTACCCATTATGATTGTTAAAAGAGAGAGAAAGAGCTCAATCAACTATTCAGAAGCGTCATGCTAATAGGTTGGCCGCATTGATCCTTTTTCTCCATTTGTTTTGTTCTGTGTCAGGGGAAGCATTGAGACATAAATGTAACAGGTTCTGTTGTAAATTGATTATCCATCAGTCTGTCTTGTGCCTAGAAGTGTAAAATTGGCTTAAACGATACTATTTAGGAGTTCGAATATCTTTTCTTGTTGAGGTTTGCACCTAAAATAAGGATTAACTCTGTAGTTGCGTGGATTTGTATCAAGTAACATCTTGGATTTCATGTGTCGCTTGTCATCTGGTTGTGTGCAAAACTTATTGTTTTTTTATGGTGACAGCTCTCTCATTCTCCTTTGATTATATTTTTGGTTTTTCCTATGCAGGCGCTTGATACTTTCAACACTGCTGTTGTTTCTCCTATATACTATGTTATGTTTACATCACTTACAATTTTGGCAAGTGTAATCATGTTCAAGGTATGCTTTTCTACTGACTCAGAAAGCATCCTCTCTTATTTTGTCAACTTGATATGATTTGTTAATTGTCCGCAGTGGTAATGCTTTGAAAGTGCTTTTCAAAGTGTGTTTGGATCAAAACAATTGAAAATCACCCAAACAAGCATCAAATTGATGCCCTTTCAGCCCAAAACACAGCTTTGTACCGTAGTACCAAACTCACACTAAAGCAGCCTGATTGAGGTGTCGAAGGCATGGAATTTATGTCTCAGTCTTGTAACCTCCTTGCCTTTCAGTTGATCCCGTTTCAACCTGTTGGTGAATGGAAAATTGAACTTTCTTTGAACTTTTCAGCATTTAGTATTTTCTTGTC
Source organism: Populus nigra (assembly GCF_951802175.1). NCBI lineage: Eukaryota > Viridiplantae > Streptophyta > Magnoliopsida > Malpighiales > Salicaceae > Populus > Populus nigra. The sequence goes on from NC_084859.1 coordinate 608,759, forward strand.
TGGTAATGGCTTCCCCTTTGTTTTTAGAATAAAGATAAATGAAAAGAGTTCTGAAGAGGTGAAGAAAAATAAGCATATAGCTGATGGTTTTTATTTCTACAACTGAATCATTGCTCTAAAGGCTGGAATTTGGAAAAAATATTCCCATGGTGCCTTCATTTGTGGTCTACTGGTGTTTAGACTCTTTTGGGGATTTGTTATATTTTGAAGTTTGACTTTAATTAATTTTTTCAGCATGATTTTACACTGTTTTTTAGTTGTTAGCAAATTTGTGATTGATGATGAATAACCATTTTTTAATATCATCCTTTTTATTCTAATCAGGATTGGGATAGGCAGAGTCCAACTCAAATAGTCACCGAAATGTGTGGGTTCATGACTATACTTTCAGGAACGTTTCTTCTTCACAAGACGAAGGATATGGCTGATGGTATATGCTCTCTATATCATTATTATTGTAACCATTATTAGTATTTCCTACCCGTGCCCCTTGTCACCCACAAGCACTTGATGCACCATTGATATGGTTCCTAACTGCATGATTTATGAGAGATCCATGCCAGTATCTTTGGAATTCTTAACCTCTGATTGATGTTTTGAAATCAAATGTAGGATCTCCATCTCTACCCGTGCGACTCTCCAAGCACACAGAGGAGGATGGCTTTGGTACTGAGGGCATTCCTCTTAGGCGGCAGGATTCATCGAGAGCACCATAAAATTCATTTTTTGCTTGAGCTCGTTTCTTCAATCACACCTCTTTCGGGGAGGGAGTGAAAAAAAAAAAAAAGCTCAAGGCACCATCACCTGTCCATTGTTGAGTCCATTTTCGTTTTGTTATACATTACAGTAAGAAGGGAAGGTGAAAATTTTCTCTTCATTAAACCCTTTTTAGGTGAGAGAGTGCATCAGCTGTTGCCTTGTTTACAGCTCCCCGTATTCATACAGAAAGAACTGGCCAATGTGATTTTGGATAGCATTGGTAATAGTGTATCATTCTTCCAATTTTCCCAAGAAAGAATCTTCAGCTTCCTTCTGTGTGCAGGGAAACAAATTTCTAGTGGATGTTTTATCTTCCACTTGGTCATTTTCAATTTTTTTTTTAATGGCATCCATGTGATCACCTGATACTCTACTGGTTCTACGTGATTGGTGGTGGAAAGGAAGATGCACGAGTTGGTCCTTTGAAGGATGAAAAAAATGTTGAAAGCCCCAAAGAACTAATGTCAAATTTACTACATAAATCCTCACCAGGTTCACAAATAAATTGCTAGTTTCTAATGTCTATCCAAATTATGAAGATAGTGAGATAGATGATACATTCCTAGCCAGAAATACATTTTAAAACTATTTCAGATATATTTATTATATCTTTGTTGTTGTTCCTCCAACAAAATACATGTTTGTTTTTCCTTAAATATTCAAAAACATCAAGTAAAATGTTAGGCATAGAACGCAGAAGATAATCAATCAACAAGGAAATACTAATTAGCTTGAAGCAGTTTTAACATGGGGCAGGAACCAAAAAACCTAGCAGTTGAGTACCGAGAAGAGGCTATCCGGGCGATCTTTGCATTCTGAACCTGAAGACTGAATGCCCGGTATGACATCCAGTAGAAGCTCAGGGCCGGAAGCAGCTGTTATTCGAGCTACTAAGCATTCTAATACACAGAAACATGAACATTTCTATTGACTGTGGTTCCATGACAAGTTTTCGAGCTTTGTTCTAGTTTCTTTTTTCTTTTTTCTTCCCTTCAGAGAATACAGAATAGTCTCTGGCTAAATATTCTCTTCCACAATTTACAGCACCTGGCATAGAATCAGATTCTCACATATACCTCTACTTGGAGAAACAGAACATATTGAATTGCAGTATCCCATGATGTAAAACTCATGAGACATTTTGATGCTGTTGTATTCCTCTAGAAGAGAACAGACAAGACAGCAATCCCTTTCCTCTAGATGGCAATATTAAGATTTTGGCCTCACTTGGGCATTTGCTTCAGAAGGCCAGACACCGAAGCACAATGTGTTGACTTGTAATCGCATTTCACACAGCAAGACTGCAGATTTTCTATCACTTTAAGGCACCTAGACCATTTCAAAATGCCAATTAGAAACTATGAATACGAGGAAAATCAGATGCATCAGTAGCATAGGATAGCACAGAAGGTGAATAAGTTGACAGTTGCCTAATATGTAGATGGACTGGATCATGTTAATGAATAGAAATAGATTGCGGAAACACATTATAGCATCAATTAACCAAAAATACATCAAACCACACAGAAGGTCTTTCAGCACACAGAGGTTTGCTAACTGGTTAGTTTTATGTAATTAATATCAATAATAATCCCTACTCTACAGATTCTCAGCACCATATATAGGGCTACTAGGCAGCACTAGCAATCACTTCCTCGTCCTAATACATAAGAGTATTGCCAGCAACAACTACGCTGGAGGGTCGCCAGCCATCTGAGAACTAAATTACCACTGGGCAAAAAGAAAGAAATGACTGAGAAAAGAAAGAGGATGATAATCATGGCCAATGAGATTGCTCAAGAAGCTAATCAGCAGAGTTATTTTACATGTAGATAAGGATTCAACCATGATTTCAACCAACTCCCACAACCAATTTGACCAGTCACACAGTTAATAAAATCAATTGGAGAAACAAACATGTTTTAACCTCGCCCCAAAAGAGTTGTACCAGTTATTCCAACTTGCTTCATCAAATAATCATTCAAATACCAAACAGAACCTACCTACATGAAAAAGCAACTTCATCTAGAAAGAAGGTACTGTTGAAGGTTTCTCAAATCCAGTCACTACCACACGCTCCATCAGTTGCATAGAATTCAAGACAAACACACCAATCAGGCCCTCATCGCAGAGCAGAGATTTATTTTTGCAAACATTTATGGAGCACAAAAATATAGACATTTTTTGCCGGCAATTTGATTGCATGCTCTCAGGTTATTAGGTGGCAAAATATTCAAGAAAGCATCAGAGAATTTGAAAACTCCAATGATGACAGACAAAAAACCATGACTTTTAACAGTCCAGGAGGAGCATAAGCTGTAAAGGGCTTCATTGAAAAGACGCAAACTGAAACTTTAGCACTACACCTGCTCAATCACATATCAAGAACTGGAAGCATTGGAAGTTAAGACTCGAAACCAAGGAAAAAGGTCGCCCGGTAGAAGTTAGAACATCAACTAAAACGGCACAGCAAAGTCAGGAAATAAGACAAGCTGAGGAAATCAAGAAACATGCTTCACATTTTTCGGCCTAAATTAAAACTGGGTTATTAAAATCACAACATTAAAAAAAATAATCAAGAAAGATACAAAACAACAGAACTCTAAAGCAGTTTCTAGTTATAAGTGATCACCAAAACCTAACAATGCTTCAAATTTCTTTCCCAGAGCAAATTATTTTGCATTTTGGTCAAGGAATATTTGCTTGCGCTCCATCACAAATCAAGTTTCAACACCTTCTTATCAGTTCATCTTCTTTCTCTTATTAATATCTAAAAGACAGTGGAAAGATGGGAAATTTTTGCCTCCAGTAAATCTCATAGAAAATTGCTAAGATGGAAAAAACCCCATAAGCAAGCAAAGCACAAAGGGTTGAAGCCCTGTAGAGCTGAATATCTAGAAATTTGATCTTCATTGAAAACCCATGAATTATATCATATTTTTGGAGACAGCAAGCCAAGTTTACGAATTCCAGACATTAGAAACAAAGAAAGATGAAACGAAAAGAACATCAGTTGCTTACTTCTGAGGGAGGAAGTTGTTTTTGGAGAGACAAGCTTGAATATCGCAAGCTTCTTTCTTGCACGGCTCTTTGCTTGCTCGTGCCATTTCTTTCTTTTTATTTTGAGAAAAAAATTGGCACCCGATCCATATCGCTTGTTGTTGAATTGAAAATTAACTGTTTATGGTCAGACTTCTCCACCAATGGCGGTGCCAAATATTTATTTAGATAAAAAGTTGTGATACTTTTGTCTTATAAAAATACCGTAATTATAAGAGATTATCTACGAGTGTGCTTGGAAATGATGTAAATTATATTATTTTAAATTTTGAAATTAAAATTAAAAATATATACATGTTTCGTTTTGATGTACTAATATTAAAAATAATTTTTAAAAAATAAAAAAATTATTTTGATATATTTCTAAGTAAAATCATTATTATAATCTCAAATACATTATAAGACTCAATCAAACACCTCTAACTGAGTTTAAATGAGTCATAGGTAAGTTTAATCAGGTTAATTTTCAAACCAATTTAAACATAATTTTAGCCTGAGTCAGTTAGATTTGAATTAAAAAATTATTAAAAGTGTGTTTGTAATTGTGATAAATATTATTTTTTAAAATATATTTTTATTTAAAAATACATCAAAATAATATATTTAAAAAAAATTATTTTTAACATCAATATATCAAAATGATTTAAAATTATAAAAAAATATTTAAAATTTTAAAAAATATATTTAAAAAAAAACACAATACAACTATAATCTCAAATAATGCCTGATCTGATATGACAATTAAAGTTGGTTAACCATATAAAATAACCATGGACATATAAATCTTAAGATAGAACTCACGCACAACATTGATAATCTTCTCCATGATATTTGTAACATTATTTTGAACCATCATATTTCTTAAACACCTAGAGTTAATCTACATAACTTTATTCTTTTCAAAAAAATCATAGTTTTAGAGGTTGATCTTAACAATGCCAATGTTATAGGCCAGGATGGTTAAGTTATTTTTTTTAAGGATCAAAACAACATGGTTATGACCAATTTGTTTTTACAGAAAAATTATTTGATCGATTTTACCCGAATCAACTAAGTCACGAGTCTATACAGTTTTTTAATAGGGTTTGACTAGTCAATTTCTTTTGCAAATTTTTCTTCAAACCAAATCAATCTAGATCTTAGATCAGCCTAGTCTAGGTCAATCCGCCAAGTTCTGTTCAAATTTTGTAACGGTGCCAAAAATTACTCATTGTTTTAACATATATATTAAAATATGCTTTTATGTTATCATAACTAATTCGATAAAAAAAAAAGAAGTTATTTTGTGTTTATTTATCAGTTGATATGTGTTTGAATTGGAATGAACATTGCTCCACCTTTTCTATATCTCTGCCTTTCGTTTCGTTCTCGAACCTGAGAATCCTATACAAGTTTATGCCAGAATATAAAATACTAATAGAATGAGAGAACACAGAGGAAGTACAATTGTGTTGAAAATATTGTATATCACCGTGACAATACTTCTTGATACAAGGAAAGTTCTTATAAAATTATAGTATAAAAGAATAACTAAACTATAGTGATTTAAATTTCTAGATAATGATTAATATATTAAGCTACATTATCTTCCTTAATCTTCCCCTTCATATTTGGTTGTTGGCAACTAAGAGTTTGTGTTGCTGACTTAGTTTCTAACTCAATGGAATCATGTATACGCCCTCTCAATCTAAAGAGTAGTTGGCAAACATTCAGATTGGTTAAGACAAGTTGAAAAGCACAGTAGCTCATTGGTTCAATCAAAGGACCGGCTAGCTGATCTTTACTTGATATGAATTAAACAACAAGTTCTTCTTTCTAACTTGGTCACATATATAATGAAAGTATATCTCGATGTGTGTGGTATGCAAATGAAACATAGGATTAACCATCAAATATGTCATTCCAATATTGTCACACCATAACATAGGTGATTGTCGTGGTGTAAGATCAATATCTTTTAAGACAAATTTCAATCATTTGATTTCAAAGGTTGTATCATGAAATAACTTATATTTAGCTTATATACTACTTATAAAAAATGTGAATTGTTGTTTATAGCACCAAGAGATAAGATTTATGCCTATAAAAACATATTATACACCTATTAATCGATGATCATCGTGATCAATTGTCCAATTAAAATCTAAAAATACTTTAAAATTAAAAGATGATGATTGCTGAAGATACAAACCAATTGGGATGGTATGTTTAAGATATTGTAATATCTTTTTAACAGCCTACCAGTGTGTGTCGAATGGGTTGTGCATGAACTTGTTAACCTTATGAATCGAGAAGGAAAGGTCAGGTTTTGTGAAAGCCAAGTATTGTAAGTTGCCAACAACATGTCTCTATAAATGTGGATTTGAATATGGAGTCCCCTTAGTTGTAGTCAATTGACATGTAGTAGACATATAGTTGGTGCAAGGTTTACTTACAACCATATTTGTTTTATGAAGAAGTTCAACAATGTATTTGCATTGAGTTAAATATATACCATCACTGTTATGCAACACCTCAATACCTAGAAAAGAATTGAGATTACCAAGGTCCTTGACAGTGAATGTAGAGTGCAACTCCCGAATGAGATGTTATATGACAGAGACAAAAGAACCTGTAATAAGAATATCATCATCACAAATCAAAATGAGAATAAAAACACCATTTTTTCGCTGAATAAACAGTGAACTATCAGTTTTGCTATTAGTAAAGCCAAACTCATGTAATCTGTCACTAAGGTGTGAGAATCAGGCTTATAGAGCCTACTTGAGACCATATAAACATTTATGCAATGTGCAAATATGACGAGGGTACCGGGGGTGAACAAAGCCTTATGGTTAGGACATATAGACCTTCTCATCTAACCTTCCATATAGGAAAGCATTTTATATATCTATTTGTTTAAGATTCCATTATATGGAGGCATCCAAGGACAAGACAACATGAATGGTTGCATGTTTAACAACTGGGTTGAATGTCTCATTGAAGTCGATGGTATGTTGTTGATGAAAACCTTTTTTTTTTCTACCAACCATGCCTTATAATGTTTCGGAGAACCATCAGCATGTCGTTTGATTTTGTATACTCAGTGGCAACCCATAATGTTGACACTAGGAGGAGAAGTAATCAAAAACTATGTTCCATTATGTAAGAGAGCATCAAACTCAATGTTCATTGTTGTACGCTAGTGTTGTGATTTAACAACCTCACTATAACAGGTAGATTCCACCTCTTGAGACTTAAGTGAACTAATTAAAGCCTTAGGCAGAGGGTACCTAACAAAGTCATCAAAAAGTGTTTTCAGTTTGGAGATATTATTTCATGTTCTAGTAATCATAGAATGATACATGATTGGTTTAATTGCAAAATTGGTGTCTAAGGATGGTGGATCAACAATGCATATATTGTTGGATAGTAGAGACACACGAAGAGCTGCTTGATTTATTAAAAAAAAGGTGGAACATGAGTAGACCCCTAATGTAGAGTCTGTCATGGTGCAACATTACTTGGAGAGAGACTATACTAATACACAAAATTATTAGTAGTAATTGATAAAACATTGGTCGACATATCGTTAAAACTGGGAGTATAAACTAAATTGAGGTTGACATGTAACAGAATATGGTTGGAGGGGGGATATTGGGAAGGTGAAGACTTGGATGGAATATGATAAGGGAAATATTATTCATCAAAGATTACATAACGGGATATATAAATACAACCAGATGATAAATCATGTAAGAAAGAGTAATTAGGGGTCTTTTTATAGATAAATTCATATGGTGATAAATTATTAAGAATAGGTGTAGGAAGATGATTAATTAAATAAGTGGCAGTTGAAAAGGCATCTTCCTAATAAATTAAAGGTAAGCGAGAGTGTGATAGAATACTGAGACTGATTTCAACAATTTATCCGTGTTAATGTTCAATTAACCTTATTCGTTGGTGAGTATGAGAACATAATAGATGATGAGAAATACCATTTTGCGCAAAATAATTATGGACTTTACAATACTCACCACCCCAATCAGATTGGATGGCTTTAATTTTTTGTTCAAAGTGTTTTTCAACGTAATACTAAAATTGAAAAAAAAACCATGCTCAACATCAAATTTTAACTTTATAGAAAATAACCATAAAAATTTAGAATAGTCATCAAGAAAAATAACATGATATCGAGCATCCATAGTTGATACTAAAGATGTCAGACCCTATACATTTATGAAAATTAAATCTAAATGAGCATTAAAAACATAAATGGAAGAACAAAAAGGCAAAGTATGGCTCTTGATTAATTGATAATCGGGGCACACTGAGTGACTCTTGATTTTATTAACTGGGAGCTTATTTGAATTCAAAACATGACAAACAACTTGAGGAACAACATGACCAAGTTGACAATGCCATTGACCAAAGAAAGTACAAATACTAGAGAGAGTTTGAGGATGAAATCTATTATTGGAAAAGTGATATAGACCATTACAAACTTGGCCACGATAAAAGACCTTCCCCGAGTAATTCTTCATAAGAAAATACAAGCCATGAAACTCAAAATAGACATGATTATCAATGTAGAATTTTTTAATATAAATTATTTTTTCTTGATTTGAGCAATCAAAATGACATGATTTAAGACAAAATGATGGTTGGAATTATGAAGAATAGAGTTTCAATTTTAGAGATATACAAACCTTGTCCATTACTTACTAAAAAATAATTTGGACCATTGTAGTCTTCATTTCGTAAATTTAGATTATCCATATCAAGGGTGATATGGTGAGTATTCTCTGTGTCTATATGCCAATCTGACTCCAAATCACTTGTATTTTACACAAACAAAACATGTTTCTGTTGAGGGGTAAAAAAGTCCTAATATATGGGATTAAAGCGATGATAACACTTACTAGCAAAGTGTCCATCCTTGCTACATACCTGACATGAAACAATTGTCGAACAAGAGATGTTAAAAAGATTTAAGGAGAAGGTACCTCATAAAAAACCATGGTATTGTTGTCCTTTACCACGTGATCCATAATGCCTCATAGTGTTTAGTTGTATAGGTTACCTTTGAACAATATTAGCTTCAAAAATTGGTGAAGACGCAGATAGATGGTGACATGTTAGACGAGCTTCTGTTACTATTATCAAGGAATAAACTTTCTTAAGAGTGACATGATCTATGCGAACATAGATAAAGGACACAAAGCTATCATAGTCATGTCCCAAGCCAACAAGAACACAGGTAATGATTTCATCATAGTGGAGTGATCGACCAACCACAACAAGTTTATTAGTTAATTTCTTAATAGATAGAAAGTATTCATTGGTATATTGATTGTCTTTCTTGATTGTAACAAACTGAGTATGAATATGTATGATGCAAGTTTTAGACTGGGAAGAAAAATGAATAGCAAGAGCTTGCCAAACAACATGAGAGGTGGTATAAAAAACCACTTGAGTGAGAACACCTTCTGTCATAAAGGACATAAGAGTGCTCAAAATAAGGTTATCCTATCATACCTAATAAAAATATGCAAGATTTACAATTTGAGTAAGTTATATAGTATTAGGATGTATAGTATCAATGAATAGAGATGAACTCTGAAATGTGTCATCAAGATAGCCATATAAATCTTAGCCATGAAAATAAAAAATTAATTATGCCTTCCAAAAATGGTGGTTATAAGCTATCAATTTGATGAAAGTAATATTTGGCATAAGGGAGATTGTGGTAGGAGATGAATGGATATTATCAATGCCTGTTGTTAAGGGAAAAAAGGTAGCTATGTTAAGATGTTAGTATTTTAATATGACTTTGATAGTATATAAAATAATAATAGTAAAATGAGAGAACATAAAAGAATTACAATTGTGTTGAAAATATTATATATCACCATGACAATACTTTTTGATATAGGGATAGTTCTTATTGAGTTATAGTATAACATAATAGCTAAACTATAGTGTTGTAGATTTCTAGATAATGATTAACATATCAAGTTACATTATCTTCCGTAATCTTCTCCTACATATTTGGTTGTTGATAGCTAAGAGTTTGTATTATTGACTTAGCTTCCAACTTAACATTATCCTTTATACACATGATCCATACCACATGCAGGAAAGACACTTATTTTTTTTAGGGACACATATTATCAATCACATAAAATCAATCACAACACACACACATAATAAATTAAAAAATAAGCATAATTATTACTATAGATACTGCAGTCTTGCATGATACATTCAAGAAAATATAGCTATATACTACAACTAACAAAACTGGGGATCTTGATTCCCTTAAGTTCTAATGAAATTCTAATTCTTAACTAATGATCCATTAATCTCAAATTCTATATTGACATGATCCTAACTTGTCTTTTACTAATATATCTACATGATTACAAATCAGTTGTTCTCACTTAGAGATCAAACAATCTAGACTATAAAATTTTAATTGTATCCCTTCAATTTGATCATATATGTTACTAATGCCTTCATCAACCTTCTTTTTCATTGCCTTCCATATCTTGAATTGAAGTTTCTTCTTTTATCCTTTAAATAATCTAAAAGACTGCTATTATGTTCCTTTCTAGCATCCTTCATCTTCACAACACCCTTTGGCCTTGTCTTGATGGTGTCATCAAGACTGAAACATACTATATAAGTCTTGATAGAAGAAAGTTTTTGGAATATGCCAACTTTATTCATCAAGGTTGTTTTTTGTTTTGAGAAACTCATTGCTTTGGAAGTGTTTGAAGTATGGTAGAAGTTGTTTTTCAAAGTGTTTTTTCCCTCGGAAATGCATCAAAATAATGTTTTTTTAAAAAAAACATTTTTTGACATCATCATATCAAAAAGATCCAAAATATAAAAAAGAAATAAGCAAAACAAAATATCAATTTTTTTAGAATTGTGATTTGGAACATGGTCCCTTTGTTTCTAATCATGAGGATCTTATTATATTGGATATGTATATTGAAAAAGCAATTAGTCACGGAAAGGGAAATCTTTCCTTCCTTTTTTATTTTAGATTCCATCAAGTAAGCAAGCAATTTAATGAAAAAGCCTTAATTGTTTTTAGTAGTTCTTGTTTCTTGTTGGTACAAGGATTTACTATCAAACAATTTTGTGCAAGGAATGAACAAGGAACTAAAAGGAGTCCTTATTAACATATATTAATAAAAGAACAAACTAAAATGGAAGGTGGTTAAGAAAAGTGATTTTACTATAGTAGAAGAAGACACATTTCATTTTGGATTTTAACAGTAAAAATACTATTTTGCCACTCATTCAAATAACAAATGGCCTTGCTTAAGAGGGTATTAGGTCATTTTCCTTTATATGAATAGTAAAAATACTAAAATGCACTTATAGACAAAATAATATGCCTTTAGTCTAAGGGTATTATTGGTTTTTTATATTTGAGTGTATGATCTATTTACTAAAATGCCTTTTAAGTCAGCAAAATCAAAGTTTTCAATCATAGGGTATTTATATCTTTTTTAATCTTTTTTTTGTTATTTTTGTTTTATCAAGGGAATTATTGTATTTTATCATAATGAAATAATATTAAAATTGTAAAAGACTGCTAGCACATGCAGTGCCTTCTGGTGGTTAAACCTGTTCATCTAAAATGTCATTAGATGCATTGCGCGTGTCTTCTTTCTCCTAGCACAACGTGTGTCATAGATGATTGGGTGGTTTTTTGCTAATAGGCTTTTTTTTTTTTTTTTCTCTCTCTTCCCCTAAAAATTGCATCTTAGTGTTCTTTTTATATATATATATATATATTTGTGCTTTGATCCTTCTTCTTTTGATTTCTTATTTATGTTTTTAGATCTTTAATAAGAGTTTTATTTCTTTTCAATTTAATCCTTCAATTCCAATTTGTAACGAACTATGCTTTTTAATTTAGTCCTTATTCTTTTGATTTCTAGTTTTTTTACTTGATCTTTTTATAAAAGTTTTTATTTTTCAATTTCACCCTTCAATCCAAGTTTATTTTGTGTTATTTTTTTAATTTGGTCCTCGATTTTTTATTGGAGTTATTTTTCTCTTCAATTTAACCTTCCAAACAAAAATTCATGTCCTTTTTCTTTAAATTTCTTTTATCGATCATTTGGCCTTTTATTAATTCTTTTATCAATTTAACCCTCCAATTAAAAAAAATAGTTACCCTTTAATTTATTTTTTATTTTGATTTTCATCCTTATTATTTTAATTACCATTTTTTTTTTATCTTAGATCCTTTTTGTGTAGTTATTTTTCCCCTCGTTATGTTCTTCAGTGTTTGTTAACTCGGTCCAATTCTTTGTCATTTTTTTTAATCTATTTTCGTGCCCCCGTAGATTTCTTTCCAAAGTATCGTGATTATTTTTTTTATAAAATTATTCGATTAATATTATTGTCTTTTCTTTTATTGTCTAGTTAAAATAAAATCAACTTATTAATCCTAATCGGTGGTATAACTTGAATTGTTGATTTCTTTTCTTTCCTTAAAACATGTTTGCATCATCTAAACATTGTTTTTTATGGAGAAATACAAACCCATAACATAGCGCGGGCTCGTGTCTAGATAACATATACTAATCGAGGAGCGGAATTCATCATTCCCATCTTCATAGAGCACTATTCGATAGTGCGTTTTCTTTTATTTTCTTAAAGTTTATTCTTTTTTCAATTCATACTTTAATGGGTTTGCTTATCCTAATCTCATAACCTGGGTCACTAGTTTAACGAGTTAACTCGGGTTTTTATATTATTTATTTAGTTGATTTCCCCCCAAATTCTATCTTTTCATATTTGGTTAATTTAGAATTAGACTTTATAATTTCTTTCGATTCGCTTTCTATGAAGTTATCTTAGTCTCATTACTTGGGTTGCCGGTTTGGCAGGTTAATCCAAGTTAACTCGGGTAATTTTTTGTGTCTTTTATTTATTTATTTTCAATTCCATTATTCAACATTAGGTTTATTAGGAATTAATCTTCATAATTTATTTCAATATGCTTTATGTTGAGTTATCCCATTTATATAAACAAGGTTATAGGTTTAGCAGGTTAACCTAACTTAACTCGAGTTGTTTGTTATTTGGTCTCTTTTTAATTGATTTTTTCTTCAATTTATCTTTTAATATCATGCTGATCGAGAATTGAATTTCATAGTTATTTTCTTTTCACTTTTTTTTTTTGAAAAATTTATTTGTTTTTTTAAAAAAAAAACTCTATCCTTTCTTCTTCTTTTTTTTTTTTTTTACTTTGAACCTCATACATAATTGCATTTTAAACTTGATTTTATATAAATTAAAATAACTTACTTTTTATTTTATATAAATTTTTTTTTTAAAAAAATTGATTTGGCTTGCACACCAAAGCGCAGGCCAATGATCTAGTAACCTTGATTTTAGTTTTTTTTTTCTAGATAGTATTGGAACATCTAATTTACTCTGATAATAGTGGTTGAAAGCATAATCTTTAAATTAAACTGAACTGATAAGTTGATTGTTTATTTTAAGAGACTATTTTATAATGCGATAGTTTTTATTTTTTTCTAGTCATATAGAAAAAATTATTTGGTTAGTTAAATAGTTTTTTTTTTTTTACTTTGAACCTCGTACATAATTGCATTTTAAACTTGATTTTATATAAATTAAAATAACTTACTTTTTATTATTTTTATAAGTTAAAATTCATTTTACGATGGTATTAATTAAACATATATTTTTAAAAAATTATAATTAAAAATATATATTTTTAAATTTAAATTTTTAAATCGCAATCATAAAAAGCTATGAATTTTTCAAATTAAGATGGCATAAACTTGATCAAATTTAAGGTATTTGATGGATTAAATCTTGAACTAAACTCATAAAAGTAATTCAATTTTTGTACAAAACATTATCATATTAACTAAGAAAGCACACCCTTTCGAATTAACCGATGATTAAAAGAAGAATTTCTATCCCAAACCCTAATGTTCTATATTCCCAGTAAAAACAAAAAGAGAGAAAGAAACACCTGCTCCGCTCCCATCCCTTCATAATTCACCCACAGCCTATTCAAAGTCACAACTCCGGCGCGCAGCAACAGCCACCGCGTTTCTCCAGCAGCTGCAGCAGGAGGAGCAGGTTCTCTACAGACAGTTTATTTTTACGGCCGTGCTGTGCTTCTTAAAAACTTTTATTTTTTTTAATTATTTTAAATTTTTTTGATGTATTTATATTAAAAATAAATTTTAAAAAATAAAAAATTATTTTTTAAAATTTATCTTTAAATAAAAAACATTTTAAAAATCAGAAACTGCGAAGTTATAAACAATAACTTGAAAGGTTTATGTTAAACGCAAAGAATCAGGAAGTCGCTGCTGTGTCGCACACGTGTCATATGCCCTCTTCGTGCCGTCGTCCTTTTCCACTGCTTGTGCTGTCCTTGCTTTGTCTTCGCACCCAAAATAACAATGCCCAATTTTAGCAAAACACTCAACTGTACCGATGTGCTCTTACTTGTATTTTATAATATCATTACATGTTTTTTTTAAGAATATTTTTAGTTTAATAAAAATATTGAATTAATTCTTTTTATAATTTTAATATACTAATAAGAAAATATAAAATAAATCATTTTAATATATTATCTAATGAAAAAAATACTTTAAAAAATTCTTTAAATTATAATAATTTTTTATGTGAGTTATGATAGTTACTAAATTGAATGAGCGAATTAACTTGACGATCCATGTATTTAAAGCCTAGTTTAATCTAGTCCCGGTCTAGTTTTTTTATTTTTTATTATTCCAATTAGTTTGTATATTGACATTGTCAAATTAGACAGCTTAGTGGGTAAAAGGATTTTATTTTAATTTTTATTTAAAATTATGAAATTTTATTTTTTATCCAAACTTTTTCATTTAAAAAAGTTATTAAAATGCATCTTAAAATTAATTTAGTGATTCAAAGATCATTATTTTTGTTTTAATTTAGTTTTTATTCATTAATTAAGGCACGAATCAATCTAAATTAAAAATATTAGAAAAAAGAACTTACCAAACGGTGCCACGTGGCCTTCCTAGCGCGCGATTCGGGGCTTGCACCGTGGCAACTTTTAAAACAATGGATAAAGGAACTCTTACACTCTAAAATTTCTCATTTTTCCTCCTTATGCCATCATCACGTCACAGTCGCTCTGCTTTTTTTCTTATTCTTTTCCTCTTTTGTTTTTTTTTTTTTTGTTTTTTTTTAATCCCCTTAACTAAAGCCAAATTTTCGTTTGAGAGCCAGTCACGCTCTCTCTCTCTCTCTGTGTGAAAACCCAAAACTCCTTCCTTCTCTATCTAGAAAGAAAAAGAAAGAATCTGTTCCGGTTCTAGGGTTTTAAAGAATGAGTCTTTCTTTGCCAGGTAAGAGAATCTCTGCTGTTTCATTTAGGGTTTTGACGAATAAATTTGTTGTCTTTACTCTGTGAAGTAGTTGCTCTTATGCCTTGCTGTTGTTTGACCTTGTTTTTTGGCGTGTAACTTGTTAGATATAACCTCATGACTACATGCAAATTATCATCCCATCTAGTGGTTTAAGTTAGCCTTCAATTCAAGTTTTGTTAAGCTAGAAGATTATGAAAACATGATTGGCAATTAATACAACTCAATTAAGATTTAAATGTGTTTAAAATTACTCAAGTATGTTAAAGTATATGGAGGAAAAGAGTTTACTGGAGTCATGTATCAACTCCTTGATGGGTGGAGTTAAATTCTTAAAACTCTATGTAAAGGGTCTTGATTTCTCTCTCCGTTCATCCAAAAATATCTTTTTTTGCAAGTTTTTGATATTACCCGGACTAGTTTTGGTCTGAATTTATGTGAAATGGCTGTTTTGTTTTATGGTTAATAGAGATACTTATAATGTCAGCTTAGGAAGAATGTACTGTTCCATTCCTTTATTGTTTTGTTGGTGAGGAAAGAGAGTGAGAAGATAGAAAAGTTTTCTAATTTTTTATTTTCCAAAATGTTGAATAGTGAGGAACTCTTTTCAACCAGGTTAGAGTGAAAGTGTTTGGTTCTGCTGTTGTGATGTTTTCTCCTATCTTGTTTGTTTGTTTGGCTTTCGTTTTAGCAACCAAATGGAGAGTCTCAATGTTGCTGATTCTTTTGCTGTTTTCTCACTATGCTTTTTTATAGCCACATGCATGGTGAATGGCTTCTGTTTGAACTTATAGACATCTTGATTGATCATTAGTCAAATTGAGTATGGTTGTCATGGTGGTTCGATGGGAATTCTTAATTCAGCGTCCTAAGGAGTTTCCCTTCTGTCATTGTCATAGTTGCTCGTGCTTTACTTGCAAATATTGGACATATTGTTTTATGCAATTCTTCATTTTTCTTTACAAAATAGCGTTTATGAGTCTCCAGATAGCCAAGTTCTTATCACTCATGACAATGGTAAATTGATGCATCTTCCAGGGAACTATGTGGGATATCTTGTTACTCCTTGATTAGGAAAGAACACCATAATAATAATAATATTTTAGCAATATGGACACTGAGAGTCCACTTAGAATGCCCTCCCATGAGTCAGCAACTTTTGTTCCATCAACTCCTATTATGGCAGTGGAGGATTTGGGATTTCTTAGAAACGGTCAAAGATTCCGTGGCAGTGGGAGAGATGCGGTCCCTAATCGAAGTGGAAGTGCACCCCCAAGCATGGAAGGCTCCTTTTTCGCAATAAACAACCTCATTTCTCAGCAAAATTCCAACCTTAATCCTAGGCTGGGGAGTTCAAACAATGCTCTTCTAGCTTTCAACTCAGAGAAGCAGTCATATCTATCTTATTATGGTACCGGTGCCAGCCCCAACCTCAGACTTCCTACACCACCCATCCCAAGGGAGAATCAGCATCCGGGACGTCATGCTGTAAAGTTTGGCACTAATTGGGGATTGGCTCCAATAGATGACAACAGTAAAAACTCCTTGCATTTGTCACAAGGAGTACTTTCTACACACAAGGAAGAGTTGGAGGATGACCACTCACCCAAGGAGCCCTTAGACAGTTTAGCCAACACGACAAATGGGTTTTGGTCTGGAAGTGATGCTGCTCCATTGGCAGGGCAATCCAAACGCTTGGTTGATATAATTCAGGTAGCTATTTTCATTCATAGGAATTTGTTCATTGATTTGACTATTAATTACTGTGCTTGGATACCTCACTATATAATTTACTGTCCTGTTGGGTTTAGACGTAACCCCCCTGCCTTAAAATAGCTCCCCTTAAAATTTTTTTTGCCTCATTACTCCAATGCAAATGGGAGAGTTCTTAGTTTTAGCATGTAAATTCCAGAACTTACAGAACAGTGTCATTACTTGCTTCTAGCTTCGTTCTTTTTGGATTACATCTGTGTTGGAGCATGTCAAACACATTCTTCATTATTCTGCGCCATTCTTGCATGGATATATTTCATGTATATATTGATTTCATTGTTAACTTGAAATTTTAGCTTCTTTCTTTTCTATGATAAAATTAACCATGGATTTACCCCACTGTAGCCCAGAGTTGTTTTGGCTTGTAATGTTAACTGTAAATCTTCACCAGTAACATCAAAACAACTGTAAAAATAGCAATCCTAATTCTACAAGGTTGAATAAATATAAAAAAATAAATCCATTATTTAATGTAATTCCTATGAGCAGCATGCTACTTATTGGTTTTAACATCAGCATCAAAAAAAGGAGATTGATTATTATACCTTTGCTCCTTTTGAATAACTTTATTATAAGTGTTAATAATTGATTCACATATGCAGGAGGATTTCCCCCGTACTCCATCCCCTGTATATAACCAGTCTCGCTCCTTAAGCCCTGGAACAACAGATGAAGCAGCTGATCAAGATGTTTTTTTCGGTTCCTTGCATGATTCCACCGCTAGCACATCCAATGGCGTTCCATCAATTCTAGGTATGAAAAATGTTAGACTATCATTGAATGCCGATCCCTCAATCGCTCCTGTTACAAGCTCATTGTTTCTTATATGTATAGGAACCACACAACCCAAACCACCTCTCAGCAAAGGATTTTTAAATAGGGTAGGCGTTGGCGTTATTGAATCTAGAATGAAGGACCTTAATATATCTAGCCCTCAGAATCCCAAGGAGCAAAAATATCAAGAGCAGTGGCATCACAGCTACCAGAGCCATGTGCAGCAACACCAAGTCCACCAACAGCCAAGCAATGTGTTTCAAGTTCAAAATGCCAAGTCTCAAATGGGTTCTCAAGGAGTAAATTCTGCACAAATCAGCATGGATCAACTTCTCCATGGCCCATCAACGTTCTCAGCGGAGGTGCAGTCGGTATTGCAGTCGCTTGGGTTCACACCTTCTCTTTATGGGACAACTGGCTACATGACTTCACCAAATCCATTTTACCCAAATCTTCAGGCTCCAGGATTATGTGCTCCACAATATGGTATAGGGGGGTATGCTCTGAATTCAACTGTGATTCCTCCTTATGTTGCAGGATACCCCCCTCAGGGTACGGTTTCAATGGTTTTTGATGGCTCTGCAAGTCCAAACTTTAATGCTGGAATGTCTGGGTCTTCAAGTGATGGAAGCCTTGCCCACGGAGCTGATGTGCAACATTATAACAAGTTCTATGGGCAGCTTGGATATGTAGTTCAACCTTCATTTATTGATCCTCTTTATATGCAATACTATCAACAGCCTTATGGACTAACATATAATATGTCTGGTCAATTTGATCCATTGGCATCTGGAGGTGGTGCTATTGGGAGACAAAACAATGCTCCTGCATCAAAGAAAGGATACGAGGTTGCTGCTGGTTTGGAGGACCAGAAACTGCTACACCACCAGAGAGGTGGAGTGAGTGATCTTAATCGAGGCAGAGGGCGGGTAATGAATCTTCCTTATTTTGGAAACTCACCAAACATAGGTTTATTGCAGTACCCCTCATCACCGCTTGCGAGCCCTGTTTTGCCAGGATCCCCAGTGGGGGGCACTGGTTTTTCTGGAGGGAGAAATGAAATGAGGTTCCCACCAGGAAGTGGTAGATATGCGTCTGTATGTTCTGGATGGCAAGGTCAAAGAGGACCAGAGAGTTTTAATGATCCTAAAATACATAATTTTCTTGAGGAGTTGAAATCTGGCAAAGTCCGCAGATTTGAGTTGTCTGATATTGTAGGGCATATTGTCGAATTTAGGCAAGTCCTTACTGAGTTTGCTTTCTTTCTTTGTTTTTTTTTCCTTTTCTTTTTATGCTGAAAAGCTGAATGATGAGGACGTTTTAAACATCAGTGCTGATCAACATGGTAGCCGATTTATTCAGCAGAAGTTGGAGAATTGCAGTGCTGAAGAGAAGGCATTGGTATTTAAAGAAGTTCTTCCACATGCTTCCAAATTAATGACCGATGTTTTTGGAAATTATCTTATTCAGAAAGTGAGTCTTTAAAACATGCAATTTTTTGGTGTCATGTTCACCACTTACTGGCTATGTTGATTGTCTTAGTGTCCTTTTCCTTTTGTATGCTTTCAGGTTTTTGAGTATGGAAGCATGGAGCAGAGGAAGGAACTTGCTAATCAGCTCACTGGTCAAATTTTGCATCTAAGTTTGCAGATGTATGGCTGTCGGGTAATCCAAAAGGTATTTGTGATTCTTGTGGGACATTGCTATCACGCATTCCTCACAACCATGTAGTATTTTCTTATTTTGTGTCCATGGTTTACTGCTTGCATACGAAGAAAACAAACGCATAATCATTCTATATACAAGTTGTGGCAGTAGTTATAGGATGTTTCACTGTTTTTTTTACCGACTTTTATTTACTCATGTGGCACTAGATTCTTGTCCAAAGAGAAAACCTTTTTCATGCTCTAGTTAAAGCCCCTTCTCCTAGGTGCACCTAGGGTTTGCTCTAGAGGCACTCTTTTTTTTTTTTTGCCTCTACTTCACTAATTATGAGTTTTTATAAGCAAGCAATTCTTGCTTATTTGTCAAATTGCTGGTAGAGTCTTTCGTCCTGCAAATTTGTGGTTATTTCTATTGCCATCTGATGTAGATTACTTGCAAATTCCAGCACGTAACTGGTTATTTTCACAGGCATGGGAATGCATCCAGTCAGTGAAAGGTTAAAGTTCTGTCTTTTGATTAATGGGATATGTTTGAAACTGGCAAAGTTTCTTATGGTTTTACTTTCAAGTTAATGTTGCTAGCGCATATTGGCTAAGCTGAAACTTGCTTAACAACCCTAATTACTTGGGATTTCTGACTGTAAGTGTTGTTGACAGGCTGTTTTTTTTTTTTCATCTGAACTTTTTACCGTATGTCTCCCTAGTGTAAGAATGGCTTACATAGAGGAACTTCTGGAAAGCTTTTGATCTACACCTAATATTTCCATAGTTTAATGCTTTTGATCTAAACCTAATATTTCCAGTCTTATACTTTCACTCATTTAGATTAAAGTGTTTTTGATTGAGTTCTTTTTCAAACTAGTTGCTTACTTGATGTTCCTCTTCTGTCATTGAATGTGTAAAAGTAAACAAAAAAAAAAAAAGGTAAAGGGAAGGAAAATGTTAATCCTGAATGGACTATTAAATTATTTAGGTACATGCTGTGAAAATTTCATAAAGTTAGGTTGTGGACCAATCTGAGTGTCTGAATAAATTGATATCCTACCTGAACCAACAACCAACAAAAAAAACCCAATTTTGCCTGACCCAATAGGAGACAGGGGGGAGTTTTTATGAATTTAGGTTTTTTTCCTATGACTGTAGACTGTAGCTGTAAGGGTTTGATGTGCCGTCATTGTGCTGAAAAGTAAATATTGCTAACATATAGTCAATTGGATTTTGCGGAGGTTTGTTTGAATGATGGATATTGTTCTGTTTTTTTTTTTCTTTATCTGGTGTATTACTGAGATTGGATGTTAGATATGTAATGAATTGCTACCTATTCATAAAATAAACTTCTCCTTGTTATATTGGAATTGACATTGATTTTGATCCTGTGATGTTTCTTAGGCACTTGATGTAATCGAGCTTGATCAAAAAGCACAGCTTGTCCTTGAATTGGATGGACATGTTATGAAATGTGTACGTGATCAGAACGGTAATCATGTCATACAGAAGTGCATTGAGAGTGTTCCAGCAGAAAAAATTGGATTCATATTCTCAGCCTTCTGTGGTGAAGTTGCAACACTTTCCATGCATCCTTATGGTTGTCGTGTCATACAGGTATGTTAGGCTTGACTGGTGTGTTGGAAGCTCTCTTGCTTTCCTTTTCCTATCCCACCTTTGGTTGTCTGCAGGAACATTGTCATGAAACACTAATGCATTTGGTTTATTGCAGAGAGTTCTGGAGCATTGTGCATATGAGCTGCAATGTGAGTTCATAGTGGATGAGATCTTGGAGTCTGTCCTCATTCTTGCTCAGGACCAGTATGGAAATTATGTGACTCAGGTTAGTGTTTCTTTTGTGCTGTATCACCTTGAAATTTGTAGCAAACAATTGATTCTTCCTGTAAATGTTCGTTATGCTTAGCTTGACTTGGTTTGGTATAAGTTGAGATGGTCTGATAGTTGATTTAGTGATGATTAATTTTGTTTGGTAACTTTTGGGGGACGGAAATTGTTAACGAGGGAAGGGGACTAATATTTAAGCCTGGGGGAGGAGGAATAAGATCTCTATGCAGGTAATGTGTCATGTGTGTACCTGGCACTTTTTCTTGCATCGTATTGTTAATGGTGCATGCTTGCTCATACTAGGAAAGAAATCGTGAGCCACATGAACTCCCAATGCTCAATCTCAGAAAGGTAGATCTCATAAAGAAAGATCTGCATCCCAGTCAGAGTGGTAAGAATAGGATTTAACCTTGTTGAAAGATAGGAATTCCATGGGGCACTCTGACTTGGATGCAATTATCCAATTGAAGGATGGAAGTCAGGAATTCCATGGAGCACTCTGATTTGGATGCAATTATCCAATTGAAGGATGGAAGTCAGCTTAAACCTTCCTCCCATTCTGTATTCAATGTGATTTCCATGTTTCAATTGTTTAATGGTGATGTGAATTTACAATGAATTCCATGAAAGATGCCAAATTATCCAATGGGTTTTTACCTTATTGGATGTGAATTCCTTGTTTCAATTGTTGTATAAATAGTGATGCATGTATTCTTAACAGCATGTATTGGAGAGGGGAAAACCTCGAGAAAGATACCAGATTATTAGCAAATTGTCAGGGCATATTGTTCTACTCAGCCAGCATAAGTTTGGGTCCAATGTTGTAGAGAAATGTTTGGAATATGGTGGTGCCACTGAGCGGGAAATAATAATTCAGGAGATTCTTGGGCAGAATGAAGGAAATGATAATCTATTGGTGAGTCTAATGAAGCTTTTTTAATTTGGATTGAAATCCTTAAGCACATCCACTTTTCTAACACATAGCTTATTTAGTCGCTCTGTGAATAATTACAAAACTAAAATTTGTGGGTTTTCTGAAAACGTATTTACAGAATGCATATTAGCAGCTGCTTTTTATCACCAACACAAGTTGCCAACATTCACTACTTTCAACTTCTAAATCTGATGTCTGGTGCATGTTTATGTGTGCTGTTTATATATATATATATATATATATATATATATATATTGTAAACAAGTGGAATTCTTATGTGCCTGACATGCATCAAAGGTGAAGGGGAAGCAATGCTATTACCTGCACCAGCAATTCTAAATTGACAGTGGAGAGAAAAATGCTGTTTCTAGACTTGAAGCTAATAAACAAACATAGTTTCTCTCTATTATTTCAAACTTTATTTAAATCATGCTTTATAATGTCCAGAAGGTATATTTTTATTATGTTGGGGTTTCAGTGTGAGTTGCATAACTCCCTTGTGATGCAATGATCATGATATCAAGCTTTGAATCCCTCGAATGAAGTTGTTCCAGTTAGACTATTATACCGTGCCATTTCTCTTCATAAACTTTCAAGGTAGTTGTGATGCAATGATCATGATATCAAGCTTTGAATCCCTCGTATGAAGTTGTTCCAGTTAGACTATTATACCGTGCCATTTCTCTTCACAAACTTTCAAGGCTACCAAGGATGAAAATCTTAGCATGTTTTAGGATTTCTCCGTTGTTCATTTTTTTTGCCTGATATATGACGGTGTTCTATTATCAACTGTAAAATAAACTCACTTCTTATTTCTTTGTCTCATATGAGAATCAACTCAACTTAGCTCCAACATGTCATTTCATTAGTATGCCAGAGTCCATGATTTTACTCTGTCATTGCTATCATATATGATTTCATCTACTCTTTTTTTCCAGTTTACACATTAATATTCCATTTTTTCCCCTGAAATGTCACCAGTTCTTATACGGTTTCTTGCCCAAATATTGAGATTATGTAGGCATATGAGTAAAGAAAGGGGGTGATTTTATTATTATAATGCTGCCCTTGCATGCTTGCCAATATCTTCAATCTCTTGTGCAATTTCAATTTGAGGGTTGAAATTTGCATTTCTTTATGGGATTGCATTGTCTTACTCAATTAATTTTTTAAAGGGTTCTAAATGAATCGTTTTATTTTTAGCTCAGACAAACTTTGCAGCTTTATGATGTTGAACCAGTATTATTCCACTCAATTTTTTTCTCTGTTGCTATATTTTAGACAATGATGAAGGACCAATACGCAAATTATGTGGTCCAAAAGATTCTTGACACCTGTACTGATATTCAGCGGGCAATGTTGCTTAATCGAATAAGAACACATGTGCATGCTCTGAAGAAATATACTTATGGGAAGCACATTGTTGCTAGATTCGAACAGCAATATGGGGAAGGTAATGCTTTTCAATTTCACTAAGCTTTTCAATTTCACTAACCCTGCATATATTTGAAATTGAATATTGCTTCACTATATATTGTAAATTGGATGTCAGGAGGACCCCTTGGGCCTTAGAGTTGCTTGACTGAAGGTTTCATTTGATCGCATCTTTGTCCAGCTCCCAATGTCTAGTTGGGTGCTGCTAGTCTGAAAAAAAAAGGACAAATGAATTCTAGCTTGAAGATTTTTTGAAGACAGCTGTTTAGCAGTCTGGGGACAGTAGTAAAGTGGCAACTTAGTAGGAAATTGAGGAACTTCTAATTCCATAAAAAGTAACAAATACGATTGGAATTCTTATGTACCTGTGCTGGAAAATCACATCAGTCCTGAAATGAAGTTTGGTGCATAGACTTGGTATTCTTTCTATGTCAAAACTATTCAAAACCATCTTGGGAATTCAATTCCTGGAATGACTAAAGTGGGGGGATCTCAACTTGAACTTCCTCTTATATCTTCCTCTTTGCTTTATGAGAATTACAATATCAAGCGTGGATGAACACACGATTTTAACTTTGTATGGACCTCATGTTCTATTTATCTGGTCTTTGAGAGGAAGCATTATTTAATACACCCTTTCAGTTGGGACATCGTCCAGGTTTAGAGAGGGTTAGGTTTTCTATGACTGGATTGTTATAGGATTGGTTTTGAAAAATTATTATGATGATTTTCATGCTGGGTTTAACTTCTTTTTTTAATCACGGGTACTGGTTATTGATGCTCCTCATTCAATGGTAGATGGAACTAAAAAATTAGTAGTGTTATTTGATTATTTGAAATTTGCTTCTGTGTAACCGATCCCAACTAGTTTGGGATTGAGGCTTTGTTGTCACTGCTTTCACTCTTCTAAACTTCAACTCTATGCAGAGAATCAAACATCATGATCATGATGCAGATCCACTGGTGTGGCCTGTCAATTGCTAGCGCAGCCGCAACATGTGAAAGCCTCTCAGCTGATCCCATTGTTACAACTTGTGCAGGAATAACAACCAAATCATGCAAGCATCCTTTGTCTTGATCATGTTAATACATGACTGCCTCAGAAAGCTTCCACCATCAATTACCAGATTGGAATTGTAAAGTCAGTAAATATGCATGTGCCACGGAATGGTTTGTATATATGTTGTGTAGCTCAACTATTTGGACACAGACGAAAGGAGCAACAGTAGGAAAACAGTTTAGATTGCAACACAGATTCAAAGGGAATGAAAAGCTTCTTGATAGCTAATTCTGTAAAATCGTATGATGGGTTTGTTTGGTAAATGGCTTTTCTTTATAAGGTAGGAGAGGCTATACAAATACAATGTCTCCTTTTGTACTGCATTGGAAGCCATGCATGTCAATAGGAAAAGCCATCTTCCAAAAGGTTTCCCTGTCAATAGGCTATGCAGATGCGTTCATTGAATAAATTAAGAGCCCCTTTGGCAATGGGATTTGACAATGTGATAGCTTTAGCTTTTCTATTCAACCACAATTATATCTCATTTGGTTACAAAATGAAACACGAGTTTTGATCATGGGTCGCACCAATAAATAAGTTCTGAATTCAGCTTTTGAGAAGCTACTTTTACATGGCTTTGCTAAAATTTCTCTGTGTTTTATTACCGTTGAATTTGCTACCTCCAAGGCCAAAATAACCTTGCTCTCATGTGAACTAATCAAAGAATCAATGCTGGGTTGTGGAAGCTAAAAATTGGGCAGGACCCAAGTTTTTGCTGAAGATCTACACCTTTTCTTTTCCAAAAATCAACACCCGAGTTTTTGCAAGTTTGGATCCACGCTCTTGTTCAAGTTGGCCTCTATTTTTCATGAATATAACTTCTTAGCTCTTTTATTTTTCTTCTTGTTAATTACCATGTACGAGTTTCGGGTTTGGTAAGTGTTTTGAGGAGTAGTGGGTGTTGAATCTTTAGATCTGGTGTTTCGATCGCTGAGAATTTTTTTTTTTTAATTAGACTTGAAATTGAATTTTGGTTATTTTTCTCTCTAATTTTTGCAGTTCTTTTTGTTTCTGAATTGCATTTGCTTCCTTTTGAAAGAGAAAGAAGAATCTTTGCATGGTGATGTTGAGAATCATTGTATAGGGTCTCCACAGATCAACAAGGGATTCAGGGATGAGGTATGTATTTATTAACAAGTTTCTTTGTAGTCCTCGCAGTTCCAAGAATTTGCAACATGTTTGTGGAATTCTTGCTACTTCCAAGCTAAAGTTTGCGTAATTCAAGCTCTGTTTTTAACCATTTTATTGGTCCTTCACTGATGATTGTTGGTGGGATGCATGTTATTTGTGATGATTGTGTTACTACATTGCATTTTTTAGATCAAAAGTTGCTTAAAATCATGGGGATTTCATCACTAGGCAGTACGTAGTTACGAAGAAAAGGATTGAACCAATTATTCAAGAGATAATTTATTTTTATGTCTCCAAAACTTCAAAGATAACGGGGACTATAAAGAGTCGTATTCTTGTGGTTTTTTTTCTTTTGAAATTATATAAAATTATTTTATCTACAAATTTATTTTTATATATTTATCTCTATAAAATCAGTAAAAAGCATTATAGAGGGATGAATGATTGGACCACAAATTCCACCGTAAAAGATAATTAAAAATAATTAGATAAAGAAAATATAAATAAATCCCATGCATTGTGTTATGGATAAAAAAAAAGGGTCTTATAATCATCTAGGTAGTAAAGCGGTAAGAGTTTGGGATTAAAAGATTTGATTCCTTTATGGTTTCAGGTTTGAATCTTGTGGTTGCTAATATGATGACTACTAGAGACTTACATGGTTGTTAACTTCAGGGCTCATGAGATTAGTCGAGATGCGCGTAAACTAACCCGGACATTCATGTTAATCTAAAGCAAAAAAAACTTATTCATCAACAATAACCCCATTTGTCCACAATCAAAACGAGGTTATACAAAAATAGAAAAAAAAATGTTTATTTTCAAATAAAAAGTTCTAGATTCTAATAAGTCTTTGGGGTTTTTTATGGTGAAAAAAGTGTAGTTGTATATTATTATGTTTTGGGTTAAAAAAAAATAAGTGAAGAATAAATAACGACGGCATGTTTTTGTAAATAAAAAATTTTAAATGGAATTTAAAAAATTCATGCATATATCTAATAATTATTTATGAAAAAAAATTATCAATGTTAATCAACCAAATCTATACTTGGGTCATTGACTCAATTAAGTTTAACAAATATTTTTTATAATTTTTTTATTTAAAATAGGCACAAATAAAATAAGAACCAACAAAACATTAAAGTGATTGGAAAAAAATTATGTCAAAACAAATTACGTTGACTAATTAATAATCAATTAAATATCAAGTAGTTAGATTGAAAAAAATAATAAGCAAGAAAAAAAATGGAATTGCAATCAAAG